>NC_137876.1:36277176-36547176 GCF_963924005.1 Protomyctophum bolini
AATGACTGGTTGTGCTCCAAGCCTTTCCGGGCACGGCTGTGGCCGCCAGCCCCACACACATGCACGCACGCACACACACACACACACGCACGCACACACACACACGCATGCACACACACACACACACACACACACACACACACACACACACACACACACACACACACACACACGTGGCAACCAGTCATAAATTGTCTTAGTCATGGGCCTTTCTTTGCAATTGCGCCTAGGGAATCCTGTCCAGTAATGTCCAGTGACGATACTGTCATCATGCTGTGTACCTGTCTTTTCTTTAATTCCCCACGTCATGGTGTCATGGCTAGCACGCAAGTTCTAGGCTGACATTTACTATCATCACTCTCAGTAAAACATTAAAATATGACACACCTACAGTAAAGGTACCTGTACACTAGAGTGAACCCTGAGCACACTGCGAAATCCTGGCTTCAATTCTGAGTTAAATGAACTCAGGACTTTGCAGTGCATGTCGGGATCATGCACATCCTCTCCCCAATACACAAGACAAATGAATGACCCACCCTCACTGTATCCAATAGAGAGGGCCATCCTCTGGGATAGCCTGGTCCTTATTAGGACGCCAGTCTTCCTTGTGCTCCAACTGCACATCAAAACCATGTTTGGGGTTCATGATGTGCATGTGTGGGAAATATAGTGTCTCTCTTTTTTTTTTTAAATGTGTGTTCCATGTGCCTAGCAGTTTCTTAATGCCAACCCCAGAGCCAGATTATAGCAAATGTTGATACCCAGGTTAGGTACTCATGCATGCCTGACCTGGAGGGGCTTTGTCAGTCACTATAGGCAACAACAGTTCTGTTTATTTGGACTGACTTTTCTCCTTTTATTAGTAGCTAAAATACTTAATAGAAAGTTTATGTTCGGGTGAGCCATGTTTGGATTGGTTTTTAATAGAACAAGTTTTATTTTTTGTTGTTTGTTTTTGTTGTTTTTAATCTAAAGCAGATCATTTTAGTGTTTGTTATTTGTTACAACTGCCATGGCTCTGCTTCCTGTTGATCAGAGCTGCTACAGTTTACCCTAGTCACCCGGTCCCTTTTAATCATTAGCTTTTAATTATTTCTCGTTCACACAGGGAAACTAAACAGACATGGTGTGAAATGCTAAAAGGACTGTGGCAGTTGTGTAGTTAAGCTCCATTTTGTTATTTACTCTCTCTCAAAAAATAAATCTCAAAATCATTTATTATATTATTATTATTATCATTATTATAAATGGCTGTTGTTTGAATATCCAAATTCGCATGTTTGTATATTTATCTGAATCCAGCTCAGTCTCTGCTCTGTATGCTTGGTGAACATGCTTTTTCCACACAGGGAGGGTAACAATATTTAACATACATGATCAGTATTCCCTTACACAGCCCGGCTGTCCCCTAGAGTTCATTGCTGCAAGCCTTAAGTGCTCCAGCCATATGTTAATGATCTCACTCCAGAATGCCCTAACGTCCATGGCTGAACGTATACAGTTGTGTATGTTCATGCCAAGAGCAACAAGCAACCTCTTGACAATCGCTCGCAAAGGAGGGAGTGTCAGAGTTTATTCAAGCTTAGACCTAAATCTGGGGGAAAGTGCTGGCTTATTTTCTCTCTATGTGATCTTAGATGTACAAATACACACACTGATATACCAGCAGTTGAAACAACGTTGCACCGTTGCTTTAATATCTGTCCAGAGGTTTGGAATTACCAGACCACAAAACTAGATGATAATAATAGCTTTACCACTCGGCCATTATTGCGATCATACACCGATGAATCTGTTCTTGTGGTGACATTTTCTTTCTGACACTAATGCTGTTATTCTTTTCTCTGCTTTCCACTTGCCTCCGCCCACCTCCATCTCCAGGTGGCTCCAGACCCAGCAAGGGCCTCACTCCTCCTTCTGAAATGAACAATGTTGCTTTTGGCTGTGGCCAAAAAACCTCAAATTCTAAGCCATGCCTCCTATCTTTGTCAGCAACGCTGGGTGGCCTCCCATACGTAGACACACAGTTCTGTTCTGTCCCCCCCCCCCCCCATCACCTGATGATGCGAGGCCAGGTTGACAGGGCACTCGTATCCGTATGGGCACACACACGTAAATGTTCACAGAACACAAGTGCACAAATGCACAATCCGCACATACACCAACATTCACATACAATGGATGAGTTGTGTTGTTGCATCCTGCCACCAGGGGGTGCAGACAATATGCCCCCATCATCACCCTGGCTTGAACCTGAGGTTTGATGCCCGGACCAAAGAAAGAGCGTCCGGATGCCCTAGTAGCCTATGATGTCATAATGACTAAATGTCAGCAGTGATAGGACCCATTTACCTGCATGGTGATGAGTGCAGAGATATCTGTGGATATGGGTATTTTCATAACGAGCCCCCTGCATCCTCCAGTCACCCCAAATGAAACCCAAAGGGTTTTGCTGTATTCCCTTAATCCCTTCCTATTGCTTTTCCTTTCTTTGTTTTTTCTTTTTCTTTTCACTCCTCTGCTCATCCATTTCCATTTACACTTTTATAGACAGTGAAACATGTAAAAACAAATGTGCTGTTCAACAAATAACGCAGTTTTTCAATTCTAGATATAGATTGATTCAATTTAAAGTATTGTATAATTTCTGGCAGTGTCCAGTAATTACAAATGCCTGGGTAAATATATTGGAATTGGTTCTCCAGACTGTGAAAGGTTGTTCAGTCAGATTGCTGTTTAGCAATATTTGGTTGCTCTGATGAGACAACTGGGCCCTAACTGGGCTCACCCGAGGCCCTGCCTGGCCTTACTAATTAGCACACATTTTACGCCCTACACGGCCTGAAAACGTCAATTAAAAAAGAAAAAAAAGTTCCATACTGTATATATATGGGTATTCCCAGACCTGTTGTTTCAGCGCAACCTTGTCCTTTAGGGCCCTTTATAGGGCGAGGTCGCTTCTCGCCATCAGGGCGTCTTACTGGTATTTGACAAAAAGGATTTGACAAATAAGTACCGGTATGTTAAAAGAAATCGAAAAATAAAAAGTTTTTCATGATAGTCTTGGTTTGTATAAGGCAGCAATTGCACTAACCGTCCTACGGTTTTGTTTGCCTGAATACTTGCTCTGCATAATCTGACAGATTAAGCCCTGTTTTATTGTACAATTATGTCACATGACAAAAAGAACTCTACAAGTTCGTAGAGCTCATAGAAGTTGTAGAGCTGCAATTTTCCGATAATCTTCCAAAAAGGGACATTTCACAGATTTTGAACCTAAATAAATCCCATTGCTCTGATGTGAGGAGATCATATATATAATTTTAGATATTTCTCTACGAATTGCGGAAGATAAAGCCTGTTGCTTTGGCGTACAGTTCACATCAGAGCAATGGGATTTGGTGGAGGAGAAAAATCATATTTCTGCAACAAACTGCATCCAAGAAATTGGTTTTGGCTCTGCGTTGTGTCGATCGTTTCGAGGGTCTTCCTGGGCCTGCTGGCTCAGCAGACACGCACATGCGCACACACACACGCACACACACGCACGCGCGCATACGCGCACGCACAGATCAAATCAAATCAACACACATTTTGTAGACAGAAAAAACACCCTTCAACACACAGGCCCTCTTTGGATATAGCTGTGCAAAACCACAAGAGAAGTACAGCAACATCATCCAACAAACGCGCTAACCCTCTAGTGAATCTAGATAACCCTCTGAGGCTCTCATTTAGCTCAGAGCAGAACCAGACCACCACTACACACGCGCACGCACACACACACACACACACACACACACACACACACACACACACACACACACACACACACACACACACACACACACACACACACACTACAAATATCCCACCCCCAGCGTCCCTAACTGTGGCTGACACATCAAAGGCCCGTGTCCATGGAGGGAAGTCAGGGTGGGTCTGGGGAATCATGGGAGACAAAGGAAGCGATTAAGAGATAAGGATCAGTCTAAGATATGACATTTCATCCCAGGCAGATCCGGTAGACACACTCCATTCAGAGAAGAGTATAGCAACGGAAGGGAGGAGGGAAGTAGGGGGGGGGGTGGTTTACAGGTCTCTCCTCTACCCCTCATTGCCCCTCATTCTCCAACACTTTGTTCGGTCTGTCTGCAAAAATGGGAAAGGGTCCACTGCCGGCCCCCAAACTGGAGTGCATTAGCTGTGTAACGGCGCACCCACCCTGGTAGCCCCACGTTCAAGTCTACTTCCCGCACAAAGACACACGTTAAAAACACAGGGGGACTTCAAAGGAGAGCCTTATTGTGCATTAGATTCAACTCGTAAGCGGCAAGCGCCTGCACGCCGATCTCATTAAAAAGACAGTATAGTGTTGTTGATGATTGCTCTTCGGTTGTGAATTTTCCTCTGCCATTTTGTCGTAAACACCAGAGCTTCCTCATTTTTCCCTCTTAAATAGTGTTTAGCAACACAAAAGAAGTAGGAGGAAAAAAATGCCTCATTGTGGGCCTAATTGCCTCAAGGTCATGTTACATCTCTGGTTTCACGTTGTTGCTTTCAAACTGTAGCCCGCAAACCTGGGGCCACAATCCACCTGCCTCTCAGGGAGCCGCACAAAGGATTGGTGTATGAACACAGAGGGAGTCTGTTAGCAAATAAACACTGAGATCTAACTCGGGCTGTGCTCTCGGCCAAACAACTGTTCTGTTTGCAGATATTTATGCACCTGAATAGGAGATCCTACTGGTATCCTTAACAGGCTACTGTAACTATAATCATAACAAAACAATGGCCTGTCCCCAGATGACACTATAGATCAACTACAGTCATGTTCAAAGGCAAATTAGTCCTTCATAGGGGAGGGAAAAAGGGATGGGGTGGAGCAGTTGTGTATGAATAGCATTGTCTAATTAGAGGAGGGCATTTACAACTTTGCAGTGCTTCAGGGTAGTAGAAGTATGAGTGAAGAGTGAATGTTTATGTTTACCCCTACTGTCTTTAATTTCCTGCCATATGGAGGAATGGAGAAATAGATGTGAAGAGACGATGGATGTAACAGAAGTTTCATGTTCATTTTGTTTTTCGTGGGATTAGGAAACATTGTTTGCGGTGATGTAGCGGTATGGCTTCTTAGACTGCATTTCATGGTATTAATTAACTTAATGTTATTGTGTTTTACCAGTTGAGGATGACTTGTGATATATTGTTTCCCCTTCAGTATTGTTGACACATAAAACAGGATGTTATTTCCCTATTATTCCTATTTTAGCTTTTGAACGATGCATATATGTTTGGTGTTAAAATTATGGTTAAGCCTTGTTTTTTGCTGTATAGAGTTCAGAGTAGCTGTAGAGAGGCTATTCCTGTGATGGCATCGTCTCTAAAACGTATGATCAAAATCACTTAGAGACCCTCTGGTGTGTGTATGCAAAGAAGCACCACCGAGGTTCCTACCGCAGGACATCTAAGCACTTGACCAGGGAGATAGAGTTCCCACTGGGGACATATATACTGCCTAAAATAATAATTATTTTTTTCCCCCCAAAAAGTAGTAGGGGTTCTCAACCTTTTTTGCCTGGGGACCCTCAGAGATGCTTTGGCCATGTCTCGTGAGTCGTGACCCCTGCCCTGCTCCCATCCCAATACAAATTGACCGCTACAATAACCTTAATAATAGAGAAAATACATCATAAATACCGGTAAATACTGAAACCAGATATGATCATTAAAGATGGAGTACCACGATTTTTTTCCTGTTTTGCATGTGTTTATGAGGTGACAGTACTTCATTAGACCCCTTGGTGTGGTTGTTATGTGCAATGATGTCTTCCCTTTGTATTTGGGGTTTCTTCCTGGAGTGGAGGCTGAAACCTTGACACTGGCAGTCAAACGTGCCAATGAAAAAAACTGTTGATATAGTGACATCACAATATCATCCCCTCCCCTAACCCCTCCCCTTTATCATACAACAACAGCTGTGGGAGCGGCTTCAGTTCAGGTGGATTACCACCGATCACCACCTTAACCAGGCATACTTAATGAACTGGTAGGCGTGTCCAAATAACACACATACTGTACACTTTTTTGAAAAAGATCTTCCTCCTTATACAATAATAATACCTGAGGATAATGTTAGGGTGGGAAAAATATCTCAGCACTCCATATTTAAGGATCGTTTACGCATGTATTATGTGTACTATTACGTTATGTACAATTCTTACTTTCCATTTTCCAGCCATTCAGTTGCAAAAAAACAAACAAATGAAAACTTTTTTTCTTCCTTTTCTCTTAATAAACTTGGGACCTCTCAAAATAATTTGGCGACACCCAGGTTCTCTTGAGAACCCCTGGACTAGGAGGAGCGGGGGGGGGGGGGGGGGGGGGGAGGGGGGGAGAGCCATCTTTTCATTAGCCGTATCTAATGAAACTGCACAGGGCCAGTGGAAGAAAGGCCAACTGCAGGGACACCCTGCCCTGCCCAAAATTACACCGCCAACTCACCCAACAAAAGAAGCATTCCGTCCACGCAGCGACACTGGCACTTGACACCCAATTTTAAACCTGCAGGTTGTTTCCTCAACAAGTGGAAATTTCCAAACTCCACCAGCAACCGCCCACCGCCCCCTACAGTCCCCCCCCCCTCCTCCCGGCTCCCGCTTCGCAGTTGGTGTTGGTGAGAGTGAGAGAGGGTCATCGTTAAAGGGGGGTAGGAAGAGGTTAAAACTCTGTGTCCGCCCTGACCCTTTCCTCTCTACATGTATGCTTTGTTTGTGAACAGTCGTCAGGATAGAAACATCTGATAGCCTTTCTAATCACTCGGGCAACAATTAAGCCTGATTATACTTCATGAATACATACATTTGCCATTACTGTTATTAAGCTCTTTTGTGAGCATAGTTATTTTTTCTCTTCTGACACACCACACAAGCGCACGCACGCACACAAACACACACAGCTACTCAATGGAAGACAACCCCCACTGTGTGACAGTATTACATCGAGGAGAAAACGAGCAAACCCCCTAACAACTGTCACTCCAAACATTTCTGGATAGCAACGATACTGTTTCGTTCTGCCATTAATGTAACCCAAGAAACGAGTGGTACCAACCATCGACCCCTGCACTAAGTGCACTTGTTCCTATAATTACTAATTCACCTGTGTCTGAACTCTTGAGGAGTAATTTCACCCATCTGTTTATCCTGTTACAATGAGGGCTAGAGGATGAGACAATTTCTCTACACCTGTGCAATGTACGTGCCATGTGAGTGCGTGCGTGTGCAAGTACATAATATATGTGTGTGTGTGTGTGTGTGTGTGTGTGTGTGTGTGTGTGTGTGTGTGCGTGGCTGCGTACGTGCGTGATGGCATGTATGTGCGTGCATGCTCGCATTTTGCAGATGACCCCAAGGTCAAAGTATTCCATCGTTGACAGCCATATCTCCATAAGGCAGGGTGGAGTGTCCCGGCTACCATGTGCCAATGTAGAGGTGTGTATGATGGCTGGAGATGAGTCACAGACAGGGGTGAGAAGAGGTGTCACATAGATAACCCCTACAGATGGACAGCGGTAAAGGGTCTAGGGTTTCAGAACGGTTTGAGTGCGTGCACGGCGCGCGTGTGTGCGCGTGAGAGAGACATGCAAACAGGTATTATATGCTGTGTTGGATAGAATGTAGATGTGTGCACATGTGGGTAGATGTGTGCTTTTGCATGCACGCGTGTCTGTATACGTATGTGCACGAGAGCATGTGAGTGGAAGAGTGAAACGAGAGGCCCTGACCTCCAGCTGCACTGACATTGGCTATCATCACCATCACCCCTCCTGAGTCTCCGCTAAACAGAGAGCATGGAACAGTGCTAAGAGAGCATAGTGTAAATCTTTCAGCATGGGACGTACTGCACATTGCAGCGCTTGGTGAGGTTCCCCCTTTCCTTGTAACAGGGGATTTTAGCACTGGGAGACTCAGTCATCTCTTTTTATTTGAAAATGATTGCTCTCAAAAAAGATTGACAGGGAAGGACCCTCATGACCTGCACGAAGGGATGCCATTGGGATCCCATTGGGATGGATTTAGGGGATTTAATCACTCCCTAAAACTTAAAAACAGGCATAAACACCTCAGTGTCTATTCTGCCTTAAATAAATTACATGAATGCCATTTTTCCATTAACCACTTTCAACCTGGTGTCCTTAATTTAGGCATGTCATTACAGGCTAAAATTGTCAAATTTGCTTCTGTTTATATTTTCTCTAAAGACATTACAATTTTACCGAACTTACCTGAATAACTGAGTCAATGTTGGCTTAACATCATTGTGTGGTTAAGACCTCGTGGACATGGAGTTTTGTATTTTTTCCGGGAACAATTTTTAAGCTAGAATTTTCAAATCTACCTGCAACGGCTGAATGGGCTAAAATGACAGACCACCGGTATGGTGATGGCTTAGTCTGCAGAGGCTGTCCTACACTCACACACAGACACACACACGCGCGCGCACACACACACACGCACACGCACACACGCATCATGTTTGTGAACATTTGAGGGAAGAAGACATTTGTCTGATAGAGGTATGGACTGCAGTACCCAACCCAAACAAGGCAATGCAAGCCTGGATGATCTGTTCCTGTGAGGAGGTTTATTGTCTATAAAAACTCGGCTTTTACGGTGGAACATCCAAATAAAAAGCTTTTTGAAGAGTTCGCCCAGTCAATTAGTTGGGCAGTGTCAATAGATCCCGCTGCATAATGACTCACCTGTAATTGCGTGAGAAGGGCCACTTACATGAGACCGAGTGGCACGTCACATAGGAATGACAAAGACCTCTATTCCGTTCTTTAAGTACTCATTCGTATAAATGCACCCCCCCCCCCCCCCAACACACACACACACACACACACACACACACACACACACACACACACACACACACCAAACCACCCCTTTTCACATGTGTCTACATGCTCAAACTCTCTCTCTCTTTCTGTCTCTCTCTCTCTTGGCTACAATCAACAGGTCAATTAATGACTCAAAATAGGAGCTGGGACATTATGCATGTCACCTCCTCCTTACTTCTCCAAACATAAACTTGGAGGGGGCTCAACTCAGATTGGTGGTAAACTAAATGTCGGGCTCAATGGGTGTGCTAAGCTTACATAAACGTTCCCTCTTTGGGTCTTTTTATAAACATGCGTCTCTTGTCTTTGTGGAGGGTAGGTGGAATAATGAACGGGCAGACAATTACCATAACTGGCTGATGTTATCTCAACTCCGGGGGAGATCAGTTGAAATGTGTGTAATTGCAATGTCAAGCTGCTGAAAAGAACACCCCCTCCCCTTCACACACATACACACACACCTCCCACCGTCAGCCCCTTCTCCTCTGCCTTCAGCCACTTCAAAATGAAATTCTTTTCTTTTCCTACCCTTGTAGTCTCCCTCTCTTTTTTTGACGAGGCTACGCCTGATATGCAGGCATCAAAGAGAAACCCAACGGCCGACAGAGGGCCTGAGGCGTTGCTCGCTGCGCGAGGTGAGCCTGCTCTAGAACAGCCTAATAACCCTTGCATGGCATTGAAAACAGACCGCCATTGATAGTTTTGAATCTGCGTAAACATTCATACATTCAACAACACCTCGCTCTTTCTATGAACTGCAAGCCTGTGACAGGAAAACACATTTAAGCAATCTGATTGGCCAACTGTAATATGAAAACTAAGTGAGAGCCTAGATTAAGCGTCTGATTTTCAGTTACAAGTACAGTAGAGAGGGTATGAGTACATTTTGCTCAGTATTGTAGACAATTAACTAAACAAGTCACTTCGGAAGTGATATGCCATCAGTCGCTAAGCAGTCTATTACTATACCAGCCACCCACACTAGTGTGCCTGGGTGCTTGCTGTGAAACAATACAAAGCCAACGTCCTCCTGACAGTTCAAAGGAGTCGCCCTCTTTTAAACGTTATCATATAATTTGGGCCAGCCGTCGCCTTGTAAATAAGTGATGTAGAAGCCTATTGTGTGATGGGGGCACAGGTTGGAGACAGGCGTCTTTACTCCTACCCGGCATGAGCCGACCAAGACAAAGGCAAGAGACAGAGCGTCTAACCTTTGATTCTTCTGAGGACCCAGTCGCCTTGTGTCAGCGCAGGACACATCGGCCACAATCATGCCCCCAACGTGGGGACGTCAAGAACAATAGGATCACTCCCACAGTGTCTCCCACAATCAGCCCCCTCAACCCGCCTAGGCTGCAATTGGATTAGCAAGTGTCCAACCACCACATGTTAGCCTAATTGACATAAAAATGAAATTTGAGAACAATGACGGCCAGCCTATGGGCATACCCCAGACATTGACAATAGCTTTCTTTTTACCCTTTTCCAGCACTTGCAATAGAATGCTGTTCAAAATAGGTGGGGAACATAGATGTATGAAACAATGAAAAACTCTGGGATAATTACTATTTCCCGTCTTTGCTTGACCTTTTCTTAAATTTGAATCACTCAAAGCTGATGAGATGCCACATAATAAACCAAACATTATTTTATTTGGGAAAGACAGAGCATCAGAAAGATGTCTCTGTTGTTTTTCCTTTGAGCAAAATTTAAAATAATTGAACAATAGCCATCAGGCAAAGTTTCAGATTTGAGTTTAAATCCAAATTCATGTCCAGCAGGGCATTTCCTTTTGTACAGCCCGTTTACTTGATTGTTTTTACAATTACCTACCAAGTAAAATATATTTTGTTTCAAGGGACCTACCTAATAAAGTAATAGGCTTTAAGATCAATGTAAGAGGTTAATTAAAGTCATTGTACATTTCTGATTATTTCAAATGATTCATCCAAAACAATCAGTATTGTGACAATTTCACACAGCTCTAATTTACACAAGTACACAAATGGTGCATCTTGTGATCTGCTCAAACGTATTATTGGAAGGCAATTCATGTTTTTTATTTTTCTTGAAAATGTATATAATATGAAAGCAATAAATATTAACAGTAAATAAACTTTACTTTTTAGATTTTTTTTACTATTTTCTCATTAAAAAACGTATACAATCTAATATACATTATGAAAAGTTGTACAGCGTTTTATTTATGTTTTAAAATAAGGACTCACTTTTATTTTTAATATGTAGATATAAATATATATATATTTTGTCAAAATATATGATCATATTGTCAAGGAAACAAAAAAAGAATTAGACAAACATACATCTCCACATAATAGTTATAAATAAGAGTCCAAGTGAACATTTTTGGGAGTAAGGCGGGCAGACATCAATTATTTAAGCGTCCATATTGCTTGTTTCGACTCGCCCAGTTCAAGTCCTAGTTACTCTGCTGGTTAGCGGCAGCCACAGCCCTCCACCACCATTTCCTGGTAGTTTTTTAGGACCACCTTGTCGTGTTCATCTAGGTAGAGCATGCTGATGGCACTGAGCTCTGTGGGCACGCAGCAGGCCTTGGGGATGTTGGTGTTTACAGAGTTCACCAGTGTCTGAACAATGGCATGATTGGTTGAGTTCAGGTGGTCTGCCAGGGGGAAAGGGCACTCCCCATGGCAGTAATATGCCTGGTATCCAGGGGGTGCCACTATCCAGTCATTCCACCCTACGTCGCTGAAGTCCACATATAGCGCGTGGCGTCTGCAGTTGCGGTTGCGCTTTCGACCTTTTTGCTTAGGGCTGCGCTTGGCCCGGCGGGTCAGTGGATGACCTTTACCGTCATGGCCGAAGGTGACCAGGAGGGGGCGTAGCTGCTCCCAATCCTCACCAGGCTCTTGATGTAGTGAGCGGCTAATGCGCACATGTTGGCCTTGGTGGCGTGGAGTCTGGTTGAGGTGCAGCACCTCAATGGCCAACCCGTGATTGGGCAAGCGCTCACGCGTCCAGCGGAGCACGGCCGGACTGACGTCAAAGCTCTCCCAGCGCGAGGTGTTGTGGCGCACGAGCCGGGTGTCCAGGAGCCGCGTAATCAGGTGGCCAGCTCGTGGGGCCTTCAACACCTCGTACACATTTATCCGATGAAGAAGCCCATGGTCGTCTGAAATGGCGCCATTAATGGCATCATCAATTTGATGACGGTAGAGTCGCAACTCAGCTGAGGAGAGCAGCTCGTCCTCTGGGATGCTGCTAAGGTTGAACATGAAGCGAAGAGGTTTGGTCTCTCCATCCCTCAGCTCGCCCTCGTGCACCCTCTCCATGTGTTCTGAAGACAGACAAGAAGAAACAAAGATGGTTGATACATTTAAAGACAACATTGCAAAGTACCATGTTTTGTGCAATTTATATTTATGAGGGACATCCTGTTACTGTGAAATTATTACATCTCATCCTCAAATGCTTCCTCCTTTTGTATACTTGTTTCCCTCTAAAATGATCACAAACTGCTTTATGTTGGTACCAGTTTCCCATCTGTCATTCTTGACATTTCCAACCACATCGTCTGACATCGCCTGCAGGAGTACTTTCAGCTGTGCTAAACGCATACCACTGCACTCTAACATGCCTTAATTGACACTAAAGAATGTACATGCTTGCTTTTCAAGGCCTCCGGGGTGCTTGAGGGCACAAATATACATGCAGCACGATTTCCTTATCTATCTATAACACTGGTTCTGAATGTTGGGTCCAGGGACCCCCAGGAGTCCTTGACTGATGGTTAGGAATCAAATGGACCCTTATGAGTCTGTTACTCTGGAAGTGTACAAATGATGTGTACACTCAAATTTAAAATAACCCTGGGGAGCCCAGAGATGTTTCCTTTTTTATTTAGATGAAATATCGTTATGTGGCCTAATATGCATATAAAACTACGGTTTCTTGAAATAACAAAGGTTGAGGAGCATTGGTCTAATTAGGATCATCCAACACTTCCATCTGTGCCTTAATTTTTCTGAAATTATTTGAAAAATATAACTTTCTTGTTTGTAGTTTTTCTATATATATATATTATGTGGAAAACAAAGGATATTTGTAACCCAAAAAATGGGTCCCGGCCCAATGTTTGGGCAACACTGCATTACGGGAGGGTGGTGATTAACGTACCACAGCTACAGTATAAACATAGTGGAGGCTCCCTGTTCCACGCTCAGTCTGCAGATTTCTGGCAAGATCACCATTGTTGGGGAAAGGAATGTTGTGTCTACTATTTTCCTGCTCAAGCCACCCCTGTTATTTCACACCCAAGCCTTAATCTTACCCAGGTGGTTCTCATTATTAAAACCTGCTGTGTTTTTGATTGGCTCTGCAGTTTGTTCGCTTAAGACATTTATCATTTTCATCATGAATAATCGTTACGGATTCAGACGACAAGGTAGAAGACCCCTCATCTATCACAACCCCCTGCAATGGATATCAATCAAGACTTGAAGTCAAAGTCTCGAAATATGAAATCTGCAGCCACGCACAGAGATTCTCAAGCACTCATTTGATATGATTTTATTTGTTCTTCTCTGGGACCCCAATCTATGCATCCTCAGTGTTAATTTAACTCCAACAAGAATGTACAAATGGAACCAACATTTGGTTCCATTTGTACACTCTCTGAGTTACAAGCTGGTGTATATCAATCAATTAGCTAGTGGGGACCTAATGGAACCCCCTCAAGGATCACTGGGGTTACCTGGACCCCACGCTGAGAACCAGTTATGTATGATGTGTGAAGTGAACCCAACTGTACTGTAGTTGCAGTTGCTAATTGTAGTTTAAATGCTTTACTTTAAATGAAGCACAAACGAGATGGTGAAATTCATACTCAACATAATATAAAGGAAATGGCTAAATTCATATTTAGAATTCTATACTATCTACAGTTCTACACATTAGCATAAAACCTTTACCAATCATACGTGTGTAAGTAGGCTTGGACAAACAAGGTTTACTGTCCTGTTGGTCAGTGGAAGGTTAGGAAAGCATTTATTTTTCGTGGAGAATTTCATATATTTAATTCTGTCTTCATCTTAGATTTTAGTAAAGTTCCATTCTGCCTTTCTCCTCTTCACCTAATTACCCATATAGCTGTATTTGCAACAGCCTTCTGTCCAAACCACTCTTTGTGGAGGAGACCTGTGCTCAACTGAAGTAAGCTATCATACAATAGTGCTTACATGAAAGCGAGAAACAAGTTCACACTCCCACTCAAAAAGAGCTCAAAGCGTGTTATTAACATAGTTTAGCAAAAGAAAAAAGGAGGGAAAATGCCTGCAGAGAGCAGTAGAAACATGCATGCTTGCGCACACACGCACACACGCACACACACACACACACACACACACACACACAGTCAAATCCAGTTAATTTAACTCTGGTCATTTGTACAAATACATTAAAACTGAGGATTTTACTATGTTGGTCGTTTCTTCCAGAGTGGCTTTGGTGTGTGTGTGTGTGTGTGTGTGTGTGTGTGTGTGTGTGTGTGTGTGTGTGTGTGTGTGTGTTTGTTAGCACTGGTAGTGTGTTAGATAAGCCCCATTAAGGCTGACTCATCCCTCCTACACCCCCCTCCCCCCAAGGGCAGACATGTTCTCCTCCAGCCATCTCCACAGTCGCCACAACTTTACTCTACTACGCTGATTGCTTTCTCAGTTTCTTCTTGCTCTGGTAAACGAGCCCCCCCAAAAAATCCCCTCTATATACATAATGTTTTTGGTCTCCTTTGCAATGGTTGCTTGTGGGCTGTTTGTCTTGCTTATCAACCCACACACTGTTCTCATGTGAGCACGTTAGTCAGCCGGGAGAAAACCCAGGGCCAAATCGAAACCTCTGTCTTTCTGGAGCAAACTAAGCAAATCCAAGCCACAATAAACAGAAACCCTTCTAGTCCCGTCCCGTCCCCCCCGCACGCACGCACGCACGCACACGCACACACACACACACACACACACACACACACACACACACACACACACACACTCCCCTGCCTCTCGATGTTCTTGTCCCTCTATCACCCTTAGCTTTAAGCGAGACTGTTTTTCCATCTCTCCAGGGAGCTGCAGCAGTCTCCTCTCAGCGCCCACATTGCTGGCAACAGGGGCTTTATTTAGAAGGCTGCAGAGTAGCATTAAAGATAATTGCACGTTGAGGAAGGTCCCTCTAAAAGGGCCCTCCATATAAACTGGAGACATGAGAGAGGGAGCACACTCCAGCAGCTCCGGGCCATGCAGTGCTGCTGGGTGGGGTGAGCAGTGTAACTCAGTAATATGAAGGTATGCTTTTCCTTGAGCTGCTAACCAAACATGCAGAGAGTTTTGTCAAATGAGGCTCTTGGGAGAGAGGAGTAGCTTGTCTAGCACAATTTCTTCAACCCTCTTTAGACAGCATTTTGTGACCACATCCTTAGATTCTATAGTTTATGTTGAGCTGGGTGGAGAATGTCATACCATCAGGTTCAATGAGATGTAGGAAGAGTTGCTTCTTTTTCTTCTTTCTTTCTTTTTTACTCTCCCGTAAAACTGCTTATACTTTATGTACTGTGTTGACCACAATTCCCCAAGGGTCTGTACTTGAACCTCTTATTTTTTTATACCTGTAAACCAAATCTCTTTGCTGAAAACAGGTGATCTACAAGCTCACATAGCATTGCGTTGCGATGCATTGAGACTCTGCCTGTTATTGCCGAATATTCACCTATTATGCCCAGAATAGGAACGCTATGGTTCATGTGGTTAAGGGTCCACACCCACACTAATAAAATGTGCTACCACTAGAATCAGTGGAATGCCAAGAGACAATGACCTCCATTGTGGTTTAGTGTTGCTGTGCAGACCTACTGTATCTAATCATGACTCTTTCGGCTGCAGAAAAAAGATTCTTCTTCATCTCCTTGTCTACCTTCCCTTCCTCCATCCGTCCTTACCTTCATGGTGGAAGCCCCTGACAGTGTTGGCCCGGCTGGCCGACCTCTCGGGGTACTCGAAGGCTATGTCGTGTGCTCCGGCCTCCTCGGCCTCGCCCGACTGCAGCCGGTAGAGGTCCAGCAAGTAGCGGGGCACGGTGGCAGAGCGGCTGGGCCGCGGCCGCCTCTGCAGGCCGAACATGTGCAGCAGTGTAGCCTCGAAGTCCCGCAGCAGTTCATGGCTCTGAGCGGCCGAACGACCCTGCAGGCCCGGCACTTTCTTCTTCCCTTCTTCAGGTATCAGACTAGCATGGTTGCTCTCTCCCAGCAGGACTTGGCATATTAAAATGACCATCAGCATTCGATTACCAGGAATCATGATGTCTCTGAGGGACAGGGGCAGATGGCACAGGGAGATAAGGGATTTAGACAGGACTGAACATGCCACAAGAGGGTGAGAGAGACACAGAGAGAGGCAGAAATGGGAAACAAGAAAAAAGTAGAGGGAGGGAGGGAGGAAGGAACAGGAGCTGATGAACAGGACTGAGCTCTGTTTTAAGTGACATTATACATTTTGTCTTCTCATTCTCTACAACTCTCCTTCGGTCTCTGACGAAAACCTCCAGATCTTCCCTAAATGTTCCCACTGAGAGGGTGTGCTCTAATTGGTTATAATAGTCCAGGCTGCCTTGTTTACAGTAAAGCAGCCCCCAGATCAGATAGTTCTCTTGCAGTTTATCTCTGGCAACATCCTCCGAAGGTAAACATCTGGTTTTAGAACTCAGCTTTTTGAATGGAATCTGAGGGTCATTCCTCTTTACTCTCCCCCACTGTCTCCTCCCCTCCGCCACTATGATTAGACAAATAAGAGAGGGGTCAGAGCAAATTCTTAACTCGATAAGGAGCCAGAGTCCCTCTCACAGTCTGATCCAACCAGCCATGAGGCAAACAAAGAACCATGTGCCACACATTTCACCAGGCTTTTTTCTCCAGACAGAAGAAGGTCTTCCTTGTACAATTTCCTTATTCAACACACCACAGGGGCTTTTTTAGTTAAGGGTACGATGAATGCCACATAAATCAGAGGAATCAGAGGAACAGAGAGAAAATGTATCACATGGCACAAATTAAATTGGCGTGGTCCACCTACTTACCGACAGAAAATAAAGCATGGGAAAACAGTCCATGTTTGTTGGGAGCAGGCAATGGACGTGTTCCTCAAGGAAATGTTAGGTGGCACTGGGTGGCTGCAGGAGAACGTTGGAATGACCCTGTTCCTGAAAAATATACAGAAAAAGAGATGTTATAAACTTAACACAGAAGTAAACATTTGAAACACTTACATGGTATTTACTTGAAACAAGGGGAGAGGGAATGTGTGTGCATGTCTGTTTCTGTTTCTGTGCATGTCTGTTTGTGTTTGTGCATGCACGCATGCGCGCGCTCGCGCGCGTGTGTGTGTGTGTGTGTGTGTGTGTGTGTGTATTATGTGTACGTGTTTGTGGGCAGATCCATGTTTATATGCACATGGTGCATGTTTTCATACCTCCAAATGTTTCTTTAAGGCTTATCACTTTGGTACATGGTCTAAAAGGTTACACTATCACTCTATTTACTGTGACTGGAATGTCAGGAGGCGACAGCCACAACGCAGAGAGCAGCTCCCCTCTGCCTGACACTCGACTAGCAACAGTGCAAATAGGAAACCTTTGACCATCTTTTTTAATCGAGAACCGCTTCAGACAATGGCTGATAAAGGCCTGCTTCTAATGCACAATGGTGTCAGGGCCATGGTCAAACAAGGAAAAACACTTAAATAGAAAACAGTTCTTAGAATCTACTGTACAATGACGTCAGGGCCATGGTCAAACAACAAACCACTTAAATAGAAAACAGCTCTGAGAATCTATGTTGCATTTGCAATTATAATTTCTTACAGAATATTATTCCTTACAGGACAATATTATCATCTCCAGATGAACTCACTCACCCTTTAGCATAATAATCCCTCCAAATAACCGATGCAAGATCACTGATTTCCAGCAAAGAACTTCAACTCTAACACTCCAAAGATCTCACAGGTTATTGTAATGTTGATGACAGGCCTTCTGCCCTTTGACCTCTGTCATCAACAAATTAATCTACATTCCTACGTAGAATCACGCACACATTCCTGTTAGTACGTTTCAAGCAGGGCATGCTTGTAACATGCAATACGCTTAACTGTTCTATATACATTATATAGTGTATATTATTAAATAGTACTGATTTTCAATGAGGGGTCCAGGGGGTCCCCGGCTAAACGAGTCATAGTTAGGGCCCATGTGGGTCCATTTGGTTCCAATTGTACACTGAGTTAGATTGGGGTCCCAGAGATTAAAAAACCTCATACAACATATATATAAGCACACACACACACACACACACACACACACACACACACACACACACACACACACACACACACACACACACACACACAGTATATATCATATCAATGGCTTCAATGTGCTTTTAGTATAATAGCACAAGTATAATCATTAAATCAATTAGGATTATTTACAAACACTGTCTGTTTCTTTTCCTCTACTGGGATGGTTGAGACGCCCATGGTATGTATCACAACAACTTGGCTTTCACAGCTCTGTTGCTCAAAAGAACGTTACTGAATCACACTAATAAAAAGTAAAGGTTTTAGAGAGCACAGGCCCAGGGTAAACTCCAGAACGTTACTGAATCACACTAATAAAAAGTAAAGGTTTTAGAGAGCACAGGCCCAGGGCAAACTCCAGCAGCACAAAGCTCAGCACTACAGATTAACGCATCATTTGGTCATCATTTGGAGCCGGTTCCACTGGAACGAAACCAAGCATTACAACAGCTAGGATGCACATTAACAGGAACATGTTATATGTGTAATATACAGTTTTGAGTGTGATTGTGTCTGCGCGTGTGTGTGATGTGCTTGTCTTGTGATTATCTTGGTCCCAGCACGGCTCACTGTACACTCAATCAAGGATCTTTTTCCTAACAGCATTAGACTTTGACCTGCTGGTGACCCCTCGTTCTCGGTCATGACACTGGATATTGTGTGTGTGTGTGTGTGTGTGTGTGTGTGTGAGAGACGTGTGTGTGTGTGTGTATATGAGAGAGAGTGAGTGCCAAGTGTATGTGCGTGCATGTGTATGTCTGTGTTTGTGAGCGTGGATCAGTGTGGTGTAAGAGCGTAAGTGAATGAGAGGAGTGTGTGTGTGTGTGTGTGTGTGTGTGTGTATGTATGTGTGTGTGCGTGTATGTGTGTGTGCCAATGCTTGCATGTCCGTGAGAACTGTGGCAGAGAGAGGAGGGCTCAGAACATGATCAGCTCTATTACCCATGGGGTGGGGGGATAACGTGTGTGTGTGTGTGTGTGTGTGTGTGTGTGTGTGTGTGTGTGTGTGTGTGTGTGTGTGTGTGTGTGTGTGTGTGTGTGTGTGTGTGTGTGTGTGTGTGTGTGTGTGTGTGTGTGTGTGTGTAATGTGGATGTGAGAGACCGTGTGTCTGTGTGTGTGTGTGTGTGTGTGCTTGCACGCGTGTGCGTAAGTGTGCGCATCTCTGACAACAAACGCTCATTGTACAGGGAGAGGGCCTCTCCCATGATTACAGGGACTCATAGCACTGACCATACAGAACATATTGTAACTGTAACCAGACTCATAGCACTGACCATACAGAACATCTTGTAACTGTAACCAGCCACTGGTTACAGGGACTCATAGCACTGACCATACAGAACATCTTGTAACTGTAACCAGCCACTGACAGGGACTCATAGCACTGACCATACAGAACATCTTGTAACTGTAACCAGCCACTGACAAAGCTGCAGGCTAGAAAAGACAGACTCTCAAAGTGCTGCAATGATGATGATGAAAGAAGATGCAAGACAGATAGATAGGGAGTAACTTTCAGCTGTGGAAGAAAAAAAAAGGCCAGGGGATTCCTACTAGTGTGTCTATTCTTGCCACCAATGAGTTTAATAAATGCTATAAACATTAGCAGCTGAAAACAAAACTGGCTCGTCCGTTTACACCAGTGGCTGTAACAATACTGATGATTTACTATGGGTTTTATTGAGATTATTAACATAAATCTATGGGTGCATTGTTGGTTATACAACACTATCAAAGCAAAGGATAATTCCCAGATAATAGACTGCTTTTATAGGCAACTTCACACTTGCAGACTTTTGAACTGGATTAGAGGCAGAACCATATTTTGCAACAAATGCAGTCCAGGCTGCAATTAGGCCCAGGCAGTCAACTGCCCTTGGCTTGGTTAGATCCCCCTTGGCCTCTCTCTCTCTGACCAGAGATAATGTGATCAGACTATGCACATGGCCCTTTAGATGTGTTTCCTGAGGAATTTGACAGGGATGGTGGGGGGGAAGGAGGAAGGGGGGAGGAGGGCAGCAGGTTACCACGGGAACAGATCCCTGGCCTGATTTTACCATTTAATGTTACAATGCATAATTTACCAACATGTTGCTGAACGTCGTATAGCCCTGCGTAATCCGTTGTTTTAGTCTGTTTCTCTATTTCATGCCCCATTGTTCAGTTTAAATGTTATTAAATCCCTTAATAACTAATTTAAATGATACAGGTTAGATTAGGCCTAGCCATCTAGCACACAAGCTGACCTAAAACCAAGGGACCACAAGCATAACAGGCCTATATAGCCTGTTAGGAGGAGGCGGGGGGAGCTTAACACTAAATAACATTTGTCTAACTTTGTGATAACTGGATTGAACATATCTGTGAGGTCAGAGGTGTTTAACTGAACTTGGAAATGCAAATTCATTTTTGAACGAAAAGAATCATGCGATGTCTCCTGTTGTTGAAGGGTTTAGGTTTAGGGGTTTTATATGCTCCCATGAGCAAATCGACAGCAAGAACATTCACAGTCAGTGAGATCATTGAAACCAGGTTAATCGTTTTGTTAGGCTATATGTTTTGAAAGGCAGTTATCTTCACTCTGATGTGTATTCCCAAAGATGAATACTCTATGTTCATTTAACAGGAAGGAACATAAATTAAACACAATTAGGTTTGGCAATGTCAATTGGCCTCCAGTTAAATTACACAACACAATCTCCTGCAGCTGGTATTTCACTACTAAATTTAACCACTTAGTATGATTTCAAAACTTAAAGCTGTTGTTTCTTTTTGAAAACCTACAAAGCATATAGGCCCTTGGCCAACTATGGCTTCAAATGAATGGAGAGGTTTACTATAGTAAATAGTAGTATTATAGTAGTACGCTAGTATAGTAATATAATAATAGGCTACAAAGTAATTATTAATAACAATAATACTAATGATCATCATCATCAGTCACATGGATTAAGAAATAACGAGTTTTTCATCAAAACAAATGCAGTCAAATTGCAATCCTTGCATGATTTCATGTGGAAACAAACTGTGCCATGAAGGACGCCACGCGCACGCCGGCCTGTAAATGTCTAGTGAAATGACAAAATGTGATAATTTATTACTGTCATCTTAAATGTGACTTTTGATAGCTATGCTAGACAGACATGACACTAATGTTATTGATGTTATATTAAAAAAAGATTAGGCCTATCCGCAGCGAATTTAGACTACAGAGTTTCAGTGGTTTGACATTCCTTTTTACAATAATGATAACATTTACACTTTGTTAAACATTGCTGGTTAGCATGTGTCATTTCAAAGTATGCTAAACTCGCCCGAGTAAAGAAGAAAGTCCTCATATTTACGCACGAGTGATTTTTGAAGGCCGAGTGAATATCGCATATTACGCATATTGATTTAGTAGGCGGTGTCAAAATAATAAGACAAACGTGTGATTGATATTATAAAGTAGGCCTAAACGCCAGATTTTGAGACGGTCACTCCATCTTTCACAATATAGGCTACAGACCCATGTAGCCTACACAGCGGGGCAAGACATTAAGCAGATGCAGGTGTCCAAATTGCCAAATGTTGCTTAACTTCGGGAAAGTTAAAACTCGTGCCAAAACGAATGCGCACACTTTTGATTGTGCTGCTGAAGCGAGAGCAGCAGGAAAGAATGGCCTGGCGGATGGGTTGTTGAATAGAATAGCCTACATTTTCTTCCCCTTTGAACATGTTCTCGTTAGATTGGTTTCTCACAGGCTGTCCGGCAAAAATACGTGTAACCTGCTGCTGTTTAGTTATGCTGTAGGCTCCTCGAAGATCACGACCCAATTCACCATCAAAAATACATTTTCATGCTTCAGCTGTTTCTTAGGCTGTGCAATTGGATATTTGTATCACATGACACAGTATTGTACCTAGGCTACTGGTCCATTTCTGACAAATAATGCTTTGCCCTGAAAACCCGAATCGATATGAGCGGATAGCGTCTCACGTGCAGGCTCATATTATCAACGAAATGACAGACTGATTCAACAGGTTCGACTTATTAAAGTCGATCTGTCGAAGCCCCTTCAAAACCACGCTGAAGAATGAAGCGGTGCTTACCATCAGTATGGGTACAGGTATCCTCGAATCAAATGAATTTGACAAAAGGAAGGTGCGATGTCTCCACGCAATTGCAGTCCAGGTAGGTGTAAAAGCACGTACCGAAAACGCCGAATGAGCTCTGCCTACGGAAGAGCTCTGTGACTTTGCCTCATTAATTCCTTATCGACCCATCTAAAAAAAATAAGAGGACGAGACGGTGTCTGGAGACAGGGCGGTGTGAACTGAAGGCGCTTCAGGTCTGCTGCGGGGCTGATATCTCCAGAAGTTCACCGGGGCGGAACAGCGCTCAGGCAAGCAGACTCTCCAACTGATCAAGCATCTATAGTCCCTTGCAGTTTTTATGTGTCCGCCCAATTTACCCTCTCTGCCTCCTCCCCTACCCCCACCTCACTCAACTGTCTCAAACACCTTGGATAACCCCCCCCTCCTTCCCTCGCTCTCCTCTTTAAACGAAAGAAGCGCGTTGCGCGCGCCAGGCTGGCTACTTGTAGCCCTATAGCTATGAGTTTGGAAAATAAAACATATTGCTTTGCAATGCAATGTTCACCGTATTTGCACTCATATCGTTGCAATTCAGTGTAAACGAGTTTTGAGTGGTGTATAATATAATGTCGCTGTTCCCTTTGTTAATTCTGTCTATAAATAAATTGTGCTCCCACTATTAAATACACCTGGCAAGCTAAAGTAGGACAACATTGGATAGCGCGCCTTGCGCTCTTTTTGCAAGGTCACGTAAACGCGGGGAATCAGGTTTCCTTGTGTGTGTGTGTGTGTGTGTGTGTGTGTGTGTGTGTGTATGCGCACGCGCGCGCGAGTGTTTGTGATGATCTGTGCATATTTAGACTGCAATGTGCAACTATACAGCAAAATATTGACAAATGATGTCCTTTAGGCCTTATAGGATATCATCTATCACATATAATGTGCGAAAAAGCTGAGAAACTCAAGTGTTCCCTCTTCCCTGTCCCCCCCACTCCTCAACAGCTTCTCTGTTTATTGTGTTCCTATGGATACAGTCATCTGGGATTGACCAGCTAATGGCAGCTATTGAGTTTTGTTTTGTGAGAAGATCTTTTGAATCTATAGGAAAACGGTGTGACAAAACGGCACAACTTAAGCCACCAATAATTATTAATTACATTGAAAATGGTGGACCCTGAAATGTATACTGGACAACTCACCCCAGTGCTTGCCCGTGTTTCCTCCTGGAATTTGCCCCAGTGAGGGGGATAACTTGTAATATGCTATTGGCTGTTTGTATTCTTTGGGGGAAAATATAAAAAGATACTCCTGTGGAAAGGCTATATTATTTTACTTATATTAACCCTATAAAAAATTGTATAATTTAGTATATATGTAAGGTTTTGCCCACTCAAATGGTACCTCGTCAGATAATCCCCACATAGCCTATACAACAACTTCCGTGAAGTAGTAGTAGCCTTTTCATAAATTGTTGTCCTGTTACCATGTACACAAGTCGTGTGCTTTCAGCTTTTCATGGTGTCATGCACAAAGTAACAGTTTTTGTATATTGACTTTAGTTTGAAATGCACCCATTCTACATACTGTGAAATAACAATCAATCAATCAATCAATCAATCAATCAATTCTCAGTGTAATAGTTCATTGTCTCAAATGGACAACTAGTTAAATGAAGATTATGTCACTGCATGTGACATAATCTTTTTTTTATGAATTTCTTTATAGTTTATACCTTTTCCTTTCTCTGATTATTAAATTAAATTAAATGTATTAAATCACATGTTTATACAAAGCATGAATGGGTGAATTTATTTTGTGCAAGCTAACTAAACGTTTTGTGACTATATAATAACTACATTAGATCCATTGGAATACAGGCTATTTTCCCCCATTTTCTGAAAAGTAACAGTTTCGTACATTCAAGGATTTTGCGCGACAGTGACGATATGTACTCTGCTGCCTGTTTGAGTTATACAGAACTATCGTTTGTTGCCCATTACTTAACCTGTCCGTCACCCTGACAGACTAGAATGTGTTTAGGCTTTGGTTGGGGAAGCTTATTGCTCTAGTGAGCTCATGATTGCCTTGCCTCGAGCATAAATCTCCATGCAAAACAGTTATGCAAAAGCTGCAGATAATAGATACACTGCTGTGTGTGTGTGTGTGTGTGTGTGTGTGTGTGTGTGTGTGTGTGTTGGTGGGAATGGTTTGTGACTCATGGGGGCTAATAGCCTATACTTCACCTTCTGACAGACGCATTTTACATGGATGATATGAATTGATGTATGTATTGAATGTATTTGCTGATACTGGATTGGACTTTTAAGTTATAGCAAATATTTAGCCTATTAGTTTAATTGTGCCATGATTCAGCAATGACACTATGGGCTGTATTTTGCGTGTCTTAAGTACCAGATCTTATTACTTAACTTAAGACCTGGAGGCGTGATCAATGCCATTTGGCTATTCTGAGTGGCCAAAGACCATTGACCACGCCTCCAGTCTTAAGTTAAGTAATAAGACCTGGTACTTAAGACGAACAAAATACAGCCCTCTGTCTCTTGTGTTGTCCATTTAATCAAACCCTACACAGTATACGTCACTGACTGCATGGGGCGAGAAGCGCGTGCACTGGCCATATACTGCATGGAGCGTGTCTTGAGTGTACAGGGTGTGATGAGGTCAGATCAACATATGGAATGTCAGAACAGGTCAGCTCAATATATGGAGATCTAAGGGTGGCAGCAAGGGCAGTGTCTTGAGTGTATACAGGGTTTGATGAGGGCCCAGGTAGGGCCGGGCCTTAGTTCTTGGGCCTGTTGAGAACTCTAATCTTCGCCGGCTGCCAGGCGTGGCTGCCAGGCGTGGCTGCCCAACTAACTTTGGGGCAGGCCCGTCTAGAGTTTAAATGGACAGGCATCAGTCAAAAGGTGTGAGTTGTGGCAAAAGGTGGCTGGTGCGTGAGTCTCTGACGGCGGCACCACTGGCGCTCCCTGGCCAAACGACAGCGCCGCTCGTCAGCAGTCTCCTCCGTGAGATGTGACGGCAGACTGCTGGGCGAGTGCTGTCACTTTGGCATGGGATCAACTTTGACCAGGAAATGCACAATGAAGAACAGGTAGAACAGGGTTTATAGCCATGGCCAGGGTTCATGGCCATATATAGCGTGTCTTGGAGACGTGACTAGACATGATATATGGGGGACATTCCCATATATGGGCTTAAAAGTGTAGTGAAAAGCCTCGAGCATAAATCACAGTGTGTGACACTGTGTGTGTGTGTGTGTGTGTGTGTGTGTGTGTGTGCGTGTGTGTGTGTGTGTGTGTGTGTGTGTGTGTGTGTGTGTGTGTGTGTGTGTGTTTGTGTGTACGTCACCATTGAGAGCCAGTTATACCAGTACTTGCACGCTCTGCTTGCGCACTATTAGGCCATTTATGGCTTACTTGGGTGCACTATCTATAGTCATGTGTGGTGGAAAAAAGGCTGATAGGAAAACATTGCAAATCTTCAAACTAAAGCCAATTAACTCCACATGGAGGTGGGGGTCAAAGTCGCTTATAATATGCAGAACTGGCAACACTGCAAACTGCACTGCAGGCTGTTTTTTGCAATTTGCATGGGAAAAAAATGCTAGTCTGTTGCAATCTGACGTGTCTGGGTCTGATGTGATGAGATCACAGTGTGTTGCAAAACAATACCCTATTTTCTGTGTATATCCCAGCAAAAACAATATAAAAATTGTGTTTTACGTTATCAAGCGTTATCAATAACATTCTCATATCGCAGAGACGCAGAAAAGACATGTGTATTGCTTTCAACAGTAGATCTCACATCAGATCAATGGGATTTAAGTGGATCATTTTCTAAGTCTTCCTTTAACAGTATATCTAGTACACATATATCTAGTGCACATATACTAGTGTACAGTGCAATACTATAGACAACTATAAATTGATCATAACTTATAGCAGAGAGATGAGTTTACATTTGGTGGTGGAAGGTTAAACTTCATGATGGCAGTGTACATCCCTACCTGCAGTGGTGTCATGGTGTTTTTTGTACTGGTACCACGGCGTGTTAATGACGTCACATGCACGCACACACGTGCATGTGCGTACATGTGCGCATTGCGGCATGTGCACACAGAACAGCTGACATAGCCTAAGCCTATTGTTAAATAGTGTGTGAGAGTTTTAGACACAAACACAAAAGTAGACTTAAAATAGTCAGACAAACATCTTTACTGCACACTAGCGAAACTAAAAAGTTTGCTTTGGACGAATGAAGCTGTTCTTTGATGGAGGAGGAGGCATTCTTCTTGTGTGTAGCTATACTGCTGTAAGTGTGCATGCTTACCGTATAGGCTACGTGCGCTCAGGTATAAAAAGTTAAAGCTGTCCTGTTGTTATGCAAAGTAGTAGCCATTTTATTCGGCACGGTACTTGACACGGCGTGAAAATAGGGGGTGGGGGGGCCATGGCCTCAGATTTGGAAATGCTGATCGTCATCCCATGGCCGCCGTACACTCGACTGTGAACCGGTCAAGTGAGAGCTGAAGGTCTTGGACCAATGTTGCCATCAGGACCACGTCATCTGCAAAAAGCAGTGAAGCAACCCTCACCGAGCCGTATACCCTCTCCGCCACAACTTCGCCTTGAGATCCTGTCCATGAAAATCACAAACAGGACAGTGACCCTGGTGGAGGCCAACCAGGAAACACACAGGAAACGAATCCGACTTATACTCCCGAGCACGCAGACACAGCTCTTGCTTTGGTTGTACAGAGATTGGATGGCCCTCAACAAGGTCCCCTTCACCTCATACTCCCGCAGCACCTCCCATAGAAACCTCCCGGGGGACCCGGTCATTTGCCTTCTCCAAAACACATGTAGACCAGATGCAGTGGAGCCTGCCTGGAAAATTATATGGGGGGGTTCCTTAATGTGGGCGTGACCACAAGGTGGGCATGGTCAGGCATGAGACAGCTCAAAATAATGTAACCAAATGGACCCCTGTGTTTAATTAAGTACATGCTATTTGTAATGTTAGAAATAATTATTGTAAACAGATCAATGGATACAGACCATAAATGTAAGTCAACACCCAGAGCCTTCAACATGTACAATTCATGTTCATGTACAATTATGACATTTAGAAACATTTCAGTCAGACAACTCACGAATAGATTTACCCAATATTTATTATAGAATGAGAATACAAGTGTGCATACAATATTAGACTTGGCGTTCGGCTCCAGACCAGGGAGATAGATATACAATAAACCCCCATGGGGAACATAAATAACAGAGCCCACCGGTAGTGCTGGGGTGGTGGTGGGAGCAAACATCACATAACAACCAGGAACCATATATGCAGAGGAAGGCAGGAAGAGCATGCAGACTGGTGAGCTTAAGTAGCCCACCCAATTGGTCAGCTGACTGCCACATCAGCGAATGACGTGTGGGACTTGCACACACTTATACACCCACATATAATGCAGCATGTTAAACTCTTGAGTATAGTATGCGCCTTTGACTATGGCATGAACCCCCTCGAGTATGTCTGCATAAACTAACTCTGCAGGTTACGCATCATTTATTGAAACCAAATTATAATGTTTTTTTTTTTTTTAATACTGTTTTTATTAGGCATTTTTGTTCGACAATTTCAGATTAGATAATGATAAGTAATTCAGTTAAATAAAAATGAAAAAAATAACAGGCAATGTAAATGTTCCACATACAGTATAACAAAAAAACATAAGTGTGATAAACATGAAAAAACAAAAAACAGTTAAACAATGACAAGTGTGAACAGACAAACAAAACAGACAACAGGACAGACATTCTTGCTCTCAAACTTCCAACATGTTGTGAATTAAGTAAGTTAGACATTCTTTTTTAAATAATAAAAAATAAAATAAAGAAAAAACATTCAGTTCCTTTTCTTTCAGTTCCTTTTCTTTCTTTCCAATTTTCTATTGTGCTATTGTGTAGGAGGGGTTAGCGTGCACCTATTAAAATAGTCAATGAAGGGTTGCCATGTCTGGTAGAACCTATCTTCACTCCCTCTCAATTCAAACTTAATCTTTTCCAATTGTAAGTAATGCATAACATCTTTCATCAGTGAAGTGTGAGTTGGAACCTGTGCTTGTTTCCAATTCAACAGTATCAGTCTGCGAGCCAGTAGAGTCACATATTTTACCATGTTATATTGGAAAGTAGACAGTTTGACCCCGGGCCCTGTGACTCCCATACAAATTATAATGTTTTAATGTCAATGTCTATATGACAGATTTGAAATGGGGTCCATGGCTATGCTGTGAAATACCCTGGCCTCTTAGGCTACCTGACTCTCATAATTTCCACATTTAATCATTTTGTATGTGTTTCCCTTTATACAGGTATTTAAGTGTATGCATTAGCTTTTGTCTGATTGATATTACTTAAACTGTGCCTAAACTGTGAAAATACATAATCCACCCCTCTGAAATTCTGAAATGGAAATTTAAGCATTTTGATTTATAACTGAGAATGACATCCAACCTATTACACACAGAACACAGGGCTGATATCCCTTGTAAATGAGACCGCTTGGAAATCAGGGCCCTTGGAAACGAGGCCCTTTGGGAATGGAATCCCCACCGCTATACAGGCTGTTGTCAGAGTACTTCATATTACTTGGAGGCCGGTCTATGACATATTGGTGACATCAGGGATCTCCATACAGTATATGGGCATAAAAGGGACACAGACACAGAGATTGAGCGAATGGTTCTCGAGATATGCAAGGGGGATACGCACGCATGCACACACACACACGCACGCACGCACACACGCACTCACTCACGCACGCACACAAACACACACTTTTTGTACACAACACACAGATTTAGTATCTATTCAACATGTCATGCTGCAACGCATTATGAGCATGACCTGCTATTTTTCGTTAAGTAGCCTACTGTATAAATCACCGTAACACTTTGCCAAAGAATTCAAACCCTGTTCTCTACCAACAGCAAAATGTATCTCTTATAATAGCAAGAACACATTTCATGGCGCCATGTGGTCAGTTGTAAGGCAATCTGAGAACCCATCGGCAAAACATTAAGGTAAAACAGTGAGTCAACAGTCTGTCTCGAGAGACTAGTTGCAAGGGTACATGCACAACCCACGAAACTGCCTGAACATTTCATGAAAATATGTTACACTGTTTCTTTGTTAGCAGACACATGAACAGGACTGATCACAATACCATGATGCATACGCTATGCAGCGTGCTGGCTAATTAGCCTTATGGTTAACTGGCACATTTATAGAAATCCTTATTAATGTGAATTGTCCCAGTCCTGAATATAAATTACAATAAACCCTCCATTGCTATCATTGCGTATAGCTGATTCACATCGTATCCAATCTCAAATCAGCACACAACAGGATTGAGTCCACACTCCAACTGGACAAATGAAGTAAAGTATTTAACTGGACTCCATTCAAGTAGGACAGTGCTGTTTGTAACATAGCAGTCAGCAGCCCCCATCATCCTAACAAATCAAAAGCCTCTTCGCTCTCATGCAGCGCTAGTAAATATCCCATTCATGTCCGTGGTTTGCCTCAGTCTATAGTCTCCCTGACTCTTCCTGACTCACTGGCTTGACCAGACCACTTTGTCTGGATTCAGCACACTCTTTATTTGACAAATCGCTATGCTGCTTACACAGCAGTGTGGCCTAGTTAGAGAGACTGAACTGTTACAGAGAGGTCATAGATTTGATCGTTGATCCCTGCAATAGCCAGCTGAAGTGTCCTTGAGCAAGTTTCTGAATTCCCACCTGCTCAGTCATTACAATTTGGATAAGAGGGTCAAAGAAATGTCTATATTGAGAACACAACACTCACACAACGCCATGCAATAGAATAGTGTGACTCAGAAGTGAAAAGTACACGTCACATTGAGTTCTGCCACTCAGGGGGCAAGGGAAAGACCAATATATGGACGAAGGGATCCCCATTGGCTTCTAGAACTGTTTTGAAGCCACTTTTTTGGCTAATTTTCAAATCCGTCCTCTTGGAACTTTTGGTTCTGAATACCAACCGTAAACGAATGCTATTGGCTTGACAGCAGCAAGGGTGGCCCTAAAAGCCAAAAGCATACCCTACTTTATCATTGTGGGATCGCTAAGGCAATCACACAAATGTTATCCCCACGCTTCTTTATTCCGCCCTGTTTTTTTACCTTAACTAGTCCTTCAAGGGATTGTGACATAACAAAAGGGGTTTTATAATGAAAATTAATGTCATGAAACCGTTAATACTTTTAGCAAGACACTTTGTTCCAACTTCTGACATCTCAGCTAGCATTTGAATTGATTTAATTAGTACTTTTAGAGATATTATACTTTAATTGCTATAAACAAATCCCATTCATTTGAAGGGACACAAGGAACAATACTGGGCCCAATCCTTTTTAGTATATATATAAATAATATCACCTCATCTTTAAATAACTGTAGCTGTCATCTCTATGCAGATGACACAGTCATTTATTGTACAGCAGACTACACAAGGCGCAATAGAAAACCTACAACTTTCTTTTAACATCCTCCAGGACGCCCTTATTGGTATCAGATTGATGTTGAACATCAGCAAAACTAAATTCATGCTGTTCTCCAGAGCCAAAAAACTCCTATAATGACATTCGCATATCTTCTATGAATGGAACTGATATCGAAAGAGTCACAGAGTATAAATATCTTGGTATTTGGATTGATGAGAGACTTACTTTTAAACACCATGAAGAGGTCCTTGCTCGTAAATTGCGACAGAAAATTGGCTTTTTGTATAGAAATAAGGCCAGTTTTCCTGCCATTAACAGAAAGAGGGTTGAGGCAGTGTTCCTGTCATTAGCAGGAAGAGGGTAGTTGAGGCAGTGTTCCTGTCATTAGCAGAAAGACGGTAGTTGAGGCAGTGTTCCTGTCATTAGCAGAAAGACGGTAGTTGAGGCAGTGTTCCTGTCATTAGCAGAAAGACGGTAGTTGAGGCAGTGTTCCTGTCATTAGCAGAAAGACGGTAGTTGAGGCAGTGTTCCTGTCATTAGCAGAAAGACGGTAGTTGAGGCAGTGTTCCTGTCATTAGCAGAAAGACGGTAGTTGAGGCAGTGTTCCTGTCATTAGCAGAAAGACGGTAGTTGAGGCAGTGTTCCTGTCATTAGCAGAAAGACGGTAGTTGAGGCAGTGTTCCTGTCATTAACAGAAAGAGGGTATAGTTGAGACAGTGTTCCTGTCATTAGCAGAAAGAGGGTAGTTGAGGCAGTGTTCCTGTCTGTCTTGGATTATGGAGATATAATCTACAGTATAGACATGGAGCAGCATCCACTCTTAAATCCCTAGAATCTGTTTATCACTCATCGATTCGATTTATTACGGGTGTTTTGTCTTCTGTGGTCCTAATACATGGCCCTGCAAATTACATTGAAACTGACCACATTGGTACCCTTGAGTCGTTTTAAAACCTTGGTGAGCATACAGACCCCCACAATATGTAACTGTTTTTTATATTGTTTTATTAGACCCTAGCAATAACATATTAGACCCTAGCAACCACCTTTTTTACCTTAGCAACCGTATAATAGACCAATATAAACCATTGTTTTACCCTATAGCAATGGCCTATTATTTTATACACTAGCAAGTAGCAACCACCTATTAGACCCTAGCAAGCACTGTTTTACCCCCCCCCCCCCCCCACAAAAAAACCACTACTCAACACTGTCAACACTTTAACACTACTAATACTTTAACACTGTAACACCTTTAACACCTTTAAATATTTAAAACCTTTAAATCAGTAAAACTTTAAAAACCTTTTTTACACTATTAATACTTGAACTCTTTTAAAACATTTAACACTACTAATACTTTACAACCTTTAACATTATACTAATACTTTAATATATAAAGTATTTATGAAAATGTTTACCGGTACTACGGTAATAAAAGCAGTAGTTTTTCTGCATCCAGCAGGAGGGGAAATAGTGACAACTATTAATGAGAACTGCAGGGAAATCGGCCCTCCCTTATTGGCATCATTTAAAAAACCGGATGCTTGCCGCCTGGGAAAGTCTTGGTTACCGGGGCCACCAGGAGCACCTGCAAATCTGTTATGGAGGTCTTCTTCTCTGTGTCGAGCAGGCTTAGCCCCTTTCAGCCCTGTCAGTTCAGAAGATTATCAACCCTGGGTGGCGCAGTTCCACAGGCACTGACAGGCTGATTGGCAGGCTGGCAGGCTGACTGGCTGACTGACTGACTGACTGATTGTTTTCACTTCTTATGATGCAGGCCTCTGAGCCTGCACACAATGGATATTGTGTTTCCTACATGCTATGAATGTGAAAAGGGTATAAAATACTTATATTGTCATTTTATACAATTATTTAAATTGTTTGAAATATTCCTTTAAACCATTTCTTTGAGTGAGCTGAGTGTAGTCATTGAGCTCAGTCATCTTGTGACATTGGCCTCTAGCTACTCAGGAGAGGTCAGCAGTGCTTTAGTTGAGAGAGAGGGGGTGATTTCACCTCTGTACCTGTGTCACTAAATCCAGCTTGAAGCCGCTCACCTGTGAATGCGCGGCCCCTTAATCAGCAGCAGCTCAAAGGTGACCTGGCCGCCCAGTCCCCCAACCCGATGTCATGAAACACCTTTTTTTTAGATGCTCCATGAAGCGTTCACTTCACTACACGTGCCACGGCCATTGATCAAACCTTACTTTCACTTTCACCCGTGCTCCTCAGAGTCAGAACAGAACATCCTTAAACATGGCCGCCTCGCTTTTCTCTGGGACTGTGCCACTGTGAGCCTGTTTGTGTCCAGTAATCCCTTAGCTGAGCCCTGGGACCTGAAAGCCTGTAAGTGGTGCGAGGGGTTAAGGGAGGGAGAAAGGACGTGTGTGTGTGTGTGTGTGTGTGTGTGTGTGTGTGTGTGTGTGTGTGTGTGTGTGTGTGTGTGTGTGTGTGTGTGTGCGTGTGGCTTTTTGGGGGTGGGAGGGGGGGGGTCAGAATTTGAGGATGGATTGGACAAACTATTTTAATCCCTGTAATGGAATTGGCATGTAAACTCATGAACGTTGAAGTAAACAGAAGGAAAATGGAGAGGGATGGATGTTGAATTGGTCTGAGCCTTTCCGGAGGGGAGCTGTGTTGAAACTCACGTTTCACCCACCCCTCGAACCCACCACCCCCCGACCAGAACAAAGGGAGATCGCTGCCTTTTCCGGCCCATCTCCTTCAACAGACAACATTGTTTAGATAATCAGAAGTTTGCTTCTACAAAGAATGTTTAGGTTTAAAGACATAGTTAAATATAGTTTGAGGGTTCTTCTCCTCTCCTCGTTGAATCTCCATGCAGGCAAAGCTTATCTTTAGTGACAAATTTTGTTGTTCAAAAGCATTTCAATCTGTGTTGATAATAATATTACCTATGCTGCTGGCTTTTTATCTGAAGATAGGATGGGATGTGTAAACTTGACTTGCTAGTTGGTACCTCAACTCATCAGCTCATGTAACACTCATTCACTGAGATGGAGAATATGCCAACCGAACAGATCCATTAGCAAGCCAGATCATCAGTGGCACTCCAGCCACATGTGATCGGACCTGTTCCGTGCGGACGATGGGAATCACTGGCCGACCAACTGCCAAGTGAGTGACATGACTTAAATGCCCCTCCATCTCCTGCTGTCACTGGTGCAAAGTTGCTCATGGCAGATGTTATCAAAGGGAACTGCTTGAGTGAGTGAAGGGGGGGGGGGGGGTTTCTCTCTCAGTGCACTGGGGAGAGACACACACTGCCCTCAACACTATCCAGACCCTGCCTGAGTGGGGCATCGCCTGGCTCTTTGAGAAGTGGGGGTTGTTACACTGGGAAACTTTCTCAATGGATTAAAAAGCTTTTTTATCAACGTCCTGGATTGGCACTTAGAGACACTCCTTTAATCTGAGAGGGGAATTGACGTTGGCCTAGACTGAGGTCTCTCTAAGAGCTATGGGAAGAGTGGGCCAAGCGAGTGCTCTGACAATGGTGGTGGTTGGTGATAGAGAGCATCACAAGTGCCAGGTTCTAGTCCTCAAGAGACACATTAGATTAGACTGGAATAGATGGAAATCCACCAGCATAGCTCATAAAACATCAGACATGGGATGACGACTAGAGATGTATTTTGGACTAATCAAATTACGCTATAGTTTCATAATCAGCCAATTAAATTAGTTTAATTCTGCATAATTAACTTTTCATGCATTTCAAAGCTAACGTCTGTTCTGAAAGCAAAGATTTCCTAATGAAATTAACCAATAGCTCACAGTCTACCAAAAGTATCTCACTCTTATATCCTGAGTGAGAGCAGAATGGTAAAGGCACCAGGTTGGGAATTTTTAACCAAGTGGTCTGTCACTGACTCCAGGAGCTGTGGCAATGACACATCAAACTGCATGTCTGTTAAAATTTACTTTCTGGCTGTTGCATGTAATTTAAAGAATGAGGGAAGGATCATGGGCCATCTGGGGCCATGTCAATGGACATTTATATCCTAAATGTAACCTGAAAAGAACAGACAGAAACCTCTCCCTTTCTGTCTTCCCTACACGCCCCTCAGCCAGCCCCCCCCCCCCCCAACTACATATTGCATTTTTATTGCACCTCTATTACCCAAAGCTTTCTTAACATTTCAAGCTATTGAGAAGTTCTTAAGTGGATGAGCGAAGTGTTAATAGTGTCTTTTCAAACCATGACATTTAATACAGCATGTAAATCACCCCAGGGACCTGTTATCCCTTCAAGAAGAATGTAATTACATACTTTCAAATAAAACTTGAAAGGGCCCAACAAGTTTTTAAAACACAGTGTGTGCTCCCAAGACGGCTGGAAGGAATTCTAAGAAGTTGGAATATGCTAACATCTTTGTGTGGGCGAACCATGAGCAAGGAAGATGGGACACTGCAGGAGAGGAGAGGATGATTGTAGAGGTGGAGGGAAGATTTAAAAAAGACTGAGAAGCCAGTGTCCAGGAAGTGTGCACTAGTACACACATCACAAAGCACTGAGATGTTCCAATAAGGATGAACTACGGTCATATTTTATGGATGCTATTTGGGGGCGAGGGTCAGGTGATCAGATGTCTACCACGATCCCAGTTCGATGTCGTGTTTTGCATGTCCTTTACCCTATCTGTCTCTTCTCTTCCACCTGTGTCATGTTTCTCTACTTTACTTTAATAAGACAAAAATAAATAAAAACAAAAGCAAGTATTCTACTAGAACCTGAATAGTGCATACATTTCTATTCTGGTTAGTGGCTATCGTGTCTTCATGTAGTTTAAGTATCCTACAGATGCTGTGCAATCAGCTCACTGATTGATTATGTGCTTGACTCACATGTCAAAACAGTAATAAAAGCAACGTGAATTGAATTATTAGGAGAGAGTGAGTTGTTTATCAAACTCGCTGTCTCCAGCTAGAATATTTGTTCAATCCAATTTGTTTGTAATGTCAACACTGGACAACAGCTGGAGATAGATTTGAAGGATTTGTATTACTCATATTGGAACCTGTATAGTAAGTGTGTTTATGATTGAGTTGAGAGTGAGACAGAGTATATTACTGTATGCGTATGTCAGTCCATCACAGAAAGACATTTGTGAAAATGCTTTCATCTATAGCAGCGTAACAGCAATGCAAGTATTCCTCTGGAATCACTAGCATCAGTGTGAACAGTGCTGCCGGCTGCCCCGTGTATCGGCCACCCAGTAGCTTCCAGCAGGGCTTGATATGTGCAAGGCTGGTCCCTCCTGTCAGCAGGCTCAGAACACTGTCTTCTTTGGCTCTTATTCACTCTCTTGTTCAACGTAACACATTTGTGAAGTCATACTGTAAATCTTGGTCTCCAGTGTGGAGATGTAATGGAGCTTGTAAATCGGCAATTTTCAAATACCTGATGTATAGGGTTAAAGTGGTTAAAGTGATTAAATCTGCTGGGGACCCCATGGAACCCCCTCAAGGACTCCTGGGGTCCCTGGACCCCACTTTGAGGACTATACTGTGCTAGATCTCTCATGTGGCCTGAACATATCTCAGGCTCAAAGGACCACAAAGTGAAGGATGGAAGGTGTTCTTTCTGGATCAATATGTGGGGCAGCAATTACAATAATTCTGGGCATTCTGGGCAATACATAAATATTTCATACTCAGACATTTCCGAGGTCAGCTTGAGGATTAAAATACATTTGTATAAAATGTTGAAGTTTGGTGTTGATTAGGTTGAGAAATGTGAAATGTAAAATTACATAATTCAAAGCAGCAATGGCTGGGACATGCTATTCGGTATAGCATGAACTTACTTTGATGGATCTGTTTTCTCAACCAGTTTAATACGTCCTCCTGAGTAAAAGCCCCTGTGTTTGTGACAATGTAAAAAGTCACTCTAAAGCCTCAGCACCCGATGACTCACTCCTATCGTGACATCACACAGTTGCAGTCGGATGCCACTCTCAGGGGTGCCTGCACTTTCTTTGGCACAGATCACAAGGTGGTCGGCCGATGAGGTCACCACACCGCTCAGTTTGGGATCCGCTGTGCTTCCGATCTCACTGTGGGAACCAGTGCGCGTTGCCTTGCATGTGCATATGGAAAAAGCACAGAGGCTGGGGCAGAGCGGCGAGAGGCCCCCAGGTTCCACCCAGCACCACATAATTAAACTAGGATGGAATTTTACACACTTTGCTTTTAGGCCAGCGGAGTGTAATTGCTTTTGCTGGAACGGTTGACGTTTTAGGAGTGGTCGGAATATCTTGCCAGAATTGGTATAGCAACAAAGCTCCTGAGTTTGGAAGTATAGCTAAGGTTGTTTTGAGGGAAACGTGTATATGCTGTTACTGTATGCATGCATGATGCGACACACAGACAGACGGACGGACTTACGCACGCACGTACGCACACACACACACACACACACACACACGCACGCACACACGCATTTACGCGCACACACTCACACATGAACGAATGTACACCAATCCCAACAACCTCCCTGCTGTTATCCATAATGAAAAATCACATACTCTTCTTTGAAAACCCAAGTCACTAAACCTGCCTTTTCAGTAAATGGTGAGTTGAAGGAAGGTGCAGGGGGGACTACTGAAGAAGTCACATTTGTAGGATATCCTATGATCTTTTTCTGGATGCCTGACTGAAAAGTTAATTTCTAGCTGGGCTTGTAATTGTAGGTCATTTTGTGCTATGAGTGCAATTGCAGATTTGATAAACGAGGTCCTTTGGCAGCACGCTGTTTACTTTTTGGGCTTTTGATTTGAGAGCTGAAGCTAAAGGGTGGGATATAGTCTACCCCACATACACTCACAGAGATTTGCAAGCATAGAGCATGCTCACGCGCGCGCGCACACACACACACACACACACACACACACACACACACACACACACACACACACGCAAAGCACACATTATACAAATACACACACCTCCCATAAGCCCAGGGCATGATGCTCCCCCACTGTACTGTACAATCCGTAAACATACAAAATATGCCTAGATATTATACCACTGTAATTAAAGATCATGGGTAATTCAGTTCATTCTCCATCATATCTGCCCTAAGCTGAATCAGGTTTGTGAATGACTGTACGCAGCTCCTCATTCAACCTAGTTACGATTACGGTCTTGACCTCGGTGGGCTCATGCAGATCCTAAATCAGATAGTTACGAGGCCGGATGTAACTTGAGTTGTTGACTGCTGGGAAGTTCTTAAAAGCATGCTTAGTCATATTACCTGTAATTCCACGTCAATTCGAGCCCCTTGGTGATAGCAAGCGACGGAAAGAGCCTTGTGGCCGTTAATGCTGATGCAATGTAATACGGGGGGAAGTGCACCATGTTGTAAAGAAGCTCCACTCTCAACAAACAAGCATGATTTAAAGTACAAACATAAACGTATGGAGCAAGGGAGAGCAGGGGTAATGCATTGTAGTTTAAGAGACATGGCGGTGGTAATGGACCAGGCTAACTCAAGACACATTTTCTCCTAACTACACACTTGCTGGTCCCCGGGGACCAGTTGACGTGACACACATTTTCCGCTGTCAATAAAACAAATAAATAAATAAGGGGTGGTGATTCTAAAATGAGTCAGGACCAGTAATGTTTGTGTTATATTTATTACATTTTTACTGTAAGACCCCACCGAGGACTTTTATATACAGAAGGCCATGATGACATAAGGAACCAAATGTTATACATTAAGAGTATATTGAAGAGCATTGCAATTTTCCAAAGGCTCAAAGCACACATAATTCCCACACACGCACGCACGCACACACTCACACACACTTACGGGCCTTTTTGTTTCACATACTGTAGTCTATTTCATTGGTAGAGGAAACACAAATAAGATACCCCCTTGGGAACGTAATATGTGAAAGTAACATCTTCCTATACACATCGTGCTTTCCTGTGTTCCTGTAACCAACACCTTCCGTCCCAGGCTCTGTCTCCTCCTCAGAGCTGTAGGTGTAATGAACGGGAAGCCCAAATCCCCCGCCTCGCAATTCCCCCCCAAACCCTGGACCTCCCCTCCACCACCCCCTGTCACCATGGCAACCGTTCAAACACAGCAGCAGCAGCGGTTGGTGGTGTTGAGTTAACTGCCAAATTTGTTGCATTGCTCTACCAGTTTTCCCTCCAGTCAGCCCCCACAGCTCACCCGGGGGGAGCCTGGAGTCGCAGCGGGAGAGAGGAGGTGAGAACACAAGAGGAGGGAGGTAGTGGTGGAGAAGAGAAAATGAGGATGGGGAAAAAAAGAGAAGAGGGCCAACCCCAGGACCTTCTCAGAGATCTCCGGCCCGCACCTCACGCTGGGCTGGCCAAGAACATACCACTGTTCCCTGTGATTTCTCTCCTCTCCTCCCAGCACAGAGCTTGTAAAAAAGAAAGACCCCTTTTTTATGGCACACAAGATACACAAGCAATTAACACACGTAACGTGTCAGTGCTTGTGTGCACACACACAGACAAACACACAAATATACAGATGTGCATGCACACACACACACACACACACACACACACACACACACACATACACACACACAGGCACGTGCGCGTGTGCGCACACACACACACAGGCAGGGAAATCGAGACTTTGCCAAGTGTTCTTCAACCACAAGATGGCTTACCACCACTTTGAGGCCTATTGGTCAGATCCACATCTCTCTTAACAATTGGCTGGAGGTGACTCTGGTCATTGACTCAAGTCCAAATGATTCTGATTCAGTGTTGGTCCACGCGTTTGTCTTCTGTGTCATTTAGACATTATGAATAAAATAGCAAATTCCCTTTAATGAAGGCACCTCCAGAGGAACTGTTGACAACAGCACAACAAACATTTACAGAAGCTGCTTTGCTCTCCTTGGCGAGGCAGCCGTACAGGAGGTGACGTCAGAGGGAAAAGCAGTAATTCAGTGTTTATGTGGTGTATTTTGGGCTTGATTGTGTGTAACCCCACAGCATTCTAGCGGGCTCTAAAAAACACTTCCACCCATCGGGCCCTCGACCTTGTTATTGCCCGCATCTGCTGAAAACCAAATAATGGCGGGTGGTCACCTTTCATCACGGAATGATGGGAATGGGCTCTGTAAGGTGAAACCCGACAACACAGGCACGGCTGTGACATCATTGCTTTTAAACTCGTTTCTCTATCCCATTCGCCAGGGGTGACAGGAACCATCTGGAATGGTTGGAGAGGTTTGGATGATGAAGAGAGTAGCTGTAGTGTGTGTGTGTGTGTGTGTGTGTGTGTGTGTGTGTGTGTGTGTGTGTGTGTGTGTGTGTGTGTGTGTGTGTGTGTGATGTAGGGGGGTGGTCTTTGCTAAGTCCACTATTATTACACGCCTATATTTTGTTTGGGTTTTGGCACGGTCTTCCAAGATGTGCTCTGTCCGACAAAGTCATTTAGCTCACTTATCAGCAGAGCTTGGAGGGGCTTGCAGAAGAGTGATGTGCTGGATCGCGTGGAATGTTTCACAGAGAAACAGAGATAATTTGGAGCTGAAGTCACAGAGCGTTAATCCATCTTAAAACACTTAGTTCGGCACTCTTCCGGTTTTCTCCCACCAAACCACATAGTAATTTCAATGCAGGGGTCCATTTGAGTCCACTGACGATTTTAATGCGCACCATACTATTTCTGCACTATCCTGTCTACATTAAACAAGCACAATTACATGTGTGCACACGCTCTCACACGCCGAGATTCACACACACAAACACACGTCCCGACCCTACCCACCACTGCCACCCTGCCCGCACTCTATTTCAGTCTGCAACTTGGCGTTCTAGAGACCACAAGACCCACCACACAGAGAGGACTGTGTTGGGTTTTCTAACTCTGGCTCAGACCGGGGCTATTCAGCATGGAGGAGGGTGGTGCGGGTCGGGGTTGAGGGGAGCGCTATCTCGCAGCTGTTTGCCGTGGACGGCGAGGTCTCTCAGCATAAATTTCTCTGATATCACCTCCATCAGAGGGCCATAAAGCTGATTTATTATAAATACAGCTCTCGTGTGTTTACCGTGCGCATTCTTGGGCCCGCAACATCTTTCAAAGTGAGCGGTTGCAGGTGCTCCGACTCGGTCTCTGTGGGGCAGACTGGAGGAGAGCAAGGAAGGAAAGGAGCCTTTAACCCATTCTGACCGGGCACCCATTTTGGTGTTAGCATCATGTTATGCTTTACCTATTGAAAAACAGCAGATCTACAAGCTCATATCGCGCCACCGAGTGGCGCGATACGAGCTTGTAGGTCTGCTATTTTTGAAAAATTCGAAGAACGACTGACATTTTTATAATCTGATCTCAGGTCAGAATGGGTTCATCAGACCAGTGTGTGTCCAGTGGAAACCTCGTATGAATCTGATCTCAGGTCAGAATGGGTTAAGGTTTACTCTTAGTTGTACGACGGTGTCGAGCACCGGAAATAGCTGATGTACAAGCACACAATGCGTCACGATTTTGACGCATTGTGAGCTTGTAGATCGGCTATTTCTGGTATGGGTTATGGTTGTACGACGAAGTATAATTTAGGCAGAGTGAGGACAGTGAGAAGGTGAGAGAATTGAAAGGGGGGGGGGGGGGGGGGGCAGAAGACAGGGAGACTGGGATAACTAATGACTAATGAAGGTAGAGGGCTAGGAAAACATGGTAGCCATTATGGTGGTTGATTTAACTGGGTCTGAGAGGTGATAAGGATAATGCGCTAAAGTGTTGAGTTACGCTCCACCACTCCACTTTCAGCTTCCAGAGAATAAATCTGCTGGTGGGATTTTAACTAATGGGCCTCAGCTGCAGATATACATATTAGCATTCTTCCTTTAGTGGGGATGCTCAGGTGTGATAGTTTTGTCAGATAATGGTTGGCCACGGCAGCAAGCTTGACTTAACGATAGTTTTAATAGTATCACAGCCAGTTTTTATTGAGGATTCAAAGGACTGTGATGTACGAAAGCAAGGATGTAATTCCGCTGGCCTGGGATAGGTGAAAGAATGAACATCTTAAGTTTCTCAACACTTACAGTACAAGTGAGAAACATGTTTGAATACTGACACAGGTCCCTTATTCTTTAGATATTTCTTCCACAATCCAAACATTTTATTCTAAACAGGAGATGAAAATAGAGGACATCAAGGCTAAACAAAATGGCATCCCAATAACCGTGTGCCCTGCATGGGAGGGAGTGTCTTTCACCACAGCTCGCTATAGGCCTTCTGTTGATCTCACCTCAGTGTCCGATAGTGACAAAGGGTGAGTCCACAGGTAGGGAGGGATGGAGGGAGGGAGACATGTTGGCTCTCCTTTTGAAACCCTTGGTAGTTCAACAGTAATAAGAGCAAGGAGAGAGCGAGAGAAGAAATGTGAGACATTCCAGAAATGCGAGGGAGCTGCTTTGCTTTGTGGATACAGCGGGAGATTGACCAAACCTGACATGAGGAACTCTCCCTGCATCTTTGTGTCTTTCTCCTCCTGCCATGCACTTACACACGACTGTAAAATTGGACACGCACGCACGCACGCACAAACATGCATGTATGTATGTATTCAAATATGCTTGAATGTGTGCCACTTGTGCTGACAGTCTTGCAAGAACTGGTGCCCCTACACACACATGCACACACACACAGCACGCACGCATGCACGCACACACACATGCACGCACGCACACACACACACACACACACACACACACACAGATAACCACACACAGATAAGCATGCGCGCGCACGCACACACACACACACACACACACACACACACACACACACACACATATGCATGTGTGCACACACAGGCACACACACCATATGTACATACACTCCCTTTTACAAAATATATCAGAAGCATGTGCGATGCTGAACACAAGTTAAAGAAAAAGAGAGCAAGAATGTGTCTGAAAAAAAATTAATAAAAATGATACAAGACTTGGACGCAACAGATGCGCTCTAAAAGATCAAGAGAGAGAGAGAGACAGAGAGAGAGAGAGGTTGATTACCTTGAGGCTTAGCAGTCTCTGGTGGAACAGAGAACAGCGTGTGCTGCAGATTCTTTTTGGCACGCGAAGATTATGAGGAGATGTTTCACTTTGACGGAGGCCTTTTAGCAAACCTGTCAGCAATGAATGTGTTCACTTTGGACTCTTAACAATCCGCCCTTCTTCATTTCTAATCAATCTTCTCTCTGTCTCTCCACTTTTCTTCCACCAGGCGTGCGCTCACTTAACATGGAGATGTCGAGGAGGGGTTTGAGGTAAGCGGTAACGTTGTTACAGCCATTCTTTTAGAGACACCTCTCATGTACATATAGTCTATTAGTCTACACACTATATATGTGGACAAACTCACATGTACGCATCCAGATCGACACACGCGCACGCACGCACGCACGCACGCACACACACACACACACACACACACACACACACACACACACACACACACACACACACACACACACACACACACACACACACACACACACACACACACACACACACACACACACACACACACACACACACACACACACACACACACACACACACTGTACACAACATGTAAACAAATACCCACCATCCGTCCTACCGCTAGTTCACAATCTGGCTTGTGTTTGCTCCCCGGCATTTTTTCACGGGGTGGAAATATTTAGCCCTGATGAAACATGCATTTATCTAGGCTTTTTTCCCTCCCTGACCACAACCTCTAAAATCAAATAAACGAGGGAGCTCTATTCTCTTTTTTTCCTCCATAAAACCCCATCAAGAGGAATGCTGGTAATCCATGTCTACTACAACATGCCTTGTTCCTTTCATTACCAGGCATATTGTTCCTATTACGCCTCAACATCCTCTAGTCTTATCAAGATAAATATACTGAGATATCATTTCATGTCCCCCCTCCGTTTTGCTTATTGCTTGCATGACCAAACGCACAACATAGGTTTACTGCACTGAACCAATTTGCTGCATGGTTGTGGCGGGGGAGTGTTTTTCTCTCTCTCTCTCTCTCTCTCTCTCTCTCTCTCTCTCTCTCTCTCTCTCTCTCTCTCTCTCCCCCATTATTCCCATCTCTCTGTCCCTCTCTCTCTCCTGACTCACATCTCTCTCTCTCCCCCCCCCCACCCCCACTCTCCATGTGAAAGCATTTCCAGTGACTTTCTCGGCTTGTTTTTCTTTTCTTTTTTTCTTTGACATAAGGAGTTGTTTACTCGCCTCTTGCTGAGGACAGAGCCCTGGCCCCAGCAACTTTACTTAGTTAAGAGTGATGTAGAGACAGAAATGACAACAACATGTACACATGACAGATAGGCGCAATCCAGACGACAATCTGTGTTCACTAAAAGGGGGATATGTGGATTTCAATAGGATTTGACAGGTCTGGGCATCAGAGAAAGGCATGTAGGGATTTCTCAAAAAGCATTAATCTACTTTGTGTACATGCACTCCAGTGCACATCAGTGTTTGATCCTGCAGTCTGAACCACGGTCTGAAATGTTTTGATCCTATATATTGAATGCCTGCCTGTTGAATCAGGCATTGATTTGTCACTCTAAAAAACACTACATCAACAAGGAGGAAGGTCCAATTGAGCTCTGATGGAGGACCATGGCCCGGGGGCTGAGATTATCTCAATGCTTTTCACTGTTATGTCTATCTACTGTATGTGCTCCACGTGGATTTTAAAGGAGAAGACAGACAGACAGACAGACAGACAGACAGAGTCACAGATCAAGAGGGACAGGCACCGACCAAACGAGTGCGTGAGAAAGCAGGAGAAAGAGAGAAAGAGGGAGGGAGAGGGAGGGCAAGAGGAGTGTGTGAGAAAACAGTGAAAAGTGTCAGAGGAACAGAAAGAGAGAGAGAGAGAGAACGAAGACGACAACAATTAGCCAGTGTGTGAACAAGTTCTTGTTTATTGACTTTTAGGGGGGAAACTTTATTAACCTGCCCGGCCTTGAATGACAGACACCTGCTGTTGGCACTTAGGCTGTCATTAGCGCTGTGGGGTGCTGTGGGGGAAGGAGGGGTCCCTATCCATGCCCAGTGGTGCCTGCTGCTCCATTGTCCAAGCGCTCCATCAACCAGAGATTTGAGCACCACAGCGTTTACGATGATATTGCTCTTTGTTGGGTATCGTCACTAAGCTGACAGACCTCTCTCCCCTCACTTGTCAGCAATCAAATTACGGCGAGTGAACCGACCAACTCCAGTTTGGTTCCCTTTTGTCCATCTGTATAAAAGTGCGTACAAGCGCTGTGGCGTGATTGGCTTCATTGTCTGGGTTGCCGTTGGTGAAGTGGGCGATTGTGAAAGAATCATATTTGCTACAATGCAACCAAAAACCGAAGAGTTTATAAATGAAAGAATGAAGAAGAAAAGCGCTCTGATATATTGAGTCATTGTGGAGGCTAAGTGAGGCAGTGGGGACACTGTGGAGAGGATTGGGTAGTCTGATTTCACACACTTCCCCGTGATAGAGGATGCAAAGATCTCTTCTCCTTTCTTTACTGGGGCGAAATACCTGCTGTGTGCTAAGCAACTGTTGCATAAAATCAGGGTGGTCATGGGTCAGTTTTGAGTAGGTTACAGAGTTTAATTATTTAATTAGTTGTAGGCTATATAGCCTATACCATTGATTCTCAACCTTTTTAATTTCAAAGACTCCCAGTTTGATATGCATTAGGCCACAGACCCCATTTGTTTTACACTGTGAAAGTGTGTTCTTTTAAGTCAAAGAGTTCATTTGGACCCTTACGGAACCATTTGGTTCCACACTCTCTGAGTTACAGAGGTCCCTTTGGATCCCAACTATCAGTCATTTAGGTAGAGATCCCCTCCGGGGCCCCTACGGGGCCCCTACGGAACCCCGGCCCCACACTGAGAACCAGCATACTGGTGGCTTTGATAAATAATACACCATTTTCGGTCTGCTGCCTACATCTTGAATTGTTTCGTGCACACACTCCATCCAGCCAAATCCGGAGTGAAGTCTGAGTGGAAAATGTAACCCATAAGCTAAAGGCTCTCTCAGAGTTAAATTAACACGTTGGATTTTACTGTGTGTGTAAATGGCCAAAGTATGTGTAAGCCAATGGCATGAAGACAACTACAATACATACAAAAGAAATCTGATTCTGATCTGCGTATGGAAAAGGACACAACCTGTCCTTGAAGAGATGAGGCGACAGGAGAGTATTCCTACTGAGTGACACTTCCTCTAAAGTGCATAGTGTCAATGGCTGACTTTCAGCAGGCCTGATAAAAAACAACTGCCCTGGCTTTTATCGTCACTGCCGGGCTCAGGGAGCACTGATACCCGGCCATTACAAAGACAGCGCTAAGGCGAGCCTGGATGCGTGGGCTTCAGTATGTCTGCAACTAAAAGGAGGGTGGGTGGGTGTGTGTGTGTGTGTGTGTGTGTGTGCGCGCGTTCATTCATGCATGCGCGTGTGTGTGTGTGTGTGTGTGTGCACATATCTGTGTGTGTGCACATATCTGTGTGTGTGTGTGTGTGTGTGTGTGTGTGTGTGTGTGTGTGTGTGTGTGTGTGTGTGTGTGTGTGTGTGTGTGTGTGTGTGTGTGTGTGTGTGTGTGTGTGTGTGTGTGTGTGTGTGCGTGCGTGCGTGCGTGCGTGCGTGCGTGCGTTCATGCATGCGTGTGTGTGTGCTCGACTGCTCGTGTGCACATATCTGTGTGTGTGTGTGTGTGTGTGTGTGTGTGTGTGTGTGTGGCAGAGTGAATAAAGGCAGAGTGCTGCAAAACCTCCTTGCCCATTCCAAAGGCTCTTAAGTATCATTTTGTACGAGTGTGTATTTATTTGCTCTCGTTCAGGAAATTAGGTAACTGGAAACCGAGAGCAGTTTACAACTAAACATTCACAAATATACAAGCTGCGTACATCCAACTTTTAACCTGACTGGGGCCAATATTCACTCAGAGGAACCCTCAGGCAAACAGATCAGAACTCAGCAAAAATATATTTGGTAGTCGGTTATCAGCTTGTCCTTCCGCCATCACAGAACGCAGCAATAAACTAATTTGTTTACTTTATACACTGTAGAAAAAGATTCAATACTAGATGTGGTGTTGTCTTTGCATCTTTTTGTGCAACTTCAGCTCTATTCCTGTCCGTCTGGCCTGCAGTCCTGTGTACGTATGAGAGTTGAAGTGATTAGCTGGAGAAAATTCCCAAGGATTACCATTCAACCAACAGTTACAGGTCAGCCCTGCCCGCCTTCAGAAATACCAAACTGTAAACAAGTCAAAGCATGACATAAGCACATGTTTTGCCCCAGTTTGCCTCAAACCTGCACTCTACTGTACCTTAGAAAAGGCAGCTCTATGCTTTTATAATAACAAATGCATATGTTGGAGTATGTGGCATGTGTGTGGAGTGACATGGCCCCTGTGTGGGCAGCAAACAGGCAGTGTTAATTAGGTATGGAATGATGACCTTTTGCCTGGCCTAAAGGGACCTTTATGTATAGCAGCCATGGAGAGATTAATAGGTATTGCTAGGCAACTTGAACGAGCAGTCTGCAAATTCTGTCCAGAGTCATTAAAAACACTTCATTTGACCATGTGAACACAAAAACGGCACACAGGTTTTGGGCATGCACTGCTAAGTTATGCTTAATAATGGTAAATCTCTAAGAATTTTTGTTTCTGTCGAGGTTAAGACTATAGATACTTTTGGGTGTGTGCTCAGAAAAACATTTATGGTGAGGGATATTTAGGACTTCTTAGATTCTTGCTGAGTGTTTATGTGCTTCTTATGGGTCCTTTGTGACCAATTTGCTGACTAAAGACTTGTTACACGTAGAGCAATATAAAGATGGTGCAGGCTATTTATGAGAATGTGGAATGAACAGTATTGTTAAGCCTTTTGTCCATTGTTCTCTCTCTCAGCCTCACACTAACCATAACATGCATATATCGCCAAAGCCTGCGCTCTGTTAGATGGATTGATGTCTGTCGGTGTAAATATAAATGTATTGTCGTCTACTGTAGGCAGTCATTTTGTGACCCCCAAAAACCTCTTAGGTCCTCCTCTCATCTATTGCCTTTTGGCCAGACTCTACTAACCAGTGAAGAAACAGACACAAGCTAGTTTCGTGAATTGACTATAAATAGATATTATGTATGTAGACTACTCCCCCCCCCCCCCCCCCCCCGCGCCTCGGTCGGTCGCAACATGTGTAAGCACAGTGCACTAAAGTCTTTCTGTGCCCCCCCCCCCCCCCCCGGTCTTTTACTCTCCCTCGCTCTCCATCATTCTATCCAGTCCCTGACATGTTTGAAATGTTCAAATGAAGCCACTTCTGTGGTGCTTTTCAAGAGGAAACCCCTTTGGGAGGCAGCTCCTCAAGGGGCTGGGGACAGGCAGTCCTTTGGGAGGCAGCTCCTCAAGGGACTGGGGACAGGCAGCCCTTTGGGAGGCAGCTCCTCAAGGGACTGGGGACAGGCAGCCCTTTGGGAGGCAGCTCCTCAAGGGACTGGGGACAGGCAGCCCTTTGGGAGGCAGCTCCTCAAGGGACTGGGGACAGGCAGCCCTTTGGGAGGCAGCTCCTCAAGGGACTGGGGACAGGCAGTCGGCCAGCTTCCAGAGTAAACATATAATCATCCCTCGGACAGCTATAATTATATATGGGTCGAGAAGGAACAGAAGTGAGCGAGAGCTCAGCTAGGAAGCCGGGCAGATACACAGTAGCAGAGGTATGGAGTGGTGTGCTGTTCTCTTAATATTTGTTTTCTTCCATGAAATAAGGCCCATGGCTCTGTTTAAAGCAAACAATGATGCTTATATGCTCTGTTGTGTGACACTATCGTGTGGCAAAAATAGCAGATCTACAAGATCACAACATTGTACAACGTTGTGCAAATCAGGCTCGGCGAGGATAGGGGTTGATGGAAAAGCAAGCACGTTGTGGCGAGTCAGGAGTTTGTTCTGAGCTGTGGCTGTTTCACGTAAACATGCTTACATAGACGCTGACGTATATATGGAGTCAATTGATGCCTGTTGGGGAAACGAGCACATTGTGCACGTGCACGGATGCACATGAAGCACATAGACACGCACATCTTACAGATACGTACTGTATGCATCGATAATACTTGAGTTAATATGAAATGCACACACTGTCACCTTGCATGCATGTCTCCTCTCCACCCACATGCAGTAGAGCCACACATGAAACAGTGGGTGGTTTCAGGGCCAGGGTAGGGAGCTTGCCTAAGGCCTGTTCTTTAATCCAACATCTCTCAACAGAGCGACTTTAATGCGGTTAACTAACTAGCAGGCTTTTGCGGTCGCCTGCTATTTCAACAGACCCCACTGAAGAAAAATTGATTGCAGCTCGCGGTTGGAAAATCAAATGACATCCAGGATTTGTTATCTGTAATTGGAAATAAATTTGTTGCTACTGACTGAGCGGCAGAAATGAATCTGGCCCGTAAATACCTGTTTTGCTTTGCATCACCTGACTCGGTTTGAAACTGGCCAAGCCTCCATCTTTTATGTGAAAGTTCCCCTCTAATTTTCCTTGTCTACGGCACCCCGAGGCGGTTTGGGTGAGGGTGGGGAAGGGTGACATCACACCATTTAGACAAATTCCATGTGAAAGAAAAAAAAAGAGGAGGAAAACTTAAGCTATTCTCTATAAAACAGTGGAAACGCTATAAAGTTATAGGAAGCGATTAGCTGATAATTAAGCAAGCTAAGCAAGCCCCCCCAACCGCTATCGCACATAATTACGTCCACACACACCCACTCGCATGCACACACAAGACACACACACACACATGCACGCGCGAGCGCGCACACACACACACACACACACACACACACACACACACACGCACGTGCACACGCATATACACATACACACACACACACACACACACACACACACACACACACACACATGCATACACATAAACAACATTTGTAAAGATAGAGGCACATGCACATTCATACACACACATACTGTACAAAGTAACGCACGCACATGGTAGCTGAGCGAGATTCTCTGGGGCCACAGGTTCAGGCATCAGGAGCTGTAGGGACAGAGGAGGGAGGGCCGAGGGAGCACGCTGCAGCTGGGGTCAGGAGGAGCCACGTTAATCACCGCCATCCTGTCAACAACAAAGAGAGGGCCTCACCCTAACACCGTAATAACACCACGCACGCACGCAGGTATCACAGCCTGCCAGGCAGAGAGAGGTGTCACTGGAGAACCAAAGTAGAGGGAAGACATAATCAGATGATGCAATTGGAGTACAACAGGAGAGGAGAAGAATGGAGGAAAATAAAGAAACCCTCAAGTGGCTCCTTTTTGAGCTTAAGTATCACTTAATTACAACCACAGGGTGTTTTCTGAGGAGCAGACACCCCCATCTCTGCCCCCACATCCCCCCCCAATGAAAACGCTATAAATTACCTTCACTGGCTGGTGTTTGACATGAGTTATTACTTGTTTGCCCCACCCATCACAGAAAATGCTACCTTTTTACCCTCATATAGACACTCTAGAGCTAATTGCCAGACCTTGAGGCAACACAGATAGGCTACAACCTCTTCATGGCACTATTAGTATAGTGATCAGTGTTCAACTAGCCATTAGCATTGTATCACGGATACAATTTATGTTGTGACATGCACAGTGAAGATCGAGGCCAATCCATATATTTGCAGATTCCAAAGTAATTTTTAATTGATTGATTGAAGACTTTATTAACAGTTTGCCAAAAACAAAGATGCAGTTTAATACAAAAGGATGCTAAAAGGATAAACCCAAGAACGCACTATGGCTTGTTTCCATTGGGGTCCTGTGTATTCAATTAATCTACATAATAATAATGTTTCAATTCTAGTCGTGATGCTGTGTGTTTATATATTTAGCTGCCTGTTTCAAATGGCTACACAAATATTAAGGACTATCACATCCATCAGTACAGCATTGCTAGCATTTTAGCTACAGCTCTCCCAGTTCTGTGGTGGTACTGTGTGAGTGACCCCATAAATGATTTCCGATCTTCTAGTAGCCTTTGTGAATAGACAACCCAATGCTCTCATTAACTTCAGCTTGTATCTCTCTGTCTCTGTCTCTGTCTCTGTCTCTGTCTCTGTCTATGTCTCTGTCTCTGTGTCTGTGTCTCTCTCTCTCTTTCTCTCTCTCTCTCTCTCTCGCTCTCCTCTTTCTTACTCCATCTATTTATGAAGCTATCTCTCTCACACACTAACACACTTTCTCTGCTTCCTCTTTCATTTAACCCTGCAAACCCTGTTTTTTCAAGCTTCAGTATCTGAAACATAAGCCTTTCCTGGAGTGGCCAGACTGTGACCCCATGTTGGGTCACATTACTGAGCAATGGACATGTTTAGATTTTTCCCTCCAAAGGAAAACATCATTAGGACCTTGGAGTGGATTTCACTTTCCCCTCATGTCCGCATCTCAGAGGTAATGGCCACATGCCCCCCAGCCACAACCGTAGCCTTAGACCTGACCTTCAACCTACTGGCCCTCAACACACACACACACACACACACACACACACACTTGCATGTGTACACGTACGCATACGTAAACACACACAGAAACACTGACAATTTCAGCATTTACTCAAGCTTTTTCATCTTTTTTCTTTTCTTTTTTTCTTTTTCTTTTTCAAAGCTGAATTTCCATCCTACTCACACAAGTGCAAAGTCTCCAAACGGTCGGTGTTTTTCTCTCCCATCTGGACTGTCTCTGCTGCTACAGTTGTCTGATCTGACACTCGGCCTGATAATAGGGTCGGGCCCAAGTGAAACCAGAAACAATTTGTTTTGGTCTTAGCTATCATTCCATTTCCCATAAGCTGTGCCTCTCCCCTCTTCTCTCCTCTCAGCCCCTCTTTGTATCTCGTGCCAAGAATTAAAAGGCATGACTTTAGACACAGTGACACAAAGCAGCTGGCAATTTACTTTTTCCTCTTAGAAACATTACTAAAGGCCATCCCAGATTTACATATCTCATTCCAAATCACAGACCGCGTGCCTTTCAGAGGGCCCCAAGGCTGAAACAGGGCCTTAATTCTGCTCGCACAGAGGGAGCAGCACTTCCACTGCACCTCCCCTGGAATGAATAAGGCAGGAAGTGGAGTGGCTATACTCAACCCCCAGGCAGGAAGTGACATCTACTCAATGACGCTAGGCACCAGTTGTTTTGAATCTGCTGAGACAAGGAAGAAAAAAAGTTCTTAAGAGAAAAGATAGAGGAGAAAAAGAGCAGGAGGAAAGAGGGGAAAAAGTTATTTGATTAAAGTCATTGCCTACAGCAGCATTTCCAATTCTAAACATGTCCGTCCTAAACCCGCTGATGTAAACACGGCGTGCTCTCTGACCTCAGCGGTAAACATCTGTTCAGGGATAGGCTTTCACCCTCATTCTTAAACAGTCAGCGATGACATTGACAAACACGCTTTTAATCACCAAAAGCAACACATAAAATGAATCTTCATTATCTACTTAAGCAACAATGTAAACACCGCTGTCTTGTATATCAGAGCCGCTAGTCAAGCTATACAAGTAAGCTATGCTGACACAAAAGACGCAAAAATGTCAATGTTCTTAATTAGCTTCCCTTGCCTGAACAGCCGATGACAACGACCTCGCCTCTCATCCCTGAACTTGTTTCACTGCTTATGTTTGTCTGACCATTCAAATCTGTTTGGCGTTGACGAAACCATTCCAAAAACAAAAACAGGAGTGCGCGTAAAGTGTGATTTATTCTTGGTTATGCGATGGTGTCACACTCAACAAAAATAGTTGATCTATAAGCTCATATAAGTCATGTTGCAATGTTATATTTATTGATTTTACAAAACTCTGCTTTGCTTCATTTCTATACCCATTAGCCATACCCAGTCTAATCCTAAAGCTAATATAACTCTGAAAGTGAACCGTGGTTTTTCTGTGCATAATTCCCTGGAAGTACATATCTCTTCATCATGAGCATTTCTCACTGCATCCCAAATCTCTGCTACCGCTTCACCACTTCCACATCCGCCGCCACAAGCCCAAAGAACCCATGCATACACCACTGTTTGTCTACAAGGTGTGGATGGTGATGCAGATATATTCTGGCCTTGGGGGGCCAGAATGATATGCCTCAGAGGGGAGGGGGACAAGGAAGACCCTGGGCTGGGGTGAGGAGCAGCCGGCAGGGTCCGGGGCCTGAGCCTCGTAAAAAAAGAGCCGCAGCCGGCTGGGCCGAGGGGGAGGAAGGAGGCAATTAAAAAAGACCCACAAACGGCCTGAACATTGGGCACCAGCTGACTTTTATCATGTCAAGAAATAACGAAACGCCCGGCAGGGCCAATGGTGAAGTAGGACAGAGAGAGGAGAAAGGGGGAGGGAGAAAGAGGAAAACAGAGAGGGAGAGAGAGTGGGAGGTGTGAGTGTGTGTCGGATGGGGACGAAGCCTGGCCGGACCACCGCTGAGAAAAGGGGCAGGCTATCAAGACAGACGACTTCCTACTGCAGTCTGATTATCCCCCAGAGGCCCGCGGAGTGCCCTATAAAAGCCTCCTCATTAAGACCGGCCCATTTATAGACGGCTTAATGAGTCTAGGCCACTAAAACAAGAGAGGGAATGAGGGACTTGGAAAGAGAGAGAGAGGGTGAGAGAGACCACTTAGTACTACGTTTGGGGTCTCTGTCCCTGAATCTGACCGCCCTCACTCAGAGGACAGTCTTTACTACACATCAATCACCTTTGATGGTAAGAATTACACATGGAGAGGAACACGAGGCAGGGTTGAGTTCAACATGTTGGCCATTCTCCCCCCCAGAGTATTTACTGTATATATCCAGTTCAGAGAAAACGGCCTGACCCTTAGGCTATACATACATTAGATACATCAAGAGAGATGGTGGGTGAGTGTGGGGGAAACGTGCTGTTACGGTATACACATATATATCACTATCAATACGGCATACGTTTAGGATGTTGTGAACCAAATATAAACATCTAAATGCTGTGTTTAACCGTCATCTCAGGATGTCGGTTGTGTTAACTTTCATGTTTGGCTGATGCCGTGGTCAACAGATGGCCTTGTAATGCTGATGGAAATAACTTGTAGCAATGATTGTCATGTTGCTGTACACTGTAAAGAGTGTACAAATTGACCCTACTCCACAATTTCCTTGATGGACTGTCCATATGTATCAAATTTCGGATGTTTGCTGACTAATTGAGTCCACACAATATGCCATGGAGTAATCTAAGTAATTGTGTCATGTGGTCCTTGTGAATGACTGTAGTCCTGGGTTTCAGTAGCTTTGTCTGATTGACTCATCACCAGTAGATTTAAAGATATATTTATTGGCATTTTCTGCCTTTATTGGATAGTGTACATGTGTACATGTGACCGGAAATGGGGATAGAGATGCGGGCTCAGCTCAGGTGCCTGGACCCGAACCTCATCATGAACCGGCAAAAAACATTACACCTTCATATTACAGCCGATCAAAAGAAATGGTGGGAAAATGAAAAGTAACATCAGTAACATCATATCCCGCACCATCTATATAAAATATTCAAATTGAACATTCTTTGTAAAACAACACTTGGACGCTAGAAGTTACACTCCAATCCAAAGGAGTGAGTGTTGGGTCTTTGGCATCTGATGACTCTACAGGGGGGGCAAAAAGGTACATTGCATGTACATCACGAAGGCTGTGCAGGTAGCACACATGACATTACCCTAGAAAAATAACAATTCAAATATAGTCCGGCAGTCGAGTTGGATGGGTGGGAAATTTGGTATATAGTCTTTTTTATTGGCCTAAAATATTGTCAAAATACATATATTCATGAATCCACTTGCTGTCAATATTGGACAATTTTTTATAGGAAAATGTCAAACTTTCCTTTTGCTTGACGTAGCATGTAACATGTCAAACTAGGGGTTTCTCATGATTCTGAATCCATTCCAAGCATTCGTTTTGCACAAAATACACTCCTTGGGCTAAAAACAGCCATACACCTCACATCATTTTGTGCTGACCTCATCACATTTGCCATGACGTATATGACTGTTTTTAGCCCAAGAAGTGTATTTTGTGCAAAACGAATGCTTGGAATGGATTCAGAATCATGAAAACCCCCTAGTTTGACATGTCACACGCTACTTAAAGCTTATGGAAATTTGACATTTTTGACAATTTTGCCTGCCACAGGATGTTAATGGTATAGGGTCACAAGAAACCCCTAAAATGAATAACCCAATAGTCACAGCCGGTCAGCAAGTAGATTCATGAATGTATGTATATAGACAATATTTTAGGCCAATAAAAACGACTATACCAAATTTCCCACATTAAACAAAAGAAGCCTGTCGGCTGCCGGACTAATTAAGGTGACAAATCATAGTACAATATACACGTGTGTTCAATCAATTATTCCAAACGGCATAAACAATATTCGTTTGCCTCTTCTACAAAAATAAAACGTACAAGTTACAGACAGTTCTCTTGTATAATACCGTACTTGTATTATTTATTTCCCACCATGGAGTAACCTCGCATCAGACTATACAGCATAGCTATATCCACCTCGGAGGATAGTCAAGACAGGGCATAGTGTCGGTAGGCCAATCAGAGGCAGGCGGGGCGTTACTGCATGCCTATATATGCTCGGACGCAAACGAGATTCACGCGGTAGATCTAGTTGTGTTGGTCATCAGGATGCTTAGCTCCTATAGGTCATCTATCACACCACTCCTTCTGCAGCATCCTTGGCTCCGCCCTCCTTCACTACTCTTTTGGGAACAACAAACGTTACATCTTTCTTAACACTAGCTCTCTTCAAATGGTGGTCCTGAACACATACACTGCGTGCATCCAGTTGCGTGCATCCATGTGCGTGCCGTGCGCCTATGCATGCATGCGTGCGTGCGCACACACACACACACACACACACACACACACACACACACACACACACACACACACACACACACACACACTAAACTATGCACAGTCACATTGACATTGACACAAACACACATGTGCACACATTTTCAGCACAGCGTTGACATTATGGCACACAAACACACACTCCATAATGTTAATTGGAACCGAATGTTTCTCTGTGAAATGTTTGCAGAATAACTCAATTTAAGGAGAGACAGAGAGAAAAAACACAGAAAACCTTAAGAGCATTCCTAATTTACGCGTTATCCAATTCCACACTCTGAGGACCGCATTGTAAAACCTCTATTAGAATAATCGTGCGATACTCATAATAATGCAATGCCCATAAATAGTGCAATAAAAGTGCTGGCAGCGCTCCTGGACTCCTTTCACGGGGCACTTCTAATAATGACTGCAGATAGATGGGTCTCTCCACATCTCCGCCTGCTGAGTGCTACATTAGGTGTTGTTCTGCCCCTTCAGATATAAAGAGGCATTTTGTTCTGTCAAGGCTGGGCTGAGGGGTGGTATCAACGCACCACTTTGTGCCAAAGCGGCAGCTTTCACACTGTAAAATCCTGAGTGTTGATTTAACAATGAGAGTGCGGAAATTATGTTACCTAAATGGATGGTTTCATTTGTACAGAGTTGCGAATGGATACATCAACACTGCAGATGAGATGAGAGAGAGAAAAGGGAGTTTGGAGAGAAGAAAGGAGATGGGTGGGGGGCAGACTGATAATAGTTTATGGTTTATAAGCTTATGAGCCACAGAAGAAAGAATGATGGCTGGCTTTTTTTGTCCTCCAAGCGAACAGTGGGCATCTATAATGCATAGTGGGCATCTGGGAGAACATCTATAATGACACAGGCTGATTTAGGATTATTACGAATTATTACGATTATTTTGTATAGATTCTTCTTGGTTTTAACAGATCACAACACCCCCAACGTGAAATGCATAATTATGACACAATGAAAAATAGTGTCTTAACAGTCGAAGAAAAGCAAACATTTTAAGCACTCTCTCTCTCTCTGTGTGTGTGTGTGTGTGTGTGTGTGTGTGTGTGTGTGTGTGTGTGTGTGTGTGTGTGTGTGTGTGTGTGTGTGTGTGTGTGTGTGTGTGTGTGTGTGTGTGTGTGTGTGTGTGTGTGTGTGTGTGTGTGTGTGTGTGTGTGTGCGCGTGCGTGTGCGTGTGTGTGTGTGTGTGTCCACCTAAAGCGCTTGAGAAGGGTTATTGGCAGGCAGGAGGAGGGGAGTCTGGGGAGGGGATGCTGAGCAGAGAATGCCTGGAATGTCCAGCCCTGTTTACAGCGAGGGCCAGTTCACACCTGCAGGTCAGGGTGCTATCACCAGCCCCGACCCCTCCTCTCCCTTATGCCCCCCTCATTACAAGAGGGTCAAGCTCAGAGGTGACCTAATTAGAAGCTCATTACATCAGACAATCTCCATTAGCATGCCAAGCCAGCCTGTTAATCCATTAGCACCACAGAGGCCCCCAGTGCAGGCCTTGCATTCCAGCCACTGTGGCCCTTGTTCGTGGATCTCCACCACATACACACGCATCTATCTATCCATCTATTTATCTATCTGTCTATCTGTCTATCTGTCTATCTATCTATCTATCTATCTATCTATCTATCTATCTATCTATCTATCTATCTATCTATCTATCTATCTATCTATCTATAGTAATTTTTCTCATTGTCAGTGTCAGTATGCTTCAAGAAGAAAAAAACAAACTAATTTGACATCAACTCAACTGAACTTAATTCAGCTGAACTTAAAGCCTCACTATTTTTTTATCAATAGAATTAGTAATAGTAATTTTGTTCAATCTGTACGGTAGAGTATGTTAATACAATATAACTTATACAACTGTGGTGGTTGTATTTTGTCTCCCTGCTCCTCTTTTTTAGATTGTGTCAAAGGTCATGTCTGACCACACAGGATCTGACACAAATCTCGACCTGATGGTCAAGATTCAATTTATCCCCCGAGCAAGCAGGCCGGCTCAATGGTCAAAATGTCAGCACAGGAAGGAGGCCTGTAGCTAGTTTAACATAACTTTATTGTCACGTCACAGGTACATATGTATACAAAGTAAACGTTCACCTCAGGACAAGACCTGTAGCTCAGATATCATTCAGACATCTGAGCTACATACAGTTGTTGTTACATGCTTAGATGTTATTCCTCGAAATCTGCTTCGATTCCAACTGTCATCTGTCATAACTCACCTTCCACAGAATGTGTCATATGCGGAAATCAGTTATCCACGCTAATGACTCAGCACACTATATGTACTTGAAAATCATGACTCGCCTCTTTGTGCTTGAGAAAGGACCGTGTGACCGAAACATTGACAGATAAATCAAGTGCAGATGATGTTCCAACGCACCACAGAAGAGATTACGTCAATTAAAATATATAATATATGGTGCGTGAATGGTGCACGCACATGCACACACACACACACACACACACACACACACACACACACACGTAATGTTGGTACAGTAGCATTCAATCTCATAGTAATACCGGTTTCATGAAAGCCACCATTCAAAACGAACTGGGTTTTCATTTTCGGTGGGCCCCAGCCAATGCACAAATCTGCCATGTCGATGACGCAGCGATGATGTGACACTTCATGGTCTTTAGCCCATTCTGACCGGGCACCCATTTTGGTGTTAGCATCATGTTATGCTTTACCTATTGAAAAATAGCAGATCTACAAGCTCATATCGCGCCACCGAGTGGCGCGATACGAGCTTGTAGGTCTGCTATTTTTGAAAAATTCGAAGAACGACTGACATTTTTAGAATCTGATCTCAGGTCAGAATGGGTTCATCAGACCAGTGTGTGTCCAGTGGAAACCTCGTATGAATCTGATCTCAGGTCAGAATGGGTTAGGCACAGTAGAACTTGTGGGGGAGTGGGGGAAGGGAGGGGGCCGGGGGAGTTGGACCAGCTACTTTTGGGCTTTTTATATTACTGTGGCCTCTGTGCAGGGCCCCACCTGAGTGTTTTGGCTGAAGGACAGGCGGGAGGTGAACTCGAAACATGTTAGTTCTGCTCTTAGCTCTGGTCTTACTACACCTGCAGAAGAGCATGTTTGGATCCAAGATAAATCCTTTCCCTCCCCCCTTTGACTATTAAGAGAGAAGTGAAAAAAAAACAAAAGAGTTGAGAGCCATATTTCTTCAAGCTGTTCTTTTGGCTCTGAAATCATGAAATTACAGCCCTCTAAATATTTTAGTGTATTTTTCCCAGGCCTGCTTTTCATTACCAAACACTTCCAACTGAAACTGCCTGAAAAAAGTGAATAAAGTGAAATATTGCAGATCTTCTCACAGAAAGGCAGTTTAGGTGGACTGGAGCATGTGTCGATTGATTTCCCCACTCCATTCTTGACTATGTGCCCTATGTATAAATGAACTTTCCTTGCCCTATAGCTCGGCCATTGTTGTGTATGGCCTCTAAAGTGCTGTGTGCAGCTGTGGGGTTGCAGCCTGGTCCTAGTAGGGATTGAAAGAATCAGTATCTATCTCCTCACTGGGGACCTGAGAGACACTGAGCCCCTCTGCCTTCCCTTTGAAACCTCTCCCCTCTGGTGACTGGCAGACCATACAGTGTTCTGTGCTTTGTAAGTGACTCCATTGTCGGGGGCAGATTGAGAGGAAAAAAGGGGGCTAGCCCCAGGGAGAGAAAGGCAAGGTGAAACAAAAAGGTCTGGCTCTGTGGTCTGAAGAGGGCAGGAACGGATCAAAGGGCTGGGCGCTGACCTGCGGCCTTTGTCCATCAGACAGCCCTGGCTTCATTTAACCTCTCTCTGGAGGCCGGGCAAAGCCCGCTGGGATATCGCGCTACAGGAACCCATGCCCTATGGGGACATCTCAGTACCTCCTCTGCAGCTCGCTCCGTTCCTTCCTCCCCTCACGGCGTCTCCTCCTCCACCCCTCCACCTGGGACCAGACAATATCACAGGTGAAAGTGGATGGGAGGGGTTGGTTTTTCGCATCGCCCCAACCTGTCAGGGATCCACCACAAAGGGAGCTGAGCCTTCTCTCCGGATGCCCGGCGGCCAGGTCTTACCTTACTGCACAGCATTCACAGGGCCTGCTGCCTTCCCGGCCCTGGCTCTAGTGTGAGAACCGCAGCATGGAGAAAGTCAGGGGAGAAGGGAGCTCTCAGTCGCTCACCTGGGGATGGTAAACCTCAGCTATGTGGCAAACAAAGGTGAACTTAGTGGATCTCTGCTGCATTGTTTGGTTGTGGAAACTTAAATCTTTGAGCCTTAATCAACTGTTGAATGGGGAGGATTTTCTATGGTTTGAGGGGCCATGTGTGACTTTTAAAGACCTGTCCATCATGCTTACTATAGGGTTAGGCTTGACAAACATGCAATGCAGAGCACCTTCTAGGATCCCTTCCAGGAAGGAAAGTCAAATTAAACATTTCAGCGGTAACGAATCAATACAAGATTCATTATTCTGCCATAAACTGATTTAAATGCGCTCAAATTGGATTTCTGACATGGTTACATTTCATTTGAGCAATGTAAACATATTCTTTCTCATGAAAATAAAGCTCCTTTGAATGGAAGATCGGATGCATGCAGGACATTATGATGATGTAACTGCATGGCCATGTTATAAAACAACAACTTGATTCCATGTAGGGAACTTATATCTTACTCTGGGAATTGTGGCAAATGTGATGAGCATTTACAAATGTTTGGCTGAACAAAACAAATGTTTGTGCTTTCCAACTGAAGACGATGGTAACGAGGGAGAAGAGGAGGAAGAGGAAGGGGTATAGGAGCAGAAGAAGTACCTGTACTGGATAGGGATGGGGGGTCTAAATATGTTGGGAACGAATGCTGCCAAATTGTCCCGCTTTCATTAGTGTGCTGAGTGAAGCCTCGGCCTAGACCTCGATTCCCAAGACTCTCAGATAACAAGTGGATTCCCACACTGAGGCTTTCTGTTTCCTCTCCAGTAAAACAAGCCAGAGAGAGAGAGAGAGATGGAGAGTCAAGGGAAGCTGGAGTGATAGACGGGTGGAGAAAGAGGAGAGGGGGGGGGGGCCCATGGCCTACTGTTATCTGTCTAACACTCAGTCATTGTGGGGGCGGTTTTGGTTTATTTCCCCTCAGCCCAATGAATGGCTGCCGACAAGGCATTTCTGATGACTGTGATAAGATATCCCACCCCCAGTGCATATAACCCTGCAGCCCCAAGCAGACCTCGAGCCCCCCTCAAGCACCCCGTCTTTCAAGCAACCAGGTTGCCTCGCCTCAGGGAGCTGAGACTGAAAAACAATGTAAGGTGGTCCCAAATGTAGCAGGTCTGAGAGGAAGCGGAAGGCAAATAGGATGCTCGCGCGCGTGTTGGTGTGGGGGGGGTGGGGGGGGGGGGGGGGGGGGGGGTTTGCGCGTTGCGCGTGGGGGGTTACTAATATGGCCCCCCACACACAGTAATGTGGGGACTCTTAAGACAAAAGCATTCCGCAGACCAGACCAGCCATCCTGTTAGTGATAGGCTATAGATATGGCCCATATAGAGCTCAGGTCTGTGCAGCTGGCTGGGATATACAGAGGCTGCTGAGTCCATCTGAGGCCCAACCACGATCGTATGGATACAGACATTTGGATGTACAGAGGTCAGCCCTGTTGACTGTTTGACCAGCTGCCAGCTGCCATTGTACTGTACAGGCAGTACGTTATATTGTGTAGTCACACCGTCCGGGAATGGCTGCAATGAAAAGATTATATGACAGATGCTGATTCTGAAGGGAAAAGTATGCTTGTTTACATCGTGCACACACAAGCTAAACGTGTTTCGAGATGATCTCGCCCAGTGGCTGCAGAATTTGTCATGCAGTGAAACTTTGTGGGGGGGACTTCTGAGTTACATAAAGTGCAGGTGCGGTTACCCGGGCCCAGTCAGTGAATGGAGCCATTTCCTCTGCGCAGCAGCAAAGTCCTCAGTGTTCATTTAACAGAGTGAAGTTCATTTGTGTTCATCTTTACCCTCTCAGAGTGAAATGTATGCTGAGGATTTCACTGTGCGCTCTGCGGAGAGGGCCTGCTTAACGGCACATAAAAAACAAAGTTTAGAGGCGGAACAGTTATAGGAGGGAGGGCAGAGATGGGATCAGGGGGGCATATTACTTCCTCTCATATACCTGTCCCGCCCTTCCTCTCATACAGGCACACATATGCACAATAACATATACCTCCATATAACGGAACCTCTGTCCAGTATGCGTGCGTGTGCACACACACACACAAACACACACACACACACACACACACACACACACACACACACACACACACACACACATGCAAGCATGTGGACATGATGTGCAAGTCACATACCTGTACAAACAGCCAAATGTGGGGGGCGTTGTGATAATGGATCGAGGATTACATCCACATCATCCCTGGAAAGGGTTTCCAAGTGAAAAGACAGCAGGAGTGCAGAGGTCTTGACCACACACATGCACGCACGCACGCACGCACGCACACGGTCATAGCCACAAAACAGCCATGACAGCTTGAGTCAAGCTGCTTCTCATTTAGAGAATCCATTACAGAGCACTCACACACGCACACCACCAAATGGTCCTAATAGAGCCTCCCTGCTCTGCCCTGACCACTCACCTCTACTGATAACAACTAGAGGACGCTCCACCGGCACATTCATACGTACGCACGCACGCACGCACACACGCACGTACGCACGCACGCACGCACGCACGCACACACACACACACACACACACACACACACACACACACACACACGCACACACAAAGAGAAAAAGAGAGAAAGAGAGAGAGAGGAGAAAGAAAGGTATAGGGGTGAGTGATGGAGAGCTATAGTGTGGCGTGGAGGAGCGTTGAGTGTGTGTGTGTGTGTGTGTGTGTGTGTGTGTGTGTGTGTGTGTGTGTGTGTGTGTGTGCGTGGAGTTGGGGGGGATTCGTGTTGGAGAGGTAGGGGTGGCATGGGTGATAAACTGTGACCTTCCCTCTGTGTTGAAGCGGGGCCTAATGGCTGCCCTAAGTGCCCTGGTCCAAGGTGTCTGAGCCTCTAAATGGATGGGTATTTTTATCCTACACACACACACACACACACACACACACACACACACAATGGGGTCTATAGCCATAGCTGAAGTCTGGCAGTAGAGCGTCCTGGTGCACCGCGGGGAGAGTGAGAGGCTGGCGGGTTGGCACGCAGCGCTGGCAGTACTCAAGTTCCTGATAGCTTTCAGGGGCCTTTGATGTTCTCTGCACCACCACCATCAACCAACCACCCACCCCCCCTCCCCCACCTTAGCCACCCCTCACCTTCCTCCCTCCCTCCCCCCTCCTGGCCTCCCCCTCGCAGGAAATTGCATTCTGTCCACTGCCATAGCAGATAAATGAGGCAGGAGAGAGGGCTGCACACTGTCACCGTCTGACCTGGCCTGTCTCAGGCTGCAGCCCTGTGGTGTGTTAGCCGCGTGTGTGCCTCCGTCCAGCACCCACGCACGGCCTTATGGAGAGTGGATGGACACACGTGCACGCACACACACACACACACACACACACACACACACACACACACACACAGAACCACTTCCACATGCATGTACAGTATTTCTCTGCCGCAAAACCTTCAAGCTCCGACTCAATTGCTCCTGACAGGGAGGAATAATTTGCGGAAATACAGGCTACATAAATATACAATAATTTATTAATTTATTAAATAAATACCTCTTCACCTGATATTTCAGATCTGATACCTCTGTGGCATTCATCTGTACTCGGGATGTTTAATTTATCAAGACCTCGGGCATATGCCCAGATATCTATACTGATCAATACCATACAGATATGGTGTACATATAGATGACTGATTCTGATAAAGATAACTACACTCTCTCTAGTCTTACAATTACTTTGTGTCACATCATATTACATCATGGTGAAATTCCTATGATCCCTCCGCTGAGATTGTCTGGGAATGTTGAGAACTAACACGGCTAAAAGGGACCGCTCACGCGATGGGGACCCCAATAGCACTTATGGGTATGGACTATTGAGGGGACCAGCAACTTACGGGAAGCTGCCACGCTGATGTGCATGCGTGTGAGGTTATGTGCATGCGTCTGTGAGATCATGCGTGTTTGTGTGTCAATGGTGTGTATGTGAAATTGTGTGTCTTCGTTAATATGTGAGCCTCTGTGTGTGTGTAAATGCATACCTGTGTGTATTCAAGTACTATGTGTGTATGTCTGTGCTCGCGTGTGTGCAATACATGTGCATGTAGGTACATTATGTGTTTGCGTGCGTGCGTGCGTGCGTGCATGCATGCGAGTGAGTGAGTGTGAGGGACTTCTCTCAGCCAACAAGTATGTTTGATTAGCGCTACAGCAGGGTCTGCAACAGAATGAGTTAGAGCTAAATGCTGACATCAGCCCCATTTGGAACCCAGTGGACCAACCCCACCCTCCACACTATAGGCTTGGAGACCTTAACCGAACGCCACGGGGGCTAGTATGTCACTTCTTTATACATGGAACCAGTGCGTTCATCAGCTTACGTCAGTGGCTTCACGTCGATTCTGTCAAGCATTTCAATATCAACCGTTTTCCCAAGTTCAAGTAATCACTACTTGCCGGTGACCTCTCGTCTTTTCAATGCTTCATGCGTAGCTTGGTACCGCCAGGTTGTCTGGCCTTCTTCCCACATGTTACGTTTTATGTGTTGTGCATGTATTACTTCAATACACTGTCGTTTATCTTCCTGCTCAATAGCCCCGACTTCTGCTCGAGGTCACACTGCAAAAATAGCAGATCCACAAGCTCTCTATGCGTATTGCGTAATGTGTTGTGAGCTTGTATATCGTCTATTTTTGCCCCATGACACTGTTGTACGAAGTCTAACTCATGCAGCCTTAAAGCTTTTTGGCTTCAGCCGAAGGTAATCTGGTTCATGTACTGAACTGTGCATGGGCCAAGTTGAAGGGGCGATGTGCCAGTCTATTTAGGTCCCCCGTCTCTCTCTCTCGTTCTCACACACACACACACACACACACACACACACACACACACACACACACACACACACACACACACACACACACACACTTGCTTTCTCTGTCACTCTTTCTATCCTTCTATTGACTCAGGAGAGTGTTGCTGTTGATGGGAGTGATCCTGCATGTGGTGAGTGAGGAGAGCAAGGACACTGTGTGGTTTAGCCCATACACCAGTTACATGCGCGCTCACACGCACGCACGCACACATGCACAGTTGCACACACGCACACCTTCCCCATGACAACCCCTCGACCCCCCCCCCCCCCCTTACCCCACATGACCCCTGGTCCTGTGCTGAGCTGTAACAGAGCCCCCCTGCACATCAGCGGGCTCCTGATTGACAGCCCGTGAAGATAAACCAACATGGTCTCCATTTAGCTCAAGTACCACACCAACCCTCACCTCAAACCCCCCCCCCCCCCCCCTGCTCCCCCAGCCCCCCACCCTCATATTCCCGGGAGAAAGCACACTTGAGCCAAAGTGTTTCAGAGCAGGATGTTTCCTGGGGAGAAAAGGTTTCGTTTCGGGTCAATGTGTACCGCTGCGACGGAGGGTGCTTTTTTTTCCAGAGGGGGGTTGGTGGTTGTGTTGCGGAGGTTGGCTCATAGTGAGAAGATGGTTGGAAAGCTCAACACGCGGCTGTACGAAGAGGAGATCTGTACTAGTGATTGGGCGGGGCGAATGGATGGGGGGGGGGGGGGTCTACGAGGGTGAGTGAGTTTGGAAAGGTGAGGTGGTGGAGGGGGTGACTACTGACTAGGGTGTTTAGTCCTGAGAGGAAACATTAGCAAAGCGAGGAGGAAAAGCTGCCAAATTAACTTCTCACCCTTTCAATCACACCCCTGAGAGTTCCTGCCCCACTTTACTTCTGCCGATCTGCCTCCACTCTTTGCGTGGAGGGGGTTGCTTGTTTTTTTTCCATCTTCTATCCTTTCTCTCTTTTTTTCGGTCCCACACTGAGGAGAGACATCGCACCCTCACACCGACCCCAGCATGCCCCTCTGACCTCTTACACCCCACCCCCACCCCCATTGCACCCACTGGGCAGCACCAACAGACCACAGGCTCAATGCAGCCAATCAGATCGCAGAACCTCCACCCTCCTGCCTCTGCTCCTGATTCCACAGTGAAGACGGAGGGGTGGGGGTGGCGGGGGTGGCATGGGCTTTAAGCATGTCTGTCCAAAATAACGACAAAATCTAATTCATACCTTGCTAATTGTATCCACTCTCCCAAACACTGGGCAACAGAATGAATCGGGCCCCAGAGAACAGAAGAAAAACACTCGATGCTTCACATTATCCCAGGAAGAGGAAAAAAGTGCATTAATGTGGTTTTAAGAAATCACCAGAGGAGTGGAGCAGATGGTCTTTCATGACTGGTGCTTTTGTAAAGCCATCCGTGTGTGTTCTCCTTCAACCCAAGCAGCATGGTCTACATGTGGTAATACATGTCAGACCTCTCTCTCCTCTCTCCTTCTCTCCATCGTTGGCTCCCTCTGTGACAATGCTACATCATGGCATACCTACCTAATTTGTTTGTATTTGTGGGCCTTTTGACTCCCACGCACGCCCCCACCTCGCACACACCCCTACGCCTACTCTTGTTTCTCTCTCCTTCTCTATCACCATATCAGATTAGGTGGTTGGTTCCTCCTCCCCAGGTTCCCTTGCTCCAAAATAGATGATTAGAGTCATTCTCCAAGACAAATGTAACTTTTCTGGACGCTCTAAATCTGTTTAGGCACATTTAATAGTGTCAATTATTGTGGGGCCAGACGGGGGACTCGGGCCTTTCTGTAGTCAGGGCCCTTAATAACATTGGCTACAATGAGAAGCAGATGCTGACCTGCTTGGTCCCTTTGAAAAAAGACATTTGAGTAGCTCTGCTTCTAATTTATGAGCCCCCCTCCACATCTGGAATTCTTTATAATTAAAACGTAAACCCCAAAGTTCTACTTCCACCTGTCAAACGTTGAGAAGATGAACATAGTAATGGGCTTCTCCTGCACTGGTGGAGAGATGGAGAGACTGTTTTGGGGGGCTTTTTCCTTTTTTTTTAAAGGGGGTACAGGGGGTAGTAAAGGGGTACAAGTAGAGGAAGAGAGAGAGGCCTTCTCTTGTGATTGTTTTCATTTATGGCAAAGGCTGGTCAACCCAACACCCGACAGGTACATCTATAATCGGCACCAGGTGCTGGACAAGGACATATTCAATTCAACTCAACTCAACTCAATTCAAAGGGATTTATTGGCATGAGAAAACATGTTTACATTGCCAAACGCCAAAAGTGGAACAATACGATCAAATAAAAATATCTACAATTGAAAGTCATCCCCAATAAATCATTTTGTGTCTCTCGATGCAGATATTGCAGGAATACACACAATGATTAGTATAGTCTTTAGGGTGGTTGTGTTACATTTGCAAGTCCATTTGATATCCTTCTCCTATCACAAAAGCTCATGAATCTTGCTGCTCTGTTTGCACATTGTTGTACTTTGCCCAGCAGATATGGGAGTTTTTTTGTCATTAGTCATGTTTTCAAACTCTCCTTAAGGGTGATTGTAATCATATAGATACTAAGATACAACATATCGTCGCTGTCAGGCATCAATATGTATTTCCAAAACTGCTATGCTGCGTTCACACGGGCAGATGCAAAAGATACAAAGTTACACAGCATACACATCTTTGTCGCTATCATTATAGGTGAAGTACTGTAGGTCAGGGATACTCAAATAGATTTACCTGTGGGCCACATTACAAAAATGGCAAGGGGCCAGGGGCCAGTAGATAAAATTACGACATTAATGATACTTGATAACTTCTCTCTTTCAATTGCTTTATTTTCGCAAAATGTATCAAAGTACAATGTGCATGCACACAATATGTAAATAAATAAATGTGTTACATTTTCTTGCATAAACACAAAGAGCTGTTTCCATAACTGCACAAATTATTGCACATAACATGAGTAGCTGTTATAATAACATAATAACATAACATGAGTAGCTCTTTGCCTGCCTGCCTGCCTGCCTGCCTGCCTGTCTGTCTGTCTGTCTGTCCATGAGTAGTTATTTGTCTGTCTGTCAATGAGTAGCTGTCTTACTGTCTGCCTGTCTATGAGTAGCTGTCTGCCTGCCTGTCTATGAGTAGCTGTCTGTCTGCCTGCCTGCCTGTCCAATTGTCCATGAGTAGCTGTCTGTCTGCCTGCCTGCCTAATTGTCCATGAGTAGCTGTCTGCCTGCCTGCCTAATTGTCCATGAGTAGCTGTCTGTCTGCCTGTCTATGAGTAGCTGTCTGCCTTCCTGCCTGTCCAATTGTCCATGAGTAGCTGTCTGTCTGTCTATGAGTAGCTGTCTGCCTGCCTGCCCAATTGTCTATGAGTAGCTGTCTGTCTGTCTATGAGTAGCTGTCTGCCTTCCTGCCTGTCCAATTGTCCATGAGTAGCTGTCTGTCTGTCTATGAGTAGCTGTCTGCCTTCCTGCCTGTCCAATTGTCCATGAGTAGCTGTCTGCCTGCCTGTCCAATTCTCCATGAGTAGCTGTCTGTCTGCCTGTCTATGAGTAGCTGTCTGACTGCCTGCCTGTCCAATTCTCCATGAGTAGCTGTCTGTCTGTCTGCCTGTCTATGAGTAGCTGTCTGCCTGCCTGCCAGCCAGCAAGTTGGTTAACAGAAAATAAATTGTTATGGCTGAGTAAAATAAAATACAATAAACACAATTTGCCTGAAAATAGATTACCCAGCTATGACCTTTTTCATGAAAAAAAATGAGTAGTGATATGGCTGACTGAGTAAAATAAAACAATCTACCTGAAAATAGATAGCTATAAGTGCAATTTCCTGCTATAAGAGCAATTTCCGCAATTACAATTTCCGCAATTTCCATTTCCGCAATTTCCTCAATTTCCATTTCCGCAATTTCCGCAATTTCCATTTCCGCAATTTCCGCAATTACCATTTCCGCAATTTCCATTTCCGCAATTTCCGCAATTTCCATTTCCACCATTTCCGCAATTTCCGCAATTACAATTTCCGCAATTTCCGCAATTTCCATTTCCATTTCCAACTATTAATGGCAGCTGGGTTTCATCATTCAAATAAAATAGAATTCTGTCCGTTTAGCTATAAAATTATGTCAGGGAATAGGGATACACAGTATATGTCTTTCATTTGCATTGCATCTCCCCCCCGCCCCCCCAAGCTTTTATTTTCGTTCGAGTAATAGTACAACTCTAATAGTATTACTTATAATAATGTAATTAAAGATAACTTCATTCAGATTTATTTATTTTTATTTCATTTTCCAGATTTTTTTTTCTTCTTTTTTTTAGATTTTCATTGGTGGGCCAGTCATAATGGTCCCGCGGGCCTGATGTGGCCCGCGGGCCTGAGGTTGAGTATCACTGCTGTAGGTTACTTACTTACCTACTTACTTGAAAAGCTAGAATAGCATATCTACAAGCTGTGAGTTTGTAGATTTGATATTTCCGCTACTTTTGCATGAATGCATTAAATGAAATAACAAATATCGACAGCGACAATATTCTTTTGGCAGTCCGAAACTTACTTGATCAGATGATTGTATATTATGATAATCTATTCTACGTTCTATGAAAAGTGATGGCAATTGTATTTATAATGAAACTGTACATTTGGTCATTCCTTCACAAGGTCAAGCATGGTTTTTTGTATCACCATAAAACTATTCCTTGATTTAGTGTCCATCCAAGGGATCAAACATTGGGAATCCTAAACAGAACTGAGCAAATATTGAGGATTTTCATCTGAAGCCATTTTTCATCATGCTATTTGAATTAGGTTTGATGTGACATGAAACAAATGCTATGATAAAATGTCCCACTCTGATCTTACACTTGTATAGCAAACCGGAAACATCATGTTTAAACTTCCTTTTCCTTTTATTAGCTTGTAATGAAAGCATAGAAATGGATTTGCCATGGCTGGTGAAAAACATAATTGCCCATAATAGGATTTGTTCCAACAGATCAATAGGACCTACTGGAGTGTGTGCTGTGTGGTATATGACTGCATGTATCTGTGCATGTGTGTGTCTGCGTGTATACGCATGTATGCATGTGCACGCGCATGTGTTTGTGTGTGTGTGCGCGCGTGCACACACACACACACACACACACACACACACACACACACACACACACACACACACACACACACACACACACACACACACACACACACACACACACAAGATTGTGAGTGAGTGCAAAGCCTCTCAGACCTCAAGCCCCCTTCATTAAATCGAATTAAGATCCAGCACCAAGAAGATTAATTCTCTTTGTCTTTTTCCTTCCCGTTTTCCTCTTCTATTCCCTCTTGTTCTCCTCCCTCCCTTTTTGGAGCGCGAGACAAAGCAGCTGTGAGAGAAGGCCTTGTTGAGCTTGTGGAGGTTGGAGAGTGCAGCTCGTGCAGTTAATCCTGCTGTGAGCACGGCCATGTGGACAGCATTCCTGCCATTTTCTCCGCTATTACCAGATCACCGTAATTAAGTCTTCAGTGTTAACGGGGCAACCAGGCCCAAACAGGGGGAGTGCTGAGCTGCAGCAGCTTCCTGTGGCTACTGGTGGGAATGGGCAGGCGGGGTGGGTCACCTGTGCATGTGGGGAGCTGAGGGATGTCTTGAGAGTCTGCTCACAGTCAGATGCACACGACTTAACTGCTGTCGAAGCCGGTGGTTGCAGTCACACAGATAAACACACACACACACACACACACACACACACACACACACACACACACACACACACACACACACACACACACACACACACACACACAATCAAATCAAATTGGAGCTGAGATGAAGACACACCCAAGTGCATGGCTTTTATTCGCAGGGTGAACATCAGTACGTATCTTGTGCTCGATGGGGTCTCTACAAATCCCGCCCATGCACCACGTGGTCAGGAGGGGGATGGCCATTGGCCGCCCTCTCCGTCGCTGCTGCTAACTCATACTGTCAGCCATGATAGAGGGAGGCAACAATACCTGCAGGTGTGAGGCTGTTAAAACCAGACCAAAGTAGTTCCCAACAACAACATAAAAATGTACAGCCTCAGAGGAGGTGGTGGCGTGTGTTTTCGAAAGGAAGGAGGTTACACTACTGTCCCGAGGGAGAGAAATGAGCACAGGGGGGGGGGGGCGTGTAAGGGAGGTGAGCTACACAGGGAGTAAAGGGGAGATGGGGGGGGGGGGAGCGACAGAGGGGGAGAGAGGTATAGAAAGAGAAGAAAATGGGAGAGATATGGGGGGGAGAGAGAGAGAGAGAGGGGTGGGGGCGAGTGAGCGGCATAGGGAGGCAGAGGGAGCGGAGGGCCTCTTTGTGGATCATTGGCAGATAATGGGCTCATTAGGCCAAACGTAGCTTAAAAAGGCTCTGGCTCTCTAAACAAACAGAACAGGCGCTGAGGAGATGGACTTAAGGGCCCGACATGGAGAGAGATATAATGAGGCCCCCCACCCCCATTCTGCATGGAGTAGAGAGGGAGGCCTTTCCAACAGGCTGCCCGCTCAAATTCCCCAACTATCAGACCTACCCTCAGTCAAAGCTGTCGTTTGGAGCCCTATCAACACAATGAGGCAGCTCCAGCCACAATCACCCTCCCTCCTTTGTAAATGTATCCACAACATACTCACATTATACCTGTTGTTTCTGTATTTCGTTTGTTTCCCTCACAAACACAGGTATGAAAAGAAGGAAAAAAAATAGAGGCGACGATGACCTAGTGGTTAAGGAGCATAACACTAATGCAGCCTGACAGCGAGTTGCAGGTTTGATCTGACGGCCTTTGCTGCGTGTCACTCTCTCTCTCCTTAAGAAAAAGCTGCTGTATTAAACTGACAGAAATTAACACACAAATACATTCATTTGTGTCAGATTACATTTAGTTCTCGAAAGACTTACTTCAAGAAAGCCATTTGTTTCCCGTCACCTTGTTCAATGTAGCTCGCACACACTCATGCTATATTAACTTAGCACTGTCCTCTAACTCAGCAGCCTCCAGTATTTCTGAGAACAAATATCCAGTAACTCAAATAAAATGTGATTAAATCGGCAGGAGAAATGTGAGACACAGTTTGTAATGTTTGTGGTGAAACGGATGCTGGTTCAACAATGGCCTTTGTGGGGAAACTTGAATGCCTATTAAGCAACTGGGATGCGAGTTGCGAGGCCAACAGGGGATAGGCCTTGACTTGATGTTCAGTCAAGAGCCACTTAAAGAGCGATCCTCCTTTGCAACAATTGCTTTGGTGAATAACAAATTCCTTCAGAGGCCTAAATTGATATTGCATGACAGCGCGTGCGATTGAAGTCCTCCACTGTAGCATACCGTTAGGTACCGTAGCTGTAAGCAATAACAGACCAGCTCTCCTTGAACTCCTTTGTAATCAACTCGGGGAAACGTTACCACAGAGCATGGCCATCCAACCATTGAAACTGCCACGAGATTTATAGTGAGACGAGGTAAAGAGGCTGCTGCCCAGTTCTCCAGGAAACCAAAATACCTCTCTTCCACTGACTCCTCTCCCATTACAGAATGTTTGCCTTTGTTTGCCTTTATTAATACCAATATATTACGCTGGGGAACGTAGGGGAGCATTACTTGGAGGGACAGAGGTGGGGATAAAAAATGGAGGCATTGTGAGGGGGGTGGGGCGGTTTCTGTTCATCTCCAGCTGCTTCTCTGCTCATCATGCTGAGAACTAACATGAAACACACTCACGCTATACGGCCTCCTCTCGCACACATCTGACATCCATTAAGGACACTGATGGAGGACCAAGCTCTGAGGGGACTTGCGGTCCCATCTCTCAGCTCCTCTCTGAGAAAAGAGAGGAAAGGAGAGAGGGGAGGAGGATAGCGAGGAGAGGAGGGGGCATGGGTAGCTCTGACAGACCAGATTTCAGTCCAAATGTGTACTACAATGCTAGCGCTGGTTCCCCTACACTCCAGTCACCAAACACTACCACGGAGGGTTGGCTGAAAACATGCATAATACAATTATCAGCTAATCTTATTTTCTTTAAAAATATTTTTTTTTTCCTTTACACAAAGTACTTACTATACATTATGTATGAGCAGTTTTGGTATTAGGTATCACTGAATCTACTTTTACAGCGCTAATTTCACGTAGGACAACACAAAGGACAGCCATTGGAAACAAGTTAACAACAGTAGTCAGAACAGTGGATAACATTGCTGAAATTCTGCAGGGTCTCGTGGTTACGTTTGTCTGTTCTACCAGACCAGACAAACTTCTGGAAGGCAACCAATTATCCTCTGGAGTTCCCTTGCAAGTTCCCTCTATGCATTCTAATGTTTGATTTATTCTTAGTTGTGCGCCGGTGTCTTGCACTGCAAATAGTTGATCTACAAGCTCACAACACGTCGCGCTGAGACACATTGTGAGCTTGTAGATATGCTATTTGCGGTGCATCACACCGGTTTGAAACTACGTATAAATCAGTCTGAAGAGAAGTATAGTTTGCTGGTGAAATTTGGGATTTACTAGCCACTGTGACCTGTGGACAGAAAAAGGTTAGTTTCCTGCCTTGGTTTCTATAGCTGAGGTTCCATAGGGTCTGTAGCAGAGGGTCCCCTGACCATTCTGTATAAACATTCCAAAGCTGTCTGTGGGATATGTCTATTCCCAGGGAAACTTTCCCCACTCAGATAAGTCAACGCTGACAGTGTGAAACAGCCTCTGAAAACACAGAGGACCGGCCTGACACATGTAGGTCTCCATGCAAGGCCACAGAGGTCCTGGGGGCAGAATGCTCACCTTGTAAACGACAGGCAGATCTAAAGGAGAGAGGTCACTAGTGGATAATGTTTTACACATCATCTACATGCTCTGGTCTAGTCAACCTATACCTGATGAGGAGCGCTCTGAAGGCTGAGTAGCTCTCAAACGGATCCATAGAAAACCACATGAGTGTGTAGACAGACAGACGCACACGCACACACACACACACACACACACACACACACACACACATGCGCTCTTGCTTTTGCGTACAAAATGTGCTGCCATCAATGGGAAAACTGGAGGTCATTTGGACGTTCAGTCCTGGGGAAACATTCTCGTTAGACAGGTGTATAGATTGAGGAGGCTAGCACGGGGAGTAAATGAACCGGAGAGAGGTGTTTGTCCAAACAGGATAACACCAGGCCCCTGTTTGATGTGCATGAAGCAAGGTGAGAGGAACAGCACCCTCCTGTCTCTTCAACATGTTTACCTCACTGATGTGAACACCGCTGGGCCACCCCACACATTTCACACACACACTGCCCCCCCCAGCAGAAAAACAGAGGTGGAAAGAGAGGGATAGTGTGAAAGAGAGGAGAGACACACCTCATTAATCTTGCTCGCACTTTCCACTCCGCGGCTGTCTGTTTTAGCGGCACGTTTACTTTTAACGTGGAGGTGAAAGTGACCGATGCCCGAGCGCACGGCCTTGTAATGCAAAATGTTCAGCGTCACCCACAAGTAATAAATTTACACTTTTTCATGTGGTCCTATTCTCTGACCTCTTTTGTGAGCCGTGCCTCGCTCTCGTCTCGCCTCTTCAGCTGGAATTCTCGATGCGTCAGGACACATACTCCCTCTTCTCCCTGATGACATGTTAAAGGAGTGGCGCTGGTCTATTTTGACACGCTGTATTGAGAGCACATCAAAACTTACATGTACAGTTTTCATTGTCCGATGATGGCCTCCATGCAGCACTCCGGCTCTCTCACACCCAGTCATTTTATTCCAGAGAGGAGGTTATACACTCTAGTCTATATACATAGCCAGTTGGCTTGCAGACGTGTTCACCTTAAGAAAGGTGTGGTGTGTGCCTTTTTGTTCTGGCCGGGGCAAGCATCTGGTAGTCTGACCCTGGTTTGCATGAAAACCACCAACAATAATGATGACCTAACTATAGTCTTTTACGGTATATAAAAGAGACACCTCCCTTAAGAACACAGTAACTAGAACACTAACGGATTCCTGGTCTGTCCACATCTGTGTCACTTTCTCCCTCTCTCTCTCTCACACGCACGTACGCATATACGCGCACGCACTCACGCACGCACGCATGAAATGAAATTCAGGGCTTTATTGGCATGAGAGAACATACGTTTACATTGCCAAACACACGCACACGCACACACACACACACACACACACACACACACACACACACACACACAAATGAAATGAAATGAAATTCAGGGCTTTATTGGCATGAGAGAACATACGATTACATTGCCAAACACACACACACAAGCACACGCACGCACGTACACACACACACACACACACACACACACACACACACACACACACAGCCATGGTGGCAGCAGTCAGGCAGCCCATCCTAGGTCAGGCTCCGGCGCGGAGGGATGTCAGACCTGTGAATTGTGGGGGGTAGTTGAATCACAATGGAACTGGCAGCCCTGGAGGTCATTAGGGCCAGTAGGACAAGTAAGGCAGCGGCTGCCGTGTGTTGCAGCCAACAGCCCCAATCTCCAACCTGGAACCTGGATCCCAGACAGCTGGAGGGGAGGTGGAGCCGCTGGGCTGACCTGGGCATATTGCAAGGATCGTGGCCCAGACAGAGGCTACCCAGTGCTAGAAGTTACAACCAGAGCTGAGGTGCAGTCCTACCGGTGCCCTGCCTAGACTCCTCCCCTCTGTCATGTCTGCCCAAAACAGCCAGAAACCACCCCCATTACCCCCCCCCCCCCACACACACACACACACACACATCTCCACTACCAAGCCCCCACACCCAAAGACTCTCCTGACCCCACCCATCCCCACTTAACTGCCCTGCTCCGGTTTAATCACCACTGGATGTGGATGGAGGAGGGTGGGGGGAGCCCGGGGTGGAGGAGAAAACCACACATTACATCATGTATTTACTTATCCAGAGTAGCTAGCTAGTGTTGCCCGTGACATGGAGAGTGGAGCTTGGGGTGAAAGGTGAAGGATTCTAGAGTAAATGAGTCATGACCAAACCAAAGGGCTGGAATCTAGGGGCAGGCTCCTTAAGAACCCCTTCTGTACACAATGCAGACAGACAGTGAGTCAGACAGACTGCCACAGACAGACAGACAGACAGACAGACAGACAGACAGACAGACGGCACTCTATCTAATATCTCTGGCCAGGAAAGGAACCGGCCTAAAACATTTCACCTGAATGCACAGCTCATGATTATTACAGACACATTTCTAAACTAATCCTCAGAGAATTTCCAGATGCACACATCTTGCACTCAACAGCATAATGTTACCCAGGAATACAGAGTAAGCCGTTTGTTGAGTATTTGCTATTAATGTAAGCAATTAGGGGATAAGGCTTTTGGGAGCCTGCCAGCTACTGTTTCAAAATCTCCTCTTTCCTCGCGGGTGGAATTTGAACTCTTTAAATTGCTTCACTTCAGTAACAATGCCGTAAACACCTCCCAATCCCTTCTCAACCATCTGCCCATGGTCAACGTCACCTCCGTAACTACTGGTGACATGTTGATCAGCCTTGCGGAATATCCAACCACCCCACTTTCAGCAAGGTATAGTGTGCAGCCCAGCAAGGCCAAACAGACCCTGTGAAGTCAGGCTGCACAGTTCCATGTACCATGAACACAGGGTTGTCTTTTATTGAGAGAAACCCTGCTGTCGTGATGAAGTGAATGGTTGAGGGTAGGGTTAGGAGAAAATAAATAGATAGAATAAGCATAAGGGGAAATAAAGAGAAGGGGTATATGGAAGAGGGAGTGAACTGCAGATAACAGAAATGCATGGACCTCTACTCGTTCATCTCTCCCATGTCCCTTGCCTGTCTGTTAGAGTAGCAGTGGCCCATGCGAAGACATCAAGCACATTCCAAGAGTCGGCCCAATTATGGGCAGATGAGGGGCAGTTCTCTTTGTTTAAGAACAAAGCCAGAAGTGACACAACTGGTCTTTAAACAGAGCTCTCGCAGTCGTGGTGGGGGAGAGGGGTGTGGGGTGGGAGGGGAGGTGACCAGCTGGTTATAAATATCTATTTGGTCAGTTACTGGAAGGAAAATTTGCAGTTTGTTTGTCATCCACTCATCCAGGTGGTGGGCCTGGTGGTTGCAAAACTCCAGAGCAGAGAGAGAGAGAGAGAGAGAGAGACAGACAGAGAGAGAGAGAGAGAGGCCAACCTGTTTGAGTCGAACTGCCAGAAATGAGGAATTTTACTAATTCTTATATGAAAGCCACATGTCATCCTCTAGTGGGAGCCTGCAGAGAGAGAGAGATAGGGAGAGAGATCTTGGCGAGGTTTCATGTCATATTTTACCTAGTCATTATTCTGGTCAGACATGTTAGAAGTTACTGTAATGTGGATTAGTCGTACACTGAGATAATTAATTTCAGGATGATCTACATTGGCTGTCATGTGGCGACCATGTATATTGGACTATTCATGATGAGCTGGCCTGGAGTGCAGCACATTCTCCATACAACAACTCCTGAAGTATCGTAAGGAATTTGAACTTTCAACAACGATTTCCTGAGTTATTATGTTCAGACTGTTCTGTCCCCTACAGAAAAGTTCCCCATTACCCCAAAGTAGCACAGGATTTGAACACTATTATAACGAACGATGGGTTACAATTATAAGGCTGTGAGTGTTATGGGTTGTTAAAGTGTGTTTGGGGGTGACTCAAGTTGTCCCTCCTTAATGGCCATTGTGCAATTGGTTGTTGGTGGCCAGACACAGGAGTTTTTGCCTGCAGAGGGGCGGGACGAGTTTAAAGTTTGATTCCCACTCTGCAGTAAATTAGAACACAGCAGGGTAATGTCTGTTTATTCCAAATACAGCTGCAAGGGCCTCTCTCCTACCCACCCTCCCTCCCTCCATCCCCACAGCCCTCATGACAGCCTCAGTATCACCTGGACCAGAAGTACACACACAAATAGAACCACACAAAACATGCATTATGCAAAATGCATGCACTTGCATAAACAAACAGTCCAGCGAACACACGCACAGCACGGGCATAGTACACACACAGGCACACAGACAAAACACACTCAAGCCAACAAAAAGATGCATGCACAAACACGCGCGCACACACACACACACACACACACACACACACACGCACACACACACACACACACACACACACACAGGGATGCAAACACTGCATTTGAAGACATGCATAACAATAGAGATTGTGGAGTAATTGATTGATGCCTTTTGTGTTCTGTGCACAAATACAAGTTGGTAATTACTTAATCTAATGGTAGGCCTACTTTCACTGTCGATTTGTATTGAACAAAGGATTATTTAAATTGTTGGTCCATAATAAATGAAAAAAATATGCATTGTTAACAGGCACATATAATACTGTAGTGTATAATTGTATACAACATACAATAAATGTACCACGATTACATTATGTGTAGTTGTTTGTTCCCTGTTTAGTGGTGTAAAAGGCTGGGCTACTGCTCCAAAGTTGAAATAAACCATAAGGATTGTAATATTCGTATTTCTAGAGGTGTTGTGTGTAGGCCTATGCTACACTCTGGTGGAGGGTCAAGTGAAGCCTGGCTGCAGTGGCGGAAACTCCGTGGGTTCAGAGGCGCGATTGAACCCCCTGGCATTTTGGCAAAGGCGCGACTGAACCCACTGCATTTTGGCAAAATATATCTATATGCACTGCAGTAAATTATGCACCCACTGACTGTTCACTGAAATGTCCCCTCCCCAGTGGTCATGTTGTCATACACGTAGTCACAAGTGACATACCTTTACGAGGGGTTACAAGATAGGTGTTGGGCTGCCGCGCATGCCGCATTCAAATGCTAATAAGGTGGCTTTTGTTCGAAAAAACAAAACTCGTTTTTTTTCCACCGCTGGGGGGGGGGGGGGGGGGAGGTGCTTGAACCCCCTGCCGTTATAAGAACTTTCCGCCTCTGCCTGGCTGGTTTATACTTAGTCGTACGACGGTATCCACTATCCAGTGCCAAAAATAGCCCTTCTACAAGTTCACCACCTTATACTCTCGCGTAGCATGCAGCCATGCACCGATACGCGCCAGAGCTTGAAGATCTGCTATTCTAGTCGAGTGAAACTTACACACTGGCATACGACGAAGTCTAAACCGGTATTGAAGCCAAGCCAGCCCCTGTCCTGGTCACATTAATAATCAGTATTTGTCTCCATCTAGTGACATAACATGAACAATGCATTTGACGACCGTCAGTGGCTGCGGGGACGCGCCTTCCTTGCGTCATGATGCTCTGGTAGTTTCTACGTGCGCGCTCACGGGGGAATCCTGTGATCTTGTGCGTCAGCTGTCAAATGATGCACACACACTCACACTCTTCTGCTATCGTCTCCTCTCCGGCAAGCCGTGTAGACACGGAACTAACGGAATAGAGGTTGTACCAGGACAGGACAGGAGAGAGGAGGGAATGGAAACTAGCACGACCTTTATCCAGCTCGCTCCATGACCGCTGCGAGGTGTCAGTACTGTTGCCGTGTTGTTGTCATCAGGTGGAGGAGAGCCGCAGTACCGAAGCACGCACAGGTTTCCTGGTGGCTGGAACGCCAGGGTCTTTAGCCAAGGCTAACCGTAGCCGTTAGCAAGAACGGTTTTCAATGAATTAATTGTTGCCACCCAAACGTAGCGTCGGCGGCTAACTTGCTAACATAAAGCTATTGCACATGTATGCGTCGCGAGGAGAGGGGAGCGTGCCCTGTGTGGATTCTGTGGAACTGGTTCTGTGTATTGATTCGAGCCCTGGCTGGCCAGGCTAGCATGACGGGCTTCTGACGCTGCGTAGATCAGTACGGTAGGTAGCCACACGGGGCTTGCTTGGCTCAGGTGATAGAAGAACATTTGGGTCGCAGATCAGATTCATGCTCAAATAGATATGAGCAGCAGTTTCTCAAACGACGCCTCCGTCATAAGCTCTGACAACAACAGGGGTTCGTCGGTCACGGTCAGCAGCAACAACAACAAGGACTGGGACTTGAGGAACCACGATGGGTTCTTGTTCTGTTACGAAAAGGCCATGGGAGAGACTATGCAGGCAGGGATGCCCTCCGTCCAGTCGGGACTGGACGGGCACCTGCCCTTACTCCATGGCCGACACAGCACCCCTCCCAACGGGTTGATGCTCGGCCTGGACGAGGCGTACACGTCAGGGTGTCACAGCCGGAGTGCAACCTACCTCGACGACACCACCGGTCCTCTGGACTACAGCCCAGACGACGGGAATAACTCCGGCCCGCTGTTCGAGAGCAGAAAGAGGACGAGGTCCGCTGGTTCAAGAAACCGCTATAATGAAGTGGTCACAGAACTCGGTGCTGAGGAAGTGCGGTGGTTTTACAAAGAGGACAAGAAAACGTGGAAGCCCTTTGTCGGACACGACTCCCTGAAAATTGAGCTCATGTTTCGTAAATTCTGTGAGCTCAACCCCATCATTGCCAAGCATCCAGGTACTGCAGCAGACTCGGACGCATGTAGTGGAGAGGAAGAGCATGCAAATGGAACGGAAAGAAAAGGCCTTAATGGTTTGGAGAGAACTGAATCGGTGCCTGTGGAGACGAGAACTAGTAGTGGGCATGGTAGTCGTGGTGGGTCCCTGGACTCATCATCGGCTGTCTCTTCAGAAGAGAGAGACCTTGATGGAATCAAAATCGATGTAGACCGTGTGTGTGTAAGGGGAGGGCTGTACGAGGTGGATGTCAGAGAAAGCGAATGCTATCCTGTTTATTGGAATCGTAAGTATCAAAAAGCTCCTATTGCCAACTGCCAGTTTATGGCAGATGTTGACAGAATCGTTTCTATAATCTCCCAGTCTAATTCCAGCAGTGTACATGTTTTCACCAATGAGATGGCTCCACAGCATAGCTAGAGATTACAAACACACTCACTCACTCATGTATCCATTAATTCACTCTAACATCAGTCACTGCACCTGACTGTGTCCATAATGTAGGACATGCCATGAATATTGAATAACATTTAACTTTTGTACCTTACTACCTTTTCACTGTTGCTTTTATCCAGAGTGGTTTACAATGAGTTCAGGGCAGTGTTCGTCTTGCTCAGGTAACACTTAATCTGGACACATGGCTCAGATGTAGAGTCAGACGAAATGCAAAATTTGTCTACTTGTCATCCTAGTCACTTTTAGTACAGCACTCACCCTATTGGTTGACCATAGTTCATGGCTCACACTCATATATTTCACTTTGTATGAATACCTAAATTGTAATAGACTTTTCTGTTATCGGACAGTCAAATAACTACTGGGCCACCGTGGTATGCATTTGATGTAGAATACTGCATCTTGGCTAGCACTACATTATTCATACTGGTTTTTGAAGATGTCTACAGTACATGTATGAATTAGTAATTTGTAAAAAATGGCCCACTGGCCCCTCTTCTAAACATCGACCCAGTCTGGCCATTAATTCTATTGAGCTCAGCTGAGACATGATGCTAACTAATTCACAGAGATTTCCAAGAAAAAGCAGCCAAAATGAAAGGGGCACTGATCATGCTGTTTACTATAGATTTAGTGTCTTGGAGATTTCGACCTCCCTAGGGGATCTATCATGATGGGACTGAGCTGTTTTTGAAAGTAATACCAAATGATAAGACAAACAATTATTTTACTGGTTTGTGTTTCTGGTCAAGTAGCTATATACAGGTAGATGTAAAGGTAGAACTTTCTCTTGAGTCAATACTTGACTTGTATTACTACTATAGCAGTAATGTGTAACCGTTAATAGTAAACACTCACTTATCTGAGGCCCCATCTTCTCTGACCAGACGTCATTCGGCAACGTAACATACCGGTACATTGATAAATGATTGTCTATGTACATGAAAGCTAGGGTAAGTGATATTCTTGGCTCAAAACTTGGCTCAAAACATTTGAGTGTTTGTTCAGTAACAGGGGTCTCTCCAGCTTTTCAATTTTAGCCAATTATAATGGATTGCATTTTTATAGGGCTTTTCTATGCACTACATGCTTATTCAAAGCACTTTACAATGGTCCATTCATACATTGGGAGGTGAAGCAGCAATTTGATAGTGTTCCAGTTCTAATTTGGACTGCTAATTTCTTTATCATTAAATCTAATTTCACTTGTTTATCATGCAATAAGTCCTAAATATTTGCTGTTCATTTAATAGCCTGGTTGCCTGATTGTTCCTCTTGTCTGCCTATTCTCTGTTCTACAGAGCAGGACAGTATTCCAGTGATGAGGGGGCAGTGGTTCATCGATGGCACCTGGCTCCCATTGGATGAGGAGGAGAGTGACCTCATCGAGCTGGAGCATCTGAGCCGTTTCCGTGGGCAACAAATGCAAGACACCTTTGAGTCTGACGTGGTTGCTAAAACTGTTGATAGCAAAGAAGGTAAGAGCCATGGGAGACAGGGGCTTGAGTAATAAGAATCATATTACTAATTGGTTAATTGCTAGACTGTATAGCAGAAAACTACCTGATGTCAATTATTTAATACAGTTAAACTATAAAATACCTGCTCTTTATATAAGAAGAATATAAATTGTTTCACTTTAGTCACACTTTAACTTTGTTACAGTTTGACTTGATTTAAAAATGAATGGAGGAAGCATTGCAGTGAATGCAGATGCTAATTCTCTTTCATACAACAATTTCTTGCCAATCCATGTTAGTGGATTAACTAACATGGATTACCGATATTAGTAATCCAGCCAGGTAGCCTCTCCTTAAGGAAGCATATATGGACTGAAAATTTAGGAATATCAACGTGTGTCAAGTGTTCCCTAACAGATCCATTTTGTACTCCGTTAAATGGACACTCAGGATTCTGCTGTATGTAATGTAGTCCAGTGAGTTGAAATAAAGCAATGTCATTGTTATAGAGTCCTTGGTCAACCTGCTTGAGAATGAAAAAACGTTGTGGAAATAACTTGCGACGATACATTCATTGTAACAGGAAATTAATGCAGCAAGTATTTGTATTGTGCGTGTGCACATTTCATTGTCCGCCTCACAAAAAAGGGTGTGGCACTGTAAGTCTTTGTGTAGCAGGGTTGATTCTGGCACAGTGTAGCTGATTGTAGCCCTTCAAATGTAAAAGAAGAAGCAGTCAGCAGTCTTCTGAAAGTAGTTATATTTGCAGCCTCTTGAGAAGGCCTTCTTTAGTGATTCATGTGTGAGTTTGTGAAAATGAGGCAGATATGTACGATAGACATACTGTAGAGATTGGTGTGTTAAAGAAGACTTTGCCTACATGATGGCAAGAGAAAGTAAATGTTTGAGTGAGGAACATAAAAGTGCCAAAGGGAAGGTAAATTAGAAGGTGTGCGTGTGTAGATGCATCTGTCATATACAGTATAATAGTATGATGCCTGCAAAGTCCCACATTTGAATAACCCACCCTTAAATTAAATAAATAACAGGCTGTTTTTAAATTGTGCCTATACCCTGAGTTCTGGATAAGCCTACCTGCAGTCTCCCATTTGATTGTCTGACTGCATTCCAAAATGTGCATGCCATGGGTAAGCAACACGGCCTGGCAGGGATTTGCACTCCTGGGAGCACATTTTTCTAGTTTATATATAAACTTTATATTTTTTCTTTTCAAATTTGTAACGTTTTTGTTCGTTTCATTAGATAATTATGCACATTGTTGATAAAGCTGTTAATTATATGGTATAATTAAAAACATCACATGTATTTTGAGTGCAGTACCCTTAATGCCTTTTTAAATGAAGCCAAGAGCAGAGCAGAGTAGACCGGCTTCAGTAGGTTGGCCAGTCGCTCCTGCATTATGGCCCTTCATGTTATGTACTCACAGCTGCTCTCCCTTGGGGCAGAGACACCTCCCTCACACCGGATCACATGAGCACTGCAGTCAGATGGAGAGGTCAGCACCATTTTATTTTTTAAGAGAGCGCACACACACAGATTGTAAAGGCGTGAGGCACACATATGCAGACACAAACACTGAGTCACACACTACAGGAAATATGCTTGGCCTGCAGAGCATTTGAAATATGTTGCAAAGTCATGCCAATGGTCTGTGGGCTGCGTCACATTTTCATAAAAGGCCATCTCCAAATAATCAACAACACTTGTCCTTGTCCACGACTCTACACTGTAAAATCATGGGTGCTAAATTAAACCTTGGCCTGCCCGTTCACCAAGTCAGCATAATGCTCAGGCGCACCTGCTGCTACAACATTGTCATTCATCTTAACAGAACTGATGTAATTAAGGCAAATACAAGGCTGAAATATTGGTACAATTCTGTATTTATATATTTAGTGATTCTTGGTAATGGTACATGAACCGACAGAGTAACATTAGTCAGTGCAGCATATCTTGTGAAGAGCGAAGACACTTGACTTATAGAGTACGTTGAGTTATATCACGTCCATCGACATCAAATGGATGATATATCAAACCGCACTTCTGCAATACTGAAGTAACCCCCCCCCCCCCCCTATGTCTTTCTCTCTGTTCCTCTCTGTCGCTCTCTCTGGCTTTCCTTCCTCTCCCCTCTATATGCCTCAGCAGCCACTTTAGATCTAAAAGCTTAATGAGGCAGAAGGCATATGGCAGGCCAGGCATGCTATGCATTATGCGGGTATAACATCACCGTAATGGAGGAAATTCTTGGGGGAGATGAGCACTAGCATAGCCTGTCTCCTGACGATCCAAGATTACTTATTTTCAGACTGTTAAAGATTCTGGAAAACGCAAGGAAGGAGTGACGGTCAAGGCACTAAAGACAAATACTGCCATTATATTGTATACAGATTTTTCCTTACATGAGAAATAACACCAGTTTAAGTATTAGTGATCGTTGTATTCTAGTAGGTATTTCACCCTCCATGTATTAGCATCAACATCAACTTTCACAGCTGTTTCGTTCTAACTTGAAATGTTAATTGGTCTTTATACTGTAGGTGTGTCTTCACCAGCACTTGGACATTTTGGCTTTTACATTTGGACTTGTGATGGTGTCTTCTAACTAAGTTCCTCATCAGAAAATGTCCACCTATATTTGCCCCCAATTATTATTGTTTGCTAGTTCCTTTGAAGACCAACTGCTACAATTTTAGAGAAATGCCAACCATCGCCAAAGATGTTGGTTGAGAAGCTTTCACAGTGTTTTACTGGCCATTCTCTTTGAGCAGAAGTGGAAATGTCCCCTCTTTGTATTCCAGCATTGTTAACTGTTCGCTCAAAGGCCTTTGTTTAGTGACAAACATGTAGTGTGAGATTGAACAGTGTTACACTTGTGCACACACACACACACACACACACACACACACACACACACACACACACACACACACGTGCGTGCGTGCAAACTGTCACTAAATAAATTGTAGTCTTTGTAGTCTCTCTAATTGGAATATTAGTGAATGTAATTATTGCACATGTAATTACAACAATTGAATAATCAGAGCACATTTTAATTCTCTGAAGGCCAAAGAATCTCTATGGAACATAAAACACTGTGGCTACATCTATATGCATGTGCATTCATTCCTGATCCTGAATGTGAGAATCTGAATCTATCTATGGTGCACCCGAAGCAGCATGAGACTTTGCATGTAACATTTTGCTGCCGAGAGCAGCGTGACCCTGAGGCGTGTGTTGCGTTTCGTGAGGGCAAAACACTGCAGCACCCTGTGGCCAAGCAGGCAGGCACATTGTCATCTGTCACATACTGTATGGCATGCAACACGGCAGCAGATGGGGGGAATGGAGTTAACCAGGGCTCACCTCCAATCCTGTGACAGATATGGCAAGCCAAACTGGTTATTTATTCTTTCAGTATTGCTACACTCGAGTAATATACAACTTCATATTTATCTGACACAGCACATTTATTGTGGAACCTGGTATCGCTGTTGATGAGAACGATGTTTCACAAGCCCCATAAATCAGGCTCCAACTCTGATTGCTAATGGGAACATGACTCCATTGATCATGGTTCAACTGGCTTGATCTGACTTCAGGACGACCACACCAGTATAGACTGTAGGTTAAACCAGAAACGGTGCTAGAAATACACTGCAAGATAGCTAGAGGCTTCCACACTGATGAGTGACCGTTTCTCTGTTATCCAAATGATGGGACATAGTAATGAGGATTTTGCTAACTTAGATAATGGGTACATTTTTACCCCTGAGTTAAATTGGGTATTGCAGATAGTTGATGGCCTGGCTGTCAGGGTTAAGCTTGTTTATGGCTCGGTTCAACCGACTGTGTGTTCTTCCACCCAAGAGGGATCTCATCGATGTTTCCACTGTAGGCATACTTATTACTTACCAACACTGCTCTCAGCATCTCCTTGTCTGCTTCGTGCCACTGCTGACATTTGCATGTCTGATGTCGATGCAATCCTTGAGGGAATCAATCGGTCATTTTGAGCTGTACTCATTCGGAGTGAGGTTTCTTTTAATTTGATTGTCAAATGCCAGGCCCCAGTTCCCCAATCATATACTGTCTGAGTCTGACAATGCATGTTTTGAAAAATGTTCAGTCTACAGTTTATAATTAAAATAGAACATGGTAAATTTTGTCAATGCAAGACATGGTACTATAGTATTATAGTATGTGACATCTGCCTATTTAGATATTTCACCCTGGCCTGAATTCATGAAAAATGTACTTCTGAAACGTGTTCAGTCAGTATTGCAAATCTGCACAGGATCTTCTCTAGCGTCATTAGTCAAATATAATTTCCAAGTAAGGATTTTAAAACAAATACCATAGTTAATTAACATACTGGACTGTGAGGAGCGCACCTTTCTCATTTGTACTCTGGCCTGCCCTGTATACAACAAAGAAATTATTTAAGAATTTACACATACTATTGAGTTAGCTATTCTTTTTTACAGGTCTTGAAATTGTCACACCAGTATGTATTGTATTCTTGCTACTTTGATAGCTTTCCTGCATTTTAAAGTGGTTTGTAGTTTCCAGTAACTGACTCTCATTCCTGGAAGCTTGTTTATCTATTCATAAATTAAAATGTTTGTTTCTTTTAATTTAATAAGCCTTTTTTGTTATTGCCTTAAGTATTATCAGTATCACATACCCTACTTTAAGTAAAGTATTTATACATTTACCTAATGTTCCACAAATTAAAGGCAGTATTAGGAAATGCAATAAGTATAATCCAGACGCTACCTCAGTCATCATCTGCATATTTCATCACTGACATATTTCAAGTAGCGTTGCATTTTGGGTGTCTTACTTCATCTTCATCTTAATGCTAGACTAAAATTAAGGCCTTGTCTTAACATTATCTGTAACAGCATCCTGTTCTAATTATCTAAAGCCACCACCTTTTGTCCATGTTGCTGGACGTTCTCAGTGTCCAAGACCTTGAGTTACCCGATAGCAGCGCTACTTGATCGATGGCTCTGTCCAAAGTGATGACATTGGTAGCCTCTGTGACTGACGCCACAGGCATTCCCATTATACTCACTGTCTATTGGTTGTTAGTTCTCTCCCACCTGCCCCCTTTCTACCTCCCCTTTCTGTTCAAATGGAGTGGATATCAGACGAGTGCTAGAACAACATGTCACAAGCGCAAACGCTGTCAAGGTACTGTAAAACGCCAACATTTATTTTCTTTTGCTATTGTACTGTTGCTGCAGTATATTAGATCTGCGCACAGCCTTTTCTCCCTGTAGATTTTAGCTCTGCGTGGAACTAGATCCTCTTCCTGTGGCTCATACCTAGCACAATCCATTTAGAAGTAGACCTGGGCCCAGTGAGACGTGGTTCTGTTAGATCTGGATCTAGACCACTACCCCATACCATTGTCGCCAAACTGGGCCTAGCTGCTTGAAATACTCCCTCTGTGCTGTGGCTTACTGTTGCTGCTATTATTGCAACCGGCACACACAAAAAACAGCATGACATGTCTCTTCAAGGACATGTATGGTGAGGGGAAGTCAATCACTTCTAAACCCTTAAACACACCTCAAATAAATTGATCTGAGCTAAATAATCTGGTTCTCCTAAAAGTCTCCCTATTTTACCCATCTTATTCTCTCCAACCCCAGCCCGCCTTCTTTGTCTGTCCATTCTTCCCTTGTTTCGCAGTTTGACCGTGTCTTTAATGAACCGTTATCAACAGCTCCTTCTCTGTGAGCAGTGAACAAAGCTCTCTGTTGAGAGGCAAACGGAGGCGGTGAGCAAAACAGAGAAGCCTTTGTAGCCCCTGTTGCACCCTGACACGTTGCGCCGTGTAGAATCGGCATCTTTGAGGTCTAGCAACTGTCCCAGTTCTGGGTGCGCTAGACCTCATCAAAATGGTCAGAGCGTGGTTACAGAGGCCCATTGACCTAGCATCAACAACAGACTCCTGCACAAGCATGTACAAGATACATTTTGGGGTGATTCTCATACATTCTATGCGCCATTCTTTCTTTAAAATTGAAACTGAAAATGTCTATTAGGTGCCACTGACATTAGTGTACTACTGTACTTCATCCAATCTGACATTTATGTGGAAAACAGTATTTGATAGGTCTTTTCGAGAAAAAAAAAGAAAAAACCCCACAAGAAGTCTCAGCAGTAGCCCTAACAATAGCCAGTTTCAGCTCAGCGCATTTGTAAATAATGGGTAACGTCCTAGTGATAAATCCCCTGTTCTCCTCAGCCTTGTTCTATCTCCCCTATTCCACTTCCCCATTTCACCTTGGTTTTGCCAACTCCTCACATCTCATATCCCTTCCCACTCCCATACTGTACTTCCTCCACTTTGTGCCTCCCTTTCTCTCTGCCAGACTCTTTCTCTCTCTCTCTTCATATCTCCCCTGCCTGTACGTATGCCCCTCTGTTGTTCTTAGGCCAGGGCCGGAGTGTTAGAGAGAGAGATGCCTGCGTCTTTTACTGCCAGATCGAATCACACATTTCTTTTGATCCATTTCCCTCCTGTCCACTCTTCACTTCCTCTAACAGCTCTCCACCGCTTCCTTGCACTGTAAAATGGGAAGTGTTTTTGTACTGTACAGCCCCCTTGGCATCACTCCATCTTATTGGATACATGTTCCACCAACCTTCAACTCAACATTCATTATTCATATGTTTGGCCAACTGGATAAGCTTCAAGAACAACCCCCAACATACACCTAACTTAAATATGTTATATGTTTTAAAGACGACCTGTTTTACAGTGGACTCTCAACAATGGGCATAGCTCATCAGTTTGAAGTGGCTTTGTTTGATCATCCATTTTCATGATCATCCATTTTCCTCACAAGACAACAAAGTGGACAGGTGTTACCGTGGTGTTGTATGACTGCTGTCGTTTCCCATCTCCTGTCTTCATGTGTATGCGATATGTGCATGAAGGAGGGTAGGTGAGGAAAGGAGGCCACTTTAATACTGATTGAGACTCATCCCAAACTGAGTGGTGAGAGGTGCTTTTCTTCTCCTCCGAAGCCACCCCCCTGCTGCTACTGGTATAGAATAGTACCAATGTGTGCTGTGTGGTGGTAGATGATGTTTATAAGCATGTGACAAATTTTGTTCTCAACCGGTTTTCCGGTTGAGAAACTGCAGTGATAAATGAGAAATGTGTGACGTGTGAGGAATCTTTCCCCGCAGGTTTCTCCAGTGTAATGGCTGTCGGAATGGCATTGTCGTGTTTTCTGTATTTTCTCTGACCAAATGTAGCATTTTGATCCTAAATCATTCCAAATGTGGAGATGTCCCCAGCATTCAAAGTTATTTGCAAGGATATCTGCACAAGCTGTTGCATTTAGATGTAATCTTGACATGATCAAAGGAAATAAGAGCGGTAGAAGGATGCACATCTGTATCATTTAACACTATATGACCAAAAGTCAGTGGATACCATTTCTAATTGATGGTGTTAATTATCGAGAAGTAGAAAAAAATGGAATCCCGTGAACTTACAGCATTTTATTGAGCAACGTTTCGGTCGTTCAGACCTTCATCAGGTATGAGCTGTTAATTCTCACCTATGGTGGCAGCGTAAAGTCTGTTGCATCTCAGATCCGAGTCGTGCATTTGCATTCAGATATAACCCCACCGGTTAATGTCTGGATAACATCCAGGTTACAATGCATGTGTGAAAGGCAATATATTTAATTCCCCTTTAGTCCAGTGAATGATAATCGGCTGAAGATCATTAAAGTCTGACAATTGATTTTGGGCGTTTAAGCCTGTATCGCCTTTGGAGTTCCAATTAATACCAAACCAATTCCATCTCTGTACGGGGGAGTGAAGGGCACAGATTTCAGATTTTATTGAAGGGATCGCCCAAGCCCACAGGGAGATTGTCATTCTGTGACTGGAAACAGCCTTCTGCCAAAACAAAGCACACAATTGTCAAGAATGTCATTAGCATTAAGCATTCAATTCACAGGAACTAAGGGTACTAATTACAATTAGAAACATAAATTAGAAGGGGTGTCCACTGCCTGATAGTTAATATTAAAATTATACTTTTTTTAAAATGATACGTGGTCTGAGAGGTAGTATCTGGTGAGGTAGGTGACATAGTTTTGTTGGTCAGTGATGGTCACAAATTATTTCGACCAGTATTTCGCATGCACAAAATAGATTTTTTTTTATCTACATTTTATTATTTTTCTTTCTACAATATTTCCCAAAGCTTCAAGCTAACACAAAGATCCCCCCCCCCCCCCCCCCCTCACCGTGCTTTAGTTTTTTCATGTTATCCCCTGATTGATTCAGAACAGTACAAGGAACCGTACTCGATGTCAAAGGCTCCTGGTCACCTATTGTACTGTCCTGCGAGGGACAGTGAGGACAAGCTACGGGGACAAGAGATCCTCTCAAGTCAACCACTTTCATTTATTATGTTTTTCTTTTTCTTTTAGTATGAAATAGTGTCTCCTCTCCAGCCATACCTCTGCTCTTATTTGCCCTTGTTGCTGAGTCCCATCAGGCAATTTACATGTTTAACTAGTTTAATGTGGCACTAGCACTACATCTCAAAGTACTGCGCTAGTGCCATGCACTAGGTCTGCAACTATTTACTAATTAATTTATTAGCGATTATTTTATCGATTACTTTATCAGATAATCAAATAATCTTGAAACACCTTCTTATAATAACAAAAAAGAAAATGTATATAATATGAATCAATGCAAATACATTTGAATATATCGATTTGACTAAATCCATTAATGTTATTAACCACTTAAGCCCTATACGCCACGGTATCGCACAAAAATAGGCAACATTATGTTGTAACGCATTGTGAGCTTGCCTGCTTTTTTCTGTATTTTGGATTTATTTTTTAGTTTAATTTTTTTATAGATTAAATCCTTTGAACTGCTGCATCCCTCTGGCACTACAAAATACTGTGCCATGCTTCTACACTGACAATGCCCAAGCAATGATGGACAAGCAAGAGCTGAAATATGCTGATGTGATGTTACCGTGTGATGTGTTTTATTTCTGATGATGATCAATGCAGATCAATGCTCCCATCTGTATTTGATCGAGCGTCCCCAGGCTAGATAGATGTTAAGATTTCACTATGTTGTATTTGATTCAGAATTATATATAGTTTACGTTTACAGTTTTTTAATGTGTTCTTTCTCTCTACTTTCACATGGCCTCATTTGTTAAAGGAACGATCACACAGAGACGCATTGCTAGCAACACTTTTTTAGTGGCAGCTTATAGACGCACATAAAGGTTCAAATATCGTGAACTTTTCTGTGCTATGTGGCATGGAATCGCTCCATTCCTTCCTGTTTTGATGTCGGTATGTGGTAGAAACGGTGGGACAATGACTAATGCAGACTAGCCCTGTCACAAAATGATATACCGGTAATCGCCTAATCACAATTATTTGAGATAATCGCTTTTTTTCAGCTTTTCTTTTTGCATAATCGAAGTTTAATATCTTTTCAAACATTAAAAAAAATAGTCAAAATAACAAATCCAGTATTCATGTTTTTTCTTTAGTTTTTTTTCTTTCTTTCTCTTTTTGTACCGGTATAAAGTTATTAAATGATGTAAGTTATTTGTCAAACAACCCTAGGTAGGAATGGTGGGACAATTGCTATTGCAGACAGAATGTTTATATTATACTCAAAACTTTAATCAATTTTGTCACCGTGATTTGTTATTTCATCACCCGGTTACGCATGCACGCCTGCTCCACAGGCGCTCAATGCTGTTTTGACTAATGCAGTGTTTTGCCATGGTGTTTTTGAAGCGTCTGCGCCTGTAATGACGCATCTCGGTGTGATCACTCCTTAACTAGCTCCCTCACCTATTCCCTGAAACATCCATCTCTTATCTCCATTTACCAATCTGTTCTCCCCTCCCCCGCAGCTGTCCACAGTCTGAAGCTGAGTCGGACCCATATCGACTGGCACAGTGTGGATGAGGTCTATCTCTACAGCGATGCCACCACTTCCAAAATTGCACGCACGGTCACTCAGAAACTGGGCTTTTCCAAAGGTCAGTCAATTGCAACTATCACCATTCTCGGCAAAGAGCACCCTCCCAGAGTAAACTATATGATACGAGTCTGAGATTAGGTGATGAATATAGCATGTTTGATTAGTCATAAGGTGTAGTTGCACTTATATCTGTGCAAATTCAATGTTATCGTTTTCAGCGATAGGATGAAGTGAGAATTTACTCACAAGAATCCACTGCAGCCTACTGCCCATCTGGCATTTTAAGCCTGGCTCAAACAAAACGTATAGAAAAGACTGCATTTACAATTTGACAACTTAGGTCTGAGTTGAATTAATCTTTCTATATAAAATGGATTACTCTGTATCTCTCTACAATCTGCTGCAGCCTATTTTCGCTCTCCCATAGCTCCCAGATTACAAGGAGAATCTGGCTTTGGTTATCTCAATCTTCCCTGACAAACAAATCTCCTTACTGCCATCCAGACAGTAGCAAATCCCATTGGCCCCTGATGCTTTGGCATGCAGCACATGACTTTAGTGACAAGAGACATGTGGCCATGTGTTCAGCCCTCTAGGCACAGCAGGGCTGCTACTCTTCTGCAATCTCAGCCACACGGGAGGAGGCCTACAGTTGTAGTCTCAGCTACTGAGTCGTACTGACCCCTTTGGGGTCAGCCTAATATTGTTTGCGGTTTACATGTTGTCTGAATAAATGTTACGTTCCAGAGATCTATGGGATGCACATGCAGATTAGACACATCAAAGGACCGGCATGCAGAAACAACGGTCGAACATGCGCTGCTCCGTGCTTTCGGTTAGGGTTAGGTTAGGGTTTGAGGTAGGTTGTCGGTCTAATGACAGTCGGACCAATATTATGTCTAAACTAAAGCCTGTACCCTGGATGGTCGAGCTCTAGCACCAATGGGAAAAAAGTGTAACACAGAAACCTGTGGCCTATAGAATGATGTTACCATAGGTTGCTGTTTGATGACGTTGCGTAGAGTGGTCCTAATGGGCAAAAGAGGTGGCTGAAATATGCCTGAATAATGTGCCTGCCCTGAACGTTTTATATTAACTGTACAATATGTGAAGACATTGAGGGCGGGATAATAAGTTTAGTCCCAAGGCAGAGTACTTATGAATAGTCTGGAGGAAGTTGGGAGGCAAGTGGAGTGCCGGTCCTAGCAAACAGACACCAAGTCGGCCCTATTCTGATTCTGGTAGTGGGATACTAGTCATCGGTCTCTGTATACAATATATCTAAAAATGGATTGTATCACCAAAGACATAACCATCTTGAAGTAGAGGTCTTAAGTTTTCCTTCTCACAATGGTCCCCCAGCCTCCAGCAGTGGAACACGGCTGCATCGAGGCTACGTGGAGGAGGCCTCCCTGGAGGACAGACCCCCTCAGACAACACACATTGTCTTTGTGGTACACGGCATTGGGCAGAAGATGGACCAAGGTCGCATCATCAAGAACACTGGCATGTGAGTCTACAGTCCCCCACTTCATTCAACCTTTTGTCACAGTCGCAGCTGACATACGTACTTCTGTTTCAACTTAGTAAGGGTATACATTTGTCCTCCAGCATTAAAGGGATTGTGAAAAAAAGGGTTTTGTAATTTTTCTTAAAAAATAAATAATCTATTATTGATTTATGATCGTACATTACATAGTATAATATACTATAGCATGATTGCCCTGCCATTTTACCAGCATGTTTACACCTGGACCACATACGATCATTCTAGGCCATTACAACCACACTAAAAATGGACTTTCTAAGGAATGTAACTATAACGTATTAGTGTGCTACTGATTGATAGGCTATACAGGAACACATGATAAACTCATGACCTGAGCGCTAAGCCTGTAATGACAATTTTCTTTTTCACTCTCAATTCCTCTGTCGGTTTCTGTTACGACTCACCGAGTCTAGGACGGTTAAGAAGGCAAGGTGGTAAAATGCCAAAGTTGTTTTATTGCTTATTTCAGTGGCATACAAAATATGATGAAACAATATATATATTTACAGGTATGTATTCAATATGAATTACTATACATTTTCAAACAGGGATGACACACGGAGCAACTAAGGGAAATAATCAAAAGCATACTAAAACTAACCTCTTGAGTTTTAGACACACTAACCTAACAACCGAAAATAAAGTGACAACAGTGCCCTACCATTGCCTACTCTAATCTAACAAACTGTACAAAAAGCAGGCTTCCGTGGCCTGGTGCTCAGAACATATAAATACTACTGGTGACACAATAACCTCACGCATAGCAACTCTTGCTATGCGATGGTTCCATAAGATTACTCCGTGCGTTCTCTCGCTGCACGGAGGGCGCGCTGCCTCTAGCCTGCTCCACTCTGGAGACTGGCTGTTTGGACAGCGGCCGGGAGTGAAGGCTTCAGAACGCCTTTATGCCGTCAGGTGGGCGCAGGTGAGATGCGGGTTGGAGGAGCGAGGTGCGGAGCGGGCGACCAACAGCGGAGCGGCGGTAATGCTCCCCACCAATGGCTGCGCTGGCGGAGCTACATGCAGGGAGGGGTTAGGCAAAGGGACGCGCACTGTGCGCACCACGCAGGCAAGGACATACCTATAGGTCTGCGGCCGTAACAGTTTCTCTCTAATATATATTTTGATCTCTCATGCATTGCACTTTCTTCTTTTCTCTATCTGTATATGATTGTATCTGTGGCTGTGGTAATCCACCTCTCCCTTAATGACTCAGCACATGCACACAAATCTCAGTACTATCTTATTACCCCCATACTGAGCATGGAATGTGCCACCATCTTTGACAAAAATGTGCGCCAGTTCTGATCGCAAAGTCGTAGACCGCGACGAAGGAGAAACTGCCGTTCCCTACTGGACTTTCTGGTCACTGGCTTCCGCATTCTACCAGTTTTATCTCCACACACGATGGCACTCACTCCACGCCCCTCGTGCGACATTAATCTGTCCTCTGGCACCAACATAGACTCCTTTCACCATCTTCAAGGTGCTTGCATTATTTTATTTACTTTAATTTAGCCAATAGTACCCCCTCCCACTAGCATCGCGCCTGCTTCCATTTCTGAAAGCCGCCATTAGTCACTCTGTACATCTAATAACATCTATTTAGCTTCAGAAGCGTTAACATTGTAACCTTGACGCAGCATAACATCCAAAATGATCCCAGAATGTCTGCTCTCTGTTAAATGCCGCGGATGCCACCTACATTAAAATAAACAGCCTTTAGCAATGGCCCACGAACAGGTACTTGGCTCCTGTGTTTCCTTCTTCCGATTGGCTACGACCGATCACGTGACACGCGCGACAGTGCAAGGCATGATGGGAAGCAGAGTTCTTTTAAAAAAAAAAGTTGGATGTGAGCATGCCAAAGGTGCATGAACCTCTAGTAATGTACAATAACTGCCTCCCCAAAATGTGTTTTTCTAGTTTCTTCATCCTACACTGTTTGCCATTAATTTACAGTTTGTTGGATGTAGTCCTTCTGACTGGTTCTACCAATGACTGACTGACTGATAACATTTGTATCACAAATGACTTTCTGAAGCTATTTATGGAACTTAAGAAATTAGATACTATTTGACACATACAGGTAATCACCAGTACACTACGAATGTTAAATGTGTCCTTGTGTCGACACAATTTTGTAATGTGTTTGAATATTAAGTGATGCCCCCACCTGCTCCAACCAGCATCTTTATGACGTCAATCAATTCAAGCATTCCTCCCATGACATTTTCAGAATACAATCATTCCAGCTGCACCCCCGTTGCCTTTTGTTCTCCTCCCCTCCCACTCATTCCTTCCTTCCGTCCATGCCTCGCTTTTGTCTTTTGTCCTCCCCTGCTATCTTAAAAATAGGGTTTAATGTTTTTGACAAACTCTTTCAATAGGAGATAATTCACCTGTTTACTGTGAGGACTGAGGAGTCCACAGGTTTCCTAGTAATGCAATTGCTAATGATACCTATTATAGTAATAGTTATTATTTCTACTAGATCGGTGGCCGTTGGGCACTGGCCTACTTGGAACAATGCAAGTTGGTAATGAATGCCCTACCCAGATATTATATCTGTGTCCCTTTTATGCCCATATATGGAGTTATTTGTCAGGCATGCCTAAATATGGAGTCTATGCCGATGTTAGAACACTGGGCCGGCACTGCATTCCACATTGACCGGTGTAGATGATCAATGGTCACTGACTGGACACTGTAATTTGCATAGTAGTAGCAGCACAAAGCATACAGGGTAAAGCCTTGTTATTCTGTGTTACAAGGTAAGCAACTTTTCCAGGGGATTAGACCAGCTAAGCAGGCAAAGTATACCAAGTCAGGCCAGCTTTTGACACTAAGCTTACTCACCATTCCCTGTGGATTACAGAGAACAGCCCTCCTTCAGTCACAAAAGGAAATATCGTCCAGGGCCATGTCTAGCACACACCAACCCGCCCCAAACCTGGTTCTTTCCTGCTCATTCTTCGGAACTCTCTGACCTATTGTTCCCTTCTATGTCTCTCACCTACTTTTGTCTGGAGCACCATTCAAAGCTTCCACTACGCCAGCCTCTATCCCTTAAACCAGGGCGTCTTCAATGTTTTAAAATTTCTTTTGACCCCTTAGCTGAGAGAGAGATGAATCAGGGACCCCCACCCCCCAAATTGCATTAAACCTTTTAGCTTGTTGACAGCACTTTCATCAGTGTTGAATGTTTATCTGTTTGTTTGTTTGTTTACACATTATCTTATATATTAATATGTTGGATTCATGTTAATGTGTATTTCCAGACATTTAAACGTGACCTTTGGCTCTGTGCTTGGTCTGCTCTTTTTTCCTTCTACACCAAACTACTTTGCCGAAATAGGGCTGCGTTGTGAGCATGTAGATCTGCTATTTTTGGCTAATATTTCCCTCAGAATAGGGATGCTAGGCTTCAAGTGGTTGATGTAAAAACAAACCAAAAGACATACTATCTCACAAAGATTTGGCGGCCCACTTCATAGTCCATACATGCGTTCTGTTTATGGTTGTTTCTTCCGCTTGTGTAGTAATGCAGTGCATGTAACAGAGTTCCCTGGGCGTTTAAAGGAGGAAGGAAGGCAGTTCATCCTTAGCTGAAACGAACGTGTGAGAACCATTCCATAGTAGATCATGTGGATATTACTAGTTGTTCTTTCTGTCATAAAGCAAACACCGCTCCCAGGATTGACAAGAAAAACACAGTGAACTGTTCTGCAAGTGGTTTCCAGGTCAATCTCTGTAGAATCAGTAGTCTTATGTTGTCTTAGAGAGACAACATGGAAGGCTTTTGGTTGCTGTAAAATTAAAGCACTGGAAACTGGAAAGCTACACTCCACATCAGAAGCATCAAGGCTGCACTGCAGTGAAATTGATCTGTGCCATGATGCCAAGAAATCATAATTTCACGCTGATAGTCAAGATATGGGACGTGTTATTCTCCACCAGAGGTCTGCAGTCTCTTCACCTCAACCTAAGAAGTCTTATTCATAACAATGTGACTTAGAAATCAGCTTGGGGTGTTACGTTTCTCTGAAAGATGACAACGGTTCCATTAATGATATAGAAATAGAAATCTTTACAGTCATTGGGAAAGATATCTGTAAAAGGAGGCAGTGTTTGTGTTTATGTAACATTAGACATGCATAGTATGTCTTGTCAAAGCCTGCATTAGCCTGTATCCCATTTGCAGACTAGTTCACTTAAAGGCCAATTTCACTCTCCATTTGCCCCTGTCAACAGCTGCCACTTTCCTCTCCGGCTTGTATATTTGGTGTATCCTGGAAGTGAAACGCTGCCCTACATTGTATACAAAGGACTACCGGTAGTTGAAGCATAGCATCCTAATTTGTGTGGACTGTTTTGAGTAGGATGCTGCATCCATGAGCAGTAAATGGACCCTCTCTGCCTGAGAGTCATTAGAGAGAGCAAACATGCAGTACATTATGCTCTCTAGTTGACCTGTAGCGGGGGGATTGTAGAGAGATGAAGCACTCGGGACCAGGTAGTCATTATGGTGCACTACAGATACCATAGAGATCTAGCTATGTTACTGTGAGACAAAACAATGAGCGCCATAGAATAGTAAAACTGTTTTTCTGAACACGGAAAGCACCAGATGAAGGTCTACCTCCAACATAAAGTGTGAGACCAACAGTATATTATTGGTTTTCATCTCATCAACAGGCAATGCCTTATTTTGCCTATAATGGTGTGCCATAGTAGTCGGTACTTTCTTGTATAAGTAGAAATAACATTTTAATTAAAGACGTTTGAAGTTTTCATTGGGACTTGATTATTTTGCATTTAGGATTTACATTTGGGGTCTTAAGCCCTAACCACACCAAAGGGTCACCATGCAACTCCTTGGGTCCAAACGGTTGCAAGGAGTTAACGCTAAAACCGTCTTGAACCTTTGGTGTGGTTTGGGCCATTGAATTCCATGCCTTCAATCACTTGGGTCAACGTGCAACAAGACATATCACGCCGCAGGGACAACACTAAAACCGTCTTGACCCTTTGGTGTGGTTAGGGCTTTAAACAGGGTGTCCAGGGCGCCTAGGGCATCCTCTTCAGGTACTACAGAGGGTCTGCCAAATGTTTTTGTGATTTCTTTTACATTAACCACTTGAACCCTAGTATCCCTAGTCACGTGCAGAGCCAGTGCAGAGCCAAAGGTCAAGTGTACTTGACTGTGCTGTGGGTTTAAGTGGTAAATGTCTGCAAACCCACATTAACATGAATCCAAAATATTACTATAGAAAAGAGTGTGTAAAGTGTAAACAAAATACATTGATTTATATTAGATAGTGCTGTCTATGAAGCCAACTATGAATATTTTAATAGAATTGGTGTGTGTGTGTGTGTGTGTGTGTGTGTGTGTGTGTGTGCGTGTGCGTGTCTACTGCATGTGTGCGTGTCAGGCTGAGGGAGGCGGTTAGGAAGATGGAAGAGAAGCACTACTCTGAGCACAATGAGGAGCATGTGGAGTTCCTGCCTGTGGAGTGGCGCTCCAAACTGGCTCTGGATGGCGGTTAGTATGTGTGCACTAGTTCCTGCCTGTGGAGTGGTGCTACAACCTGGCTCTGGATGGCGGTTAGTATGTGTGCACTATAGGGTGCTGTTCCTCAACCAGGGATCTGGCCCCTACATGAGCCCATGCCTGTTTCTTTATGTAGTCCAACATTTTAAATAATGATGCTTGGTTAATCATTTTCATTGATTTATACAATCTATTGAATATATTTATTAATTATTTGTTTAAGTCACCTTACTGAGCCTGTGGCCTGATAGGTCTCCTGTTTCTGTAGCGTGAGGCGTCTTGATGTGCAACTACACCCACTGGACATGATACTAGTTGGTATGTCGCAGGGACTAACTGCCAAACAGTGAGGCATTGGGTCCCATTTTTAATAGTCTTTGAATTTAACCCCTACCTCTTACTTGAAAAAGTAATTAATAGAATTATCATTGATTACTTGAAAAAGTGATTGATAGAAACATCGCTAAGAAAATAATCCATAGTTGCAGTCAAGTCTGGGCGCGTCAACAACACACATGCCGGACGTGTGTCCTGCCCTCGTTGGGATATTGCTGAATGAGCAGAGCTGACATTGTTCCATTGTATCATTTACAAGGCCACATGTGAAAGCCTGGGATATTTAGGTCAGGTTTTGTTTTTGGAGCTGCAGGCAGTTTGATGTTTCTCACTGACTCTATAATTGTCCTAAAATTTGCCTAGATAGTAGATATAGGCATATAGTCCTGTAATTATGTACAGTGGAAGTAGAAGTTAGTTAGTTTAAAACTGCACTTCTGCACTCCAAATGCTTTTAAAAAGCATCTAAGAACATCTTAAAGTGCCAAAATAGTTTGGAACTTGCAGATTAACGAATAGACGACAATGTAACATTGAATTCATAACATGGAATGTTTTGGGAACATGGGTATGTGCTTGTAGATACCGTAGACTCCATCACTCCAGACAAAGTGAGAGGACTGAGAGACCTTCTTAACAGCAGTGCCATGGACATCATGTATTACACCAGCCCCCTTTACCGGGATGAGGTACACACACACACACACACACACACACACACACACACACACAGCACAATATGTTCCCATAGAAATAGTCCCTCCAAAACATCCTCCTTCAATCTGTCTCAGTGTTCCTTTCTGCTTCTAAAAGCCCGTTCACTTCTCTGTTGTAGATCACCAAGGGCCTGACGTCAGAGCTGAACCGACTCTACTCCCTCTTCTGCTCCCGGAACCCCGAGTTCGAGGAGAAGGGTGGCAAGGTGTCCATCGTCTCCCATTCCCTGGGCTGCGTCATCACCTTCGACATCATGACGGGCTGGGACCCGGTGCGCTTCTGCCTGCAGGAGCATCACGCCATGGAGGAGGAGCTGGACCTGCCCTGGATCTCCTACCAGGAGAAGCACCTGCTGGAGCAGCTCCGCCTCACAAGGATCAGGTGAGGGCAGTTGGGTGAACGGACGGCATGCTAGAGTCTGAGCCGCTTAGCCATAAATATTTTCACAAATTTTCAAAAATAAGCTCGTAGCGCGCCCTTGGTGGCGCGCTATGAGCTTGTAGATCTGCTATTTTTCGATAGCTAAATTATAACATAATGTTTAAAAGTAAAACACTAAAAGGGGTTCCTGCCCAAACTGGGTTAAAAAGGGTTAACATACTTAATGTAAGGCAAAAGACGGAAGCAGAGAAGCATAACTCAAGGATTTGTTTTCCATTACAGGTATTATGGAATCAAACCATATTCTCCAGTGCTGTTAGTAAAATAACTAATGCAGATGTCACTGAACCTATTTCTCAGTGTATTCGGTGGCTTGAAAATTACGATTTGTGTGCTTCTCAAAGTCCCCACTTAAACTGATGGAACACAAACTGTATCAGAGCACCAAACTGTATCTGAGGATTGGTGGACCTTGGGGAAATAATTATTTTGTAGATGAGGCGACTCTGAAGTCCTGTAAGTGTTGATATGTAAGTAACTGTGCCATGATGGATAAAATGGGCTGAATGCTGTAATGATGATTTGTTGTTCTTGTGGCTGCAAAAGGAATAGCCTCAACAAAGACGTTAGTGAACTAAAACTATAATAGGATGTCATTAATATTGTGTTCACACTGTAACGCTCTTGGTTTCTCTTTCTCACAGGTTACGAGAATTGGAAGATCAACTTCTTGGCTTGGAGGCCACTAAACCATCAACACGTCCACCCCTCAAATTTAAGGTACAGCTTGCGCAGTCGCATCAAGGTGTGTGAATTCCTACAATGCCACTTTCTTCCAGAAGGATAAATATAGACTTGTGGCATAGTGAGTCATCTGAATTGATGTTGCTGAAGCCATAGACGTTAGAGGGCGAGTTTGGAAAAAGTTAGAAAGCGTCCCATACAAACAGAATTGCAGGATTGAATTTCAGTGCTATTTCTGTCTACTCTAAGAGTTGGTTGAGTCAGTACCAGAGACTTCTGTTTTAGATGTTTCTTAATGATTTCCACAGAACACATCTCTTCTGTTTGCCTCTTTCCTTTGCCCATCCATTGATTTTGTTTTTAAGTTTTACATTGCGTTTTATTTTTACTCTTGTCTTACTGTGCGTGTGTGTGTGTGTGTGTGTGTGTGTGTGTGTGTGTGTGTCAGGTGGAGAACTTCTTCTGTATGGGTTCACCTCTGGCAGTGTTCTTGGCCCTGAGAGGGATCCGCCCAGGGACAAGCTGTCACCAGGACCACATACTGCCTACCTCCATCTGCAGCAGGCTCTTCAATGTCTTCCATCCCACGGACCCTGTGGTCAGTCTCCTTGGCTAACCCTGCCTGTGCCTACGCAACAGTGCACTATTGCTCAGGGTTACTATAGCAGACTTTCTGTTTGTTTTCTTTTCCATTGCTGACTTAGCCCACACAGCGTGTTTTTACTTCACCCTTCCTTTTATTCTTTTTTTCCCTCTACTGAGCTTACTAGCTAGTGTTGCAATTCACTACAAAGAAATCTGGAAACTCTTACTACTAAGAGTGCCTCTTACTACTAAACTGAATGCTCCTACTAAATCCTACTAAATACAGTAGTGTATATGACTTATTCCAACTAACTCCTCCTGGCTAATGTGGTAGAGCGGCCATTTAAGAACCTGAAGGTTCCCGGTTCGATCCCCGCTCCTCCTGTCTTGGTGTAAAAGTGTCATTGAGCAAGATGTTGAACCTGGCCTTGCATAGTTTCCGCTGTCGTTGGTGTGTGAATGTAATGCTTAAATGTAACAAACATTATCAAAGCAAACCTGGACATTATTTATATTGTGATTGTGTTTCATCTTGCAGGCCTACAGACTGGAGCCCCTCATTCTCAAGCATTACAGCAACATTTCACCTGTCCAAATACACTGGTAAGAACTTCAATCTCTTTCAAGGTCATGGAAATCAGACAACACTTTTCAGTTAATGTACTGACCTCGCTCTCTTGGCGCTGATAAATCTGCACTCCAGCCTATGTAAAATGACATATTGCATAGGCCAGTGTGAGCCCTCGTCACACAAAACTCACTGTGAAGTGTTTGACCTTTTTCTATTTATTTTTCTTTATTTAACAGGTGCCATGCACAACAGAAGTATTACGCCAGAGCTATTTAGCTAACTCTGCGGTCCCTCGCCAGGAAGATTTTAAAAATAAAACAAAAGTATTGCGTTGCATTTGATACTAAAATCGCCTGGCTGGTGATTGTTTCTTTTTGTAACACAGTTATTATATGATGCAATCTAAGAAGTCCCAGGGGTAGTGACTCTATACAGACACATCAGACAGTTAAAAACAATACAGTTAACAAGGTTTACAAACAATTCATCACCTATTAAACAAAATCATGCATTACATACATACTCATCTATGATTTTCACATGGCTGTAATAAATGTCTCTCTCTATATCTAAAAAAAAATCTGTCAAAATTGTAGTATTGTCAAAGATCCACTTACAATCTCATAGTTATTTTGAAATGATTTTCATACTGTATGTCATCATTAAGCCATAATTTATTTATTTTTAAGATGAGCTGAGCTGTGTCGAAGATTATGCCAGTAAATTGCTATAGGTGTTAAATATTTTGTGCTTTCTCCATCAGGTTTAGTGCCACCACCCCAACACCATATGATGACATCCGGCCTGTCTTCTTAAACCCAGTAAAAGACACAGCATCAGACACAGAAAGCATCCCCAGCCCCAGCACATCCCCTGTCCTTCCCCGAAGGCACTATGGAGAGTCTATCACCAGCCTGGGCAAGGCCAGCATACTGGGTAAAGCTCTGCAGTCACCATTCTAATATCCAATATCTAGAGTTGATCATGCACACAGAGACAACTGCTGGGTAACTCATGGAATGCTGTCTTCATCCAAAGTGTTACTAGATGCTTAGAACATGCTCAAGTAAGACATTCAATGTTTGGGTTTACACAAACACAAAGCTGGCCATTCATTTTTAATGGCATTCAATGTTTGTCTTAACACAATGTTTGTGTTTGCAAACCCTCAAAGCTGGACATAAAAGGGGCTAGTGCCCAACAAAAATGTAGTCTAGGCCTTTTTTCTTTTCTTTTTTTCTTTCCTTTTTTTGTTCATGCTGAAATGATGCAATTGCCATTGATGTGTTATGACTCCCCATGGATAGTCACTGATGCAGACAGTGGGTGGTAGAGAGAATGACATCTCTTTCTAAAGATTGTGCTCACTCTGTAGTGTAGCTGAAATAATGTATTTGACTAGATGACACAGTTACAACCTGAGATCTCTCTGAGATCATGCAACAAAGTTCACCAACTATTAGATGAACACCTGTGTCTAACAGGGGGTGTGTCCAGGGTTGTTTTGTGTACAGCACAATATCATCACAGGGTGTCACATACTAATAGTTTGTATGCTGTATCTGCTGTAAATTTGTGCCAGCCTAGAATAGAGATGTTTAGAGATGTAAAACAAAGACTTAAGCAACTGGACTATATTTGATGTCTCCTTATGTGCTTTTCTGTTATTGCCGTTTGTTTATTATGCGTACGGTAATTGCTAACCTTTTTATATTTTCAAACCCCATAGCACCCGGCTCACATCTGTCTATCCACCTTTTCACCGTCTCTCCCTTTAGGAGCAGCCAGCATTGGAAAGGGCATTGGAGGCATCCTATTCTCTCGCTTCTCTCGCTCCAACAGCCAGCCCTCTGTATCTCTAGTGGAGGGAGGGGCCACGTCTGAGGGGGAAGAGCAGAAGAGGACAGACAGCCAATCAGCATACGGGCTCTCCACAATGGCCCAGTCCGCCTCCACCATCACTGATGCAACCTGTTAGTTTACCTACATGCTCTACATTAAATATTATCGTATCTACAGGAAAAACAGCATTTGTTATCTGTTAGAAATTTACCATGACATAACCTTTTTTTAAATTGTACGTATTTGCTGGGTCATTGCCCTGTCGTTAACACAGCCTCTGTCTCTGTCTTCCAGTGGAGCTTGAGCGGCGCGTTGACTTTGAGCTCCGAGAGGGTATGGTGGAGAGCCGTTATTGGTCAGCGGTGACCTCACACACAGGCTACTGGTGCTCTCATGATGTAGCCCTGTTCCTGTTGACCTTCATATACACGCAGAAAGAGATGCTTCCTGAACCAGCAGATGACAACCTGGAGCCTGATTGAGGCAGCATGTCTCACACACAAACACTTTCTCTCTCTCTCACACTTACACACACACACACACACACACACACACACACTTGAGCCTGGTTCATGGTGGAAGTGTGCGGGCGTGTTCTGCCGCCGTGCTGTGCACGAGCTGAAATGTTCATACTCCCAGTGCATGCCTGAAATCTGTGCGTCGATAATCACTGTCACTAGGAGTGTTGCTGTAGTGAAAATAGACAAAACAAATACCTCTAAAGACGAATTAAATCAAGTAATTTCCGGTTCAAACTGTGGGCTCAAGAAAAGACAAGTTCTTGTTTATTGCTTTAAAACACAAAGGAAGACGATATGACATGAAAGCGACAGGAAGATTCTCTTCGTTTTGTCTCACATACGTAGATAGATGAAGAAATGCATTTCATCACTGTAGGATGTCTGCAAATAGTTTTGACAATTTAGGGCATTACATTTCTAAATTTTTCACAACACATGGCCCTAGTAGAAATGCAAATAGTAATAATGCAAATAGAAATAGAATAAGATAGGTGGAAGCTAGATGTAAAAGGGTTACTCAGCTCTTTCACATTTATGTAACATGGATCATTCGTGACTGCAGCATCGATGTAAACAAGGCAATATAATTGATTGGATTTGTCACATTAACATGAATGGACATCAGTCAGAGACTACAATATATTACAGAAGTGCTTTGCAGCTATTAACTTGTTATTTACACAAATACTTAACCATAGTTTTGCGGTAGGACATAAACATGGTCTACATTTAAGTCTGTATACAGCTCTAATGGTGGATAGGCAACACCCAAAAAGTGTCTCAAAGGCTGCAACTCAGGTCCTTATTATGCTTGCATATAATATTCATCAACAATCAAATTGACATTTGAAGTCACAAAGAACAGACTGTTCTTATTCGGCAGCTGTCTGTGTCAGGACAACATCTCCAGATAAAGTTTCTATATCAAATAAAACAACAACAAACAACTAAGTGAGTCTCAGACAAAAACATACCAAATTTCCATTATTGGTCCATATCACAATACTTTCATGACCTACTTTTATCACTTTTCTTCAGTAAAAGCTACAAATCTTTCTAGGATGCATGTCTTGAGATTCACTTCAACTTTGGGTCTACCACCAGTCACCAGGTGGGGCTAATGACCAATTTGTGTGATCCTGACTTTTCACTTTTTAACAAACATGATGAAAATCCAAAAAGATTTCAAAACGTTGAAATGACATTTGTATTCAACAAGCGTTGCGAGCCTCCTTTTTTAATTTAACTTCTGTGTTTCACAGCATGGCTCCATGCCAAAAAAAAGGGGATATACAAATGTATCACAAACACTTGTTGAACCAATAATTGATTGAGGCACCAAGGTTAATTAAACATGGTTAGGAAGCGAAGACCGTACGGTGGACTCCATGTGGACTCCATGTGGATTCGCTGGAAGGTAAGAAACATGCGCAAGTGAGACCAAGGAAGCTGAACGCGGAAGTGTTGGCTGCATATAGCCCATTGAGCATGATTCTTTTCTTCCATGGAGCAACATGGAGTCCACCGTACGGTCTTCGCTTCCTAACCTTATTTAATTAACCTTACCAGGCACGCAACCCCCTCCGTGACCACTGTTGATGTCATGCTCGCAAAAACAGGCTGCACAGGGAAGTATGAACCAGGCCTTACTGACACACGCACATACACATTGCTTGGCATTTTTCCTCGCTATCTCTGGTTTTAACCTTTTAACTCCTGTGAATGATAATGACTCCTACCTGTGCTCTTAATGCACGCAGATGTTTCTCTGTATTATGGATATACAGATTTACTCACCCCAAGGGTGATGGTGTTGAACCAGGCACCCCTAAGGAGGTGATGCCTGTGCCATGGTTCAGCCCTGCCCAAAGTTATTTCACCTCTCCCACAGACTCTGCATGGAGCTTTGTGATGCACAACCCTCAACATCCGTCGGTCGACCTCGCTGTCGGCTACATCTTCATCCTTCCACGTTTTCTTATGAAATGACTCCGGTAATCATCTGAAATCAGTCACTTGAACTAAATCGGATCTTTTGAGTGCTGCTACACCTCATCAACATTGTTAGAATGCAAACACAGATACAGCAGCCTTTCGAAACTAGTCGATGTCATTTATGTCAAATATTACAGGAACACTCCATTACTTTTCAAGCGTATTTTATTAAGTGCACAGCTATATTTGTCCATGATCTCTGTATCGCTGCAAGAACTCGATCAATCAGTGAATACTACAATACACAGAAGAATGCTTCATTCTAGCTAGTAGACCTTCAATGAGAGGCAGAGGTGCAGGCAGCTGTCACTGCTGCCTTGGCTGAGGGAGAGATTGCCAGTGAGGAAGAATCTAGCTTCTAAGGCCAGAGTTGGAGTCACATGAGCGAACTCACAGCCATACATTTCATTCATGACATGGCATTTGTTCTAACAGCTACAGAGAGATCAAGTTGGAAAACAGCAGAGTGCTCCTTTAATATATTTCCCTTTTTTATATATATATATATATATATATGGCATAGTTTTATTCTTTCCCTTTAAATATTTTGGAGGGAAATGTATAGTAAAGGCTGAATAAATAACCTGTTTATTAATTTTTACTTTTCATTTCTCAAGAACATGCTATTTAAGTGTTGAGTTAGATTATGTTTTGTTTTGTTAGTTTTTTTTAAAACCATTGAGTGACTTTTTCCATGTCGCTGTCATTCTGGAATAGTGTAACCAGCAATTCAAAAGCCATTTCCTTTTTTACATATAATAAAACACTGTTAAAAGTTCACTAAAACGGCACTTATTTATGTAATTATTTTTTCAAAGTGATGCTGTGCGCCAATTTTTATTTTACACTTTCATACTGGAAGTGTCTGTCTCTGAGAGAACAATAAGGTTTGACACCCAAAAGACGACATAATTAAACTCTGTATGAGGTTGACAACAGGTTCATACTGTATGACGGGGTCACGTTCTTTTCTCAGCTTGAGCCTTCACCATCTATGAAACCTTAATTTATGATGTCATGGAAGACAGTTTTAAAGCCTTGCAGGAGTAATTTAAGCAGCCATAAAAGCTTGTAAATATATTCTTATTTTCTTACAGAGGAATTTATAATTCGAACAATGAGACAAATTTTCATCTTTCTATGATGTGGTCTGAAAAGCTCTTGTCTGAATATTCAGTCATATATGGTCTTTTCTTCACCCAGAATCCACACTTCAAACCATTTTCCTCTGTTGAGACATTATTGGAGAGACCTTTCAGCACATGTTTACATTGATATCCAACTAAAATGAATAAAACCACCCAAAAAATAATAACATACTAAATCAATTTTGTTTTCCGCCCCCAGTTGGCTATAATTTATGATATAAACTTGGATCTTTTCTTGGGCAGTAAGTAGGGTTCCACCTAGTGGCCAATTCTTTTTTTGTTTCCTGTGCTGCTAGGCTTCAATAATAGAAACTTAAAATGTATCCCAAAATGTAATTCTTCTAAGATGAGACATTTTTTTTTTTTTTTTTTCCCAACGGCAACAACAGCCTCAGTTTTTATGCAGTTTGTTTTTGTCCACACTTATTGATTGATTATTGTTGCTGATAACTGCCTATATAACACCCTTACCATTTCATCTACAGTATGCGCTTTTTATTATTTAAGTTGGTAAAAAAAAATTAGGCCATTTCCCAATGACTGAACAAATGTGTGATTGACACATTTGCATGTCTAATTGACTTGTGTACTTTTGAATCGGAATTAATCTGAATAATGAATAGCTAAAGACAGCTAGGAAATATGAAACTTGCCTTAGAATTAAGAGGGCATTTTACAGTAAACGGCCCGGGCTAGTAAAGGTTTAATGAGGATTGTTTTCTGCATGCTCCGGTTGTTTTGGTTGTTGGAGACAAACTTTGAAAAGTCATAGACGTTGATCGTGACAGTATCATGTTAATGGTAAATAGACATTAGAACAGGAAGATGTTGTAAAGGGTGCCAACTGCCAACACACATCTAAGAAAACATTTTATGTTCATCGCTGAAGAATCTAAAGTTGGTTAAAACAAAATTAGTTGTTTGTGGACTTAATATTTTTATTTTTCTTGTTTCAGTGGCTCTAATATAATCACACAAAGTCTGCATGACATACAGTCTTTGTGGAATTGTAATTGTCAAATTGCATTATTGTCAGTGTCAAATGTTATTTCTTTACTGTTATTTTAATGTATTTTATTGTCATCAAAGCCTAGCCTGATTTGATATGGTGCAAGCCACTGCTTTACTATGTCATACTCAGTCAAGGGCTGTGGAGTTGACCACCAATGAATGGATTCAATTTATTGGTATTTAATGCACTTGGAAGGACCACTGCAGATACATGCATGTATGTCATATGATCATATGAGAGGGGACTGAAGAAAACCCAGATCAGACAGACTTTTTTTAGAGGACTACACAAGTGGCTGGGAAGTTGTGAAAGATATTTGAAAGGAGAGAAAAGTATATACGTGGAAGTGTTTCTGTAAATGTGATCCACATACTCATCAGCTATGAATGGCACAGAATGCTTTAGAAAAGGCACTTGTGTTGCATTTATTTGTTCAGACTGTAAGTAACAAAGCTATGGCAGGTAGGAGGTCAATGAGGTCAATGATTGTAGCTCTTGTTTCAACAGAAGTTGTTACACAGAGCCAGGCATTGAACTGACCTTGAGGACCTGATATGTTTGTCCTATAATGCAAGCACCTCTGCTACATTAATTTAGTGTGTGAAATATGATCTTTTTAAATCAATACAAATCCTCACAGGGTGTTATGTTAACCCTCAACTATTAATCAAGCACATAATCCTAATTATGTTCAGTTTCAACTTTCTCTCAGAACTTTAGCGTCTCGTCTTTTAACTGGATGCAATAAGAGGGCAACATCGTCTAAACATGTAGAGGATTTGTTTTGATTGTGCATATTAGCATCTATGGTGCAGCTATGTAAGTTCTTGAGGTGTTGAATGGTATTCTGTAACAGTGTAAGGGCATCACAAAAACTTAAGTAAATGTTTGCTGTTGCAATTATATTCAACATTGTGGGTGAGAGCACGGCGAAGCCACGGGCTGATTGAGTTAAAATCAGGTGCTGTTATAGTTTTGTCTGTAGTTAATTTAATATTAATAATGAATCATTCATTTCTTGAGGACTGTTACTTTAACATTGAAAGGATGTGCTGGAACGTGTTTTGTTTGTCTCTAGAGCTGCTGTGCAATAACCCATGCCTGTAATGATTCAAACTGCCATCTGAAGCAATGTATTTCCTTTTATTAAAACATTTCTTTTCGATACAATGACTACTTTTTCTTCTCAGAATATTTGTTAGGAACAGAGTAGCAGGATATTACAGAGACATTATGAGGCAGCTAGCTTTATAATATTCAGGATTATTTCTTTGGAGAACAATAGAGCTGTTCATCTGAACCTTGGATCAGATTCTTTCCGAGGCACCCCAAGGCATACATGAATGACAAAGCTAATTGGTAGTGCATGAATAAGCCTATTGTAACTCTCCACCAGTCCACCATGGTTCCAATATGAGATACTAATGTAGTCATGTAACATCTGCAGATGTCAGGCTCACAGATGGGACCAGTTGTATTCTGTATTCAATTCTGCTCTTCTGTGTTTGGCCAGTAGAGGTCAGTCACCAATAGGGAAACTCAATGATGCAATAGGGAACAATGGCCCCATTTGACCATCTGCTGCTTGCTGCCTTAATAGTTCATGTCCATAGATGAGTGCTTTATTGTGACAGTTAGCAATATGCCCAGCTGTGGTCTTTTGTTTTGCCAATTGAGTAGCAAATGGGGGGATACATGTATTTTGACAGTGTGTTACTAACCTACTGTTGATCCTATTATATTATCATCCAAACTAGATGCAGTAGGCTAATTGCTAAATGTCTACTGTTTAACTTACCATACACATAATAGGTTTTCTGAGATCATAAGGACACACACACACACACACACACACACACACACACACACACACACACACACACACACACACAGTGGCAGCCTCTACTTCTACTACGTTTCTTGTCGCCTTCCCTCAATCTGACTCCCCTGCTCTGCATCTGACTCTAATGTTTACCCTGCAATTAAAACACAGCCTATAAAAGGCAATGGGTCCGCTGCCAGACACTGACGAGGGGGGTCAGAACTGCAGGGAGAGAGGTTATAAATTGCTTTGATGCAGACCATAGTCTGAAGGCCCAAATTCCTGGGCTTGGAAGCATGGAGCTCTTGAGCTGGAGGCTTGAGACCTGGAGCTAGTGAGTGCACCAGGGGTCCAAGCCAGAAACCCTGATGATTCATGATTCTTCATCACCGCCAACCGTCCACTTGGAGTGTGTTCTGCCTCTGCTGTGAGGAGTAATGCAATGGAAAGAAAGGAGACAGAAGCCTTTCTCTTTTCTTGCCAATCTGGCCATTTTGCATATGTGCTTTTGACTGTATCGGATCATAAATATTTCATTCTCCATCTGAAGCAGTGCAGGAATTTGTGGCCTCTGGGTTTCTTGTTCTGTTTAAAGTAGAAAGATGTGAAATTCCACACACTGATGATATGTCATTCCATTGTTAACACAGATTACCAATCCTCTCTGTCTATATGGGTGATTTACTGGGCTTTTAGAGATCTGCTCAAACCATTTCAGGGGATAAACTTGTTGACCCCTGCAAGGTTGTTTTGCTTTAAATTGTTTATTGATTAGATTAAATGGAAGACTCATGCAAAACTATATTAGTTTATATTAGAGTTACAAAGTTTAATACAGATCTGTCTGATTTTGGGCTCGTTTTTGTTTTATGCCTGGATCTCTTCTCAAACCATTTATAGTATGTTGGGGGTGATGATTAGTAATTAGTTTATTGGTTTATAATGGAAGACTGGTGTATTTACAATAACAATTGTCTTTAGTTTTAATATTCATCCTTTTTACACACACACACACACACACACACACACACACACACACACACACACACACACACACACACACACACACACGTCCATAAACTCCAAAATGTATCTGATGCGTTAATAAAACATTAGATCATTTGTCAGAACATTATTTAGTGATGATATTAAACCCTTTATTATGGTGATTTATAACTAGGCTGAATGCAGTGGCACTGCAGTTCAGTTGCAGTCTCTCTCTGCTTATTTCCATAAAAGGCAGTGATATTTTATGTTCTTTTTCCTTTTCTCCAGCCCCAAATTGTTGATTGTTCTCCTTGGGGAGTTTGGAGAAAATGGGTAAGAAAACAGAGTCTATTTGTGGGCATATACTGTCGAACATATGGCTGAATTTCTGGAGACGAAGTGACCCACGTATAGACCACTGACAAAGAGGGGGACACATCACACATGGGCAAACGAACGAATTGAAAGAAATAACCCACTGTTCTCGACTCGAGTCGTGCGCAATATTCGTGCGTCACGTAGTAGAGGTCTTAAGAATAAAGTGCAGGGGGACAGGGGGAGCCACTAGGCTCGCAGTATGAAAGGAAAAGTGGGATTGGAGCAGTGACGTTATCTGACTGCTGGAAAGAGGGAGGGAGAAAGAGGGACGGCTGGACTCCATTAGCCGAAGCCTGCCTGCCTGCCTGCCTGGGGAAACAGTTTGGGATACTTCACTTCACCGAGTTCTCTGGGATACTTTTTCTTTCTAAAAACCCTCTATACATGAATTAAAAGGGGGGAACCTGTTGGTTATCGCAACGTCGACAGTTTGAGTGGTTTTTGTGATTGGCTTGTTGCATTTGTGAAGGTGAGTGGACAGATTTACATTTTCGCCCTCAAAGCGTAGCGCGTACGCTGGTATGAATTATGAAAACATTGAGTTTTGACGTGTTTTTCCCGCACTTTAGCAACTAAATTAAATGTACGCGTCTGTTGATAGCTATTTTGCAAACGTATGCGTGCTGTTGTCCAATTTACACACACTCTCTCAAACGAACTTAGTCTTTGAATGACCGAGCAGCCTAGTCTACTCAGTAGCTCTCGTTTGGCTCTGCTTACGTAATTAACTTCTTTGCCTATTTGTAAGAGTACGTTTACCGTTACTTTTGAACAGGTGAACAAGCACATATTTGCTTATAGAACAGGAATGACGTCCTCATTGAACTTTAGCACGACCAGGCCTGGCCTTTGTTCAGTTTTGTTATTGATTTGCGTGTGTTTTGATCACTAGGTCGCTCTTGTTGAATCAAAGCACGTCGTACACACCAAAGATACATTTTAACTTTCTGCCAGTACGTGTACAAGTACAAGGGCACGTCACATTCCAACTTAATGATAGGCGACACGGTGATGTCTTCTAAAATAAGATTATGAACCGATTCGGCACACAACAAGCCTTAATTGCATGAGTCTGTCTTTGAAGAAGGTCAACGGGTTTATAGTGACTCGGTGTGATTTATTTTCCTCCACTCAACTTTTTGACTGTTTTGACAGGATGGCGTTGGACGGGATTCGGATGGCGGATGGCCATTATGCCGATGGGACATGGGAGCTGAAGATGCACGTTACCGACCTGAAAAGGGACGTGTCTCTGAGGATCACTGGGGAGATCCACATCGGCGGCGTCATGCTCAAACTCGTGGAGAAACTTGGTAAGATGTCAAATACAGTGCACACTGCATACAGTGTATTTATGCAGGACATATTTGTCAATGTGTGCACCCTCTGCAAAGTTAACTTTCTTACATTGTGACGTTCCTGGTGTTCATTTTCATTTATTAATTAATTCATAAACACTCACATTCTCACACTCAATTGCTTTTATGTGAGAATATTGATCTAAGATGATTTTCTTATGATATGCTTGATAATATGGTTATGGCCAATGATATGTTTACCCTTGACCTCTGCTCATAACGTCCCTCACCCAGCTGCGACAGGTTAGTGTGTCAATGACCGGCTGTGTTATCAGTTCATATTTCTGACTGAGGCTGTAAATTCCTCTTGCAACATGGTTACTTACTTCTCTGACAGCCAACGTAAACATAGCTGTTGAATGCACAACTGAATTGTCTCTGAAACATGGAGAGCTAAGGTTTCCATTCAATTGAGCTTCTCAAACCTTTATATGGAGATGATGCTTTCAGTCAGGAATGCTTCTGTCATTCATTGTCTGTACTACTACTGATGATATGGTGTCTACAGTAGCTACAGCAAACATGGAATGGATTGACACCATGCAGGAACAAGACTTATGAATACAATTCCATAAGTCCCTCTTATGGTCCACTAGTGCAAAATCACTCTCTCCATCTATATTCATGCATTCACATTTCTGTGAAAATCAATGCACTTGCACAATTTTGTGGTGTTAGCCAGCTCTTTCTAGCCAGCTGAACAGTGATTTTTGTGTACAGCGGATGCAGAAAGGTCAATGGTGGCGACAGTGTGCTTCAGTGAGTGACAGTGCGCTATGGGTGGATGGCACCACAAATGCTCAACATTCCTGCAGTGCTCCAAGGTTTTGTTTTTAATTCCCTGCCTGTGGACCTGTTTTTAGCTCTCCTGTTAAGAGCTCCACATAATTGAGGTCTTTGTTCTCTGTGGTCTTCTATGCTGAGCAGCAGCTAGGCTAAACTAGGCTCATATGCAACGTTGTCACCGCATGTGGGCCGCCATGAATTCACTGGACTTCCCACTACAATTTGGTTGTGCACTAGCATTGTTTTTGTGCACATGCATGGTTTCTGTTAATGCTGGACTTTGTTCTGAAGGGTATCATATTTCTTAATGTATTATTTATTATAGGTTGTGCTTAGTTGTCAGAGTGGCTATTATCATGTAATAACTGTAATAATAACCGTGTAATATGTTTTGGTTTTTATTTATTAGGGTGTGTTTAAAATTGCTAAATGGCAATTATCTACATTAGCTGCTGCAAAGATGTGAATGTTACATTGATGTTAATAAGCTCAGCTGTAGGTTTCTTGAAACAATGAATCATTCATTTCTAATGGCTATAGTGACTCTTCTACAGGCTTTTCTTTGTTTATTTTTGTGTCCCAACCTGGGGTCCAGAATATTTATGGACACTTGGACAGTTATGGAATAACTAAATCTTATCAGATCCCTGAAACTGCATCTCATCAAACATGGGTCTGCAGGCTGCATATATTTGGCGGTCCTTGACACTCAAAATGTTGGGAACCACTGCTTTGTGTCATCCTTTGGTTTTAAATGGCATGAAGGCCCCTTTTCCACCGGTTGTGAACGGGTTCTGTTCTTTTAGGTTCTTAGTCCATGAGCCAGAGCTCCAAAATTGGAACGTTAATTATGAATTGAGTGTGCAAAACCATACCTACACTAAATTGTTTAAGGTCAATATAAGTAAGTTAATATATGATAAAATATGAAAAAGCTACTACTGTGGAAGGGTTATCTTATATTAATTTACTTATATTGATCCTATAAACAATTTAATATAGGTATGGATTTGCCCACTCAATTCATAATTAACATTCCAATTTTGTAGGTCTGGCTCATGGACTAAGTAGCCTACTAAAAAGAACTGAACCGGTTCCCCAACGGTGGAAAAGGGGCAGAAGAGAACTTGGTCATTTTGGTAAAGGTCATCATTTCATTGGCAGGTATTTGTGTTGACACATCTTATCTTTCGCTGCTTCAAGCCAGTTTATTTCTCCTGTTGCTTGGAGTCTGTATGTCGACTGTTGACAAATATTTGGATTTGTCAAACGATATGTTGTTGATCACACTATTTGGTTAATTTCCTTTCCTTATGGGTACTTACTACTTAGATAAGTGCTGTATATACTGGTACATTTGAGCTATTAAAATATCAAGTTCTTTTAGTTTTCACCACTGCATGTCATGCAGTGAAAGATGCTGTTTGTGTATTTCTGCTAAATCTTTGTGCCGGTCAGATGGTATCGCACATTAATTTGACATTTCATTTGACTTCTACCTCCCTCCTGTCTTGAGTCAACAGGTTGTTTTCCATTGTAATCATTAACCCACGCTTAACATAGATTTCACACATGGAAGAAGATCACTGTAGAAGATCCTCTGTGTTAATTTAACAAATCGTACCGTAAAGAAATATAAATGAACACTGTGTACAATGACTTTGTTGTGGCACACAGTTCAACCTGCAATGAAAATCTGTTGCTTTATCAATATTATGGTCAGAATAATCCAGCTCTGCTCCTAGTAGCACATCATCTTGTGTGTGGACTGTCAGACACTGAGAAATGGACCTGTGTGTGTGTGTGATTTTTGAATTTGAGGGATGAAGAGAATAACAGACGTGAGTAGGACATATATGTTATGGAATGCAATGTTGCACAGTTCAGAACAGCCCCCCCCGAACAGCACCGGTTGGAGGCTACACACAGTTTGTGTACACATGCACGTTACTGTGGCAATGTGCACAGGGACACGTAGATACTGTAGATCACCACACAGTATTGGCAGGCGACTCCTTCGTGCCAGACAGGACGTCCTGGTGCAATAATAACCATCTGTGACCTTCTGTCTGTGTGACAGTCTCTCTCTTTTTCTCTCTCTCTCTCTCTCACACACACACACACACACTCTCAGGACATCAACAACTACTCAACAACTACTCTCTACAAAGGTGACGGACAGTGCTGTAATGTTCTCTCTGTGGCTGTGTGACATTGTGTGCATCAGTAGGTGGGTGTTTTGCACACGCATGCCTGTGTGGAACATGCCTCAGTCAGCAGCAACATCCCCTGATTGGGTTGATGATGGATTGTGCTATCCGGAGGAATACATAGTAGTATTTGTGCATGAGTATCCCACACGTGACGAATGGTTGGGTTGTGTGTGTGTGTGTGTGTGGGTGTGTTCCTCTTCCCACATCATGATGTGTTCCGATTCCAGCTTCCAGCTCTTCCTGTGAGCTACAGGTCTTCTGCTCCACATCGCAGGCCTCAGTTGGCCTTCTTCTGGAAATTAAGTAACCATTTGCAACCTGGTGTCCTCTTTTAGGCATATTATTGTAGGTGAAAATCCTTAACAATTTAACAATACACAAAGCGATGCGTTACAAGCTTGTAGATCTGCTATTTTTGCAAATAATTGCTCAACATAATTGCGACATTCGATAAAATGGGGCTTAAGTGGTTAAATAGACAAATGCCAGGAAAGCACTTTGTAGTATATCTTTATTGATCAGTGTCCATTTCCCCCGCAATGCTTCAGAGGAGAGCAGTATTTAAGCTCAACTGATTGAAATCCCCCATCACCCACCACTTCTCTCTCCCTCTCTCTCTCTCTCTCTCGCTCACTCTCTCGCTCACTCTTACCTCCCTTGGTAGTGTCTCCAAACTTTGCTCTTGTGCCAAATTGATTCTAAAAGCCTATGCCATTAAGATGTGGGAGAATAATACAAACATTTTTCAAATGCCATCAGCTGTTGGGAGTTTTATTTGATCAAGAAAAGCAGTCCTCCTTAATGCTCTGGTGCTTTTATCATCAGGTCTGTTTGTAGGCTTTAGGTTTTGGTGCACATCTACCCTGCTAATGCTATAAGAGAGTACATTACAGATGCTTGAGTTGGAAAGTTTTTTCCCCCTTATGCCTACAGCAGTCTACAGTATGTACATCAAGACTATACATCAAAAACTGTTCTCCTAATTGGGTAAACCTACTAGAAGTACCTTGTGATTCCCTCCACACTCTTAAATCATTTCACCCGCCGTGGCTTTTTCCAATAATCTGTAAAGGACCCATACGGTGGTCTGCAGTGTTTAGCCAACTGTTTGACAGAGCATAGTTTGTTTTATTGTCATGGAAGCTATTGGATTTTATTGGTTTTATTTTTGTTTTAAGTATATTGTTTTAAGGCATGTTTTGATTTGAAAAGTCTTGGTGAAAATGGTCCCTAAAGAAACCAAATATTTTGCCAGCATTGACTCAATTATTCTGCAATTATTACTAATACGGAATAATTATTTTTTTGCTGATTTTATAATGACTATTTTTGGGCATGTTTACATTTACTCCATTAAAAAGATATGGAGAAATGGTACCTCAATACCCCCCACCATAGATGATGATTACTGTCATTTCAGCTTGTGATGATCAAGGAACTGTAGCTTAAACTGCTATTTCATCTGTTCCAAGGTTAAGATTAGAAAGGCCTTAAAAATAAATGAAGTTAATGCAACCAAGTAAATGTTTTGGGAGATAAGGGCCAGCATTTTGGTTTCTAACGGTGATTCTACTGTCTGTCCTGGATGTACTGTCTCTGTTCAGCCTCAACTAGACAGCTGAGGAGGGGGAAGTGGCAGCACTGTTCTGGGCAGGAGGAGGGAATGAGGGGAGGCTCTGAGAGGGGGAGGAAAGGCAGGATCTGGAGAGTGAGGAGTGTGTAGGACCAGTCAGTCTCTCTGAGAGGGGGAGGAAAGGGAGGATCTGGAGAGTGAGGAGTGTGTAGGACCAGTCAGTCTCTCTGAGAGGGGGAGGAAAGGGAGGATCTGGAGAGTGAGGAGTGTGTAGGACCAGTCAGTCTCTCTGAGAGGGGGAGGAAAGGGAGGATCTGGAGAGTGAGGAGTGTGTAGGACCAGTCAGTCTCTCTGAGAGGGGGAGGAAAGGGAGGATCTGGAGAGTGAGGAGTGTGTAGGACCAGTCAGTCTCTCTGAGAGGGGGAGGAAAGGGAGGATCTGGAGAGTGAGGAGTGTGTAGGACCAGTCAGTCTCTCTGAGAGGGGGAGGAAAGGGAGGATCTGGAGAGTGAGGAGTGTGTAGGACCAGTCAGTCTCTCTGAGAGGGGGAGGAAAGGGAGGATCTGGAGAGTGAGGAGTGTGTAGGACCAGTCAGTCTCTCTGAGAGGGGGAGGAAAGGGAGGATCTGGAGAGTGAGGAGTGTGTAGGACCAGTCAGTCTCTCTGAGAGGGGGAGGAAAGGGAGGATCTGGAGAGTGAGGAGTGTGTAGGACCAGTCAGTCTCTCTGAGAGGGGGAGGAAAGGGAGGATCTGGAGAGTGAGGAGTGTGTAGGACCAGTCAGTCTCTCTGAGAGGGGGAGGAAAGGGAGGATCTAGAGAGTGAGGAGTGTGTAGGACCAGTCAGTCTCTCTCTCTCTCTCTCTCATCGTGACGTACCCGCAGTGCTAGAATTCCATAAAAGTCTTCGTGAAGCAGGAAATGACTTCCAGGGTTTGGCATGTTGTTCTCTGGTCGCTGCCGTCATCCCTGGATTCCCTGCAGCCTGCTTCATCTCTCGTTTGTCTCTCTCACTCTCTGTGTCTTTAAAGCTTTCTCACCTTTAACACAGTTTCTCCTACCCATTTGCGGGAAAGTTGATTTATGTTTTTTTTCCCTCCATTATTTTCTCATTAAGAATACACAGACACAAATGGTTAAATAATTGATACCGTCAACTTACACAGCCCTCGTGGCCATTCCCTTTTACATAATTAGCAAAAATAAACTTCCCCTTTTGCTTGATCAGCTGCCAGTTTCCATTAGTGTTCCCCTGGTTCAGATCTATGTATGCTGGCTTGTGAGAGTTCCATACATGGAACTACACCAAACAAATTGGTCAAGTGAGATTTTGAAAGCACATGTGGTAGTTTTACAGACGGGGGCCAACAGTTTGTTGGCTGCTGCTGTCTGTTACTGGCCAACCACACAGATCTTTTCCTAGATGTCGGGGAAAATGTATATTTCACATTTGAGATGACCTACATTTCTGCATTGGTAGTTGTATCGATTATGAATGGCAACCCATAATCATTTTTCTGGTGGGCTGTGTTAACAAGCCATATGGGAAATGTGTTTGCAGTTACCCTCTGACATTTATTTGATGTGTGTTTAGGACCGTTGGTCACAAGCATTTCTCATAGAACGGAAATGTTTAATTTGGTTTGGAGAGCCAAACATCAACAAGCAAAAAATCTGGATTAGTTGCTGTGATATTTCATTATATTCCACTCTGAGCGACTAGGTAAAACTGTTGTGGTACTTTTGTGGGGCCATGTCTTACGGTAGCCATGTCTGCTCTGCTGGAGGTGGTGGTGGCGGCTGGAGGAAGATGGCCTCTGTTTGACAATGGAGCACAGGCTTCGTTAGGAAACCGACGTGATTTAACACAGGATGCTTGACTTCCTGTGGGCTTTTTTTGTATGCCTTGTCCCTCCTGCCTTCCCTCCCTCCGTCTCCCTCTTGCAATGTTCAGGGGCCTTTTATTGAAAATGATGATGCCTTCCCAAGAATCTGTTGGGCTGAGGGAAAGGAGGGTCTTCTGTGCCTGCAAAGAGTTAGATGAACAGATGAGATAAGCCTCTCTTTCCTCTGCAGCAGTGAGCATTGAATAGCTCTCATGTCTTGCTTCAGGAGAGTGGTGACTTTCTTTGTTAGGGGGGGGCCGTATGCAATTTCTCGTCTTTCATATAATCTAGTCATGACGAGAGGTTCAGAAATCAGATGTATTGCATTACCTTGTTTTACAAGAATCATTGATCATGAGCGTGGAGCTATCCCTATCCTCAAGGTTTCACACTACAGAGTGAGAGATGGCCTGGTCAGTATGATGGCACTGCTTTCTAATCTATCTAATCTATCTAACAGGAAGTAGTTAGCCTAAGTAGTAGCCCTGCCCATGCCAGAGCTTTCCTGTTACACTGGCAATATCCTGCTGTGATTTAACAGCTACACACTTACACACACGGACAGGAGCCGCCCCCCAAGAAGAAACCCCAAACACATTCTTGTCAATTGAAAAATGAACCTGAAATTGTGGTTGAAAAACGTACACCTTGCCCGCTGTTCATTTTCTTGGAAGGTTCCTTGTGCTCTAAAAACAGGCAGGCAGATTTAATTAGTTATGTTTGGCATCTCAAACGCGCAGTGAAACCAATTTTCGCTGGGAATCTTGGACTGTTGTCTTTTTGTCTCCCTGTAGCAACAGGAGTTCACAATCCTGTGAAGAGAAATGTCAGAGCACTGCATTGTTGTTGCAACACCACACACCTGCAGGCCAATGGAGTAAAGTGATCTGGAGTTTTTTGTTTATTTCTTCAGGCTGAGTTTCATTCATTTGAAGTCTCCCCTCCCCTCAGCCTGTCTCTGTACTCTTTCCTTTCACACTTCTATAGCAACCAAATACTAGGTGTTCATTTTTTACAACCTACTGTAGGTTGGTATACCTGTACCACAACAAGCTTCTTGTAAAAGCAGTCATTTGGACGCAGAGTTGGCAAAGATACTGGTAGATAGAACTGATAGAAAGCAGATGCATTTACACCAAACCTCCTGTACCTGTATACTGGTTCCCTCATTTCTCAGTGTTCCATAATATGCTCATGCCCTGCACCGTCTCGGTTATGTTCTTCTGGTTCTAATAGTCTAGGTCACGTCAATTTCTCCAATGTATAGTCTGTGGTCTGTGTGGCAACTGCCAATATTTACCTTGGCTTTAGGCCTACCGAGAGTCTAGCTTGCATACTGGAATCTTCCCTCTACTTATAGAATCTCCTTAGATCCTCTGAGGAGAGTAGTATGGGATTGAGGGTAAAAAGTGCTGGCTATGAGGGGAAGTTTAAAGAGCTGGTGTGACACAGAAGGATACAGGCTACCTATCCTGTCTCCCTGTCCTCAGGGGTGCACACATATAGGCTACCTATCCTGTCTCCCTGTCCTCAGGGGTGCACACATATAGGCTACCTATCCTGTCTCCCTGTCCTCAGGGGTGCACACATATAGGCTACCTATCCTGTCTCCCTGTCCTCAGGGGTGCACACATATAGGCTACCTATCCTGTCTCCCTGTCCTCAGGGGTGCACACAAACAGGACTGGCTTGCAGGATGGATGCAAGGGAGGATAAGTAACGTCTTTCTGCTCCATTGCTCCATCTAAGGCCAGGAGTTGCAGAGTAATGTAATTACTGCAAGGATCGGTGAACACCTAATTGTATAAAGCTGGGCCAGGGCGAGCCCCCCCCCTATTGTTTTGCTGTGTTTGGATTATGACACAAATGGATACAAACTATCTCTCTCTGAGGAGGCCCTAGCTAATAGCCTGCTAGCCTCTCCTCCCAAAGCCTCAAAGCAAGAGAGTTACTGCTGTGCTCCTCCTTCCGAACAGATTGTCTAATACATTTTAAAGTAATGACGCTTTTTACAGCCTAGATGACCTTACGGGCTTATGCAAAGTCTAATTTAGATGGCATGTTAGAAATTGCAGAACTGACATCCTATAATGGGTATAGCCTAGTTTTTGAGGGACGCTGGCCCCTCCTATATGTAGGTTTAATGTTTGTCTTCAGTTCAATGTTTGTTTTGTAAACTCCATTGACAATGAAGGGAAGATTTGATGTATTGGCTTGTGTTTACCTTGTTTACCGTAAATCGCACTGGATTAATTTAGCATCTGCTAAATTCCCAAGTGCAATTGTTTTCCGAAACAGAACAGAGTGCTATATACTTGGCCTAACTAAAAAAATCGTGATCTGTTTTTTTATTTTTATTTTATTTTTTATCCCTGCATACAACCATACTGATACTGTTGTGAACTGGGGCGGCAGTGGCTCAGGAGGCAGAGCTGCTGTCTTGAGTCCTATCGGAACAATAGGATTTAGGTGGAAAATTAGCTTGGTTTATGATGGTGTTCTGTTACTTACCATTGTTTTTTTCCTGCATTCAACACAATATAATTCCTCAATATGGAGGCTAAATATTGTTCTCGAGACGTTACAGGGCTGTATAAAAATGGACACAAAAAAGCAATTCATGACCGGATCTATTATATTTTATTATCTTATAATAACTATTATACACAGCTCTCCAATCCTCTATAGTCAGCCAAGGAGGCTGACGGCCGCTTTATCCCTGGCTGTAAATCTTATCCCCTGGAGCTCTCAGGTGAGCTGGGACTTGGATTATTGATTCTCCCTCACCAAAGCTCCAATGGTACCCTGCCTCAAAGGGGGAAGCCTGGGTAATTCAAGGAAATCTTGGCGAGGCCAGGGCTGGAAGACAGCCCTGGCTCCACCTCCCCATGCAGGCTGCTGATGGACGACCATTGCGTTACTGTGCTTGTACAATAGCAAAATAACATTATGGCCTGTGTGGAGTTTGCGTGTTCTCCCTGTGTCCCCTAGGTAGGTACCCTCACAAAAAACATGCAGTAATCCTGGTTTCTATACTGACTCCCCCTGGTCAGCCGTGGCGCCTGAGGAGGGGAAAGGAACTGGTTGGAATAACGTGTTCTTTCCATGCGTTACATCCTACTGGGGAAACCCCCCCCTGTCAGTTGATAAGAAGAGGCCTGCTGTCCTCATGCATTGAAGGAAGCATGAGCTCAGTTTGGGGCTCTCCCCAGGTTGGGGAAATAAATCAAAAATGACACAGACTTACCAGAGAGGCCTTCAGTCCAGCTTCATAAAACTCTTATGTATTGTCTTTATGCACAGCTATGTCATTTCTCTCGGTTGTCAAATTAATTCCTGACTCTGTGCTGACTCTGTGGAGTGTATTTTGATCAACTTTATGAACCACTTTTATAGCTGGAATACACAATATCCAAAGTGACTTCCAAGCTAGTTTCCTGTTTGTGTTAACTAAGTATTCTTAGTGTATTTTGTGTGTGAATGAGTGAGCTTCCCAGAGGGAAGGACTGTGTAAGACTGTATGCCCCACAAGATTGATAGGATCAATAAGTCGGTCTGTCCCTTGACACTCTTTTGACAGCATTGACCTAGCAGCATTGACCGTGTGTGTGTGTGTGTGTGTGTGTGTGTGTGTGTGTGTGTGTGCGCGTGTGCGCGTGTCTGCAATCTGAGAACCCATCGTCAAAAATAAAGGAAAAACGGAGCCCTCTTTTCCTTTGAATTCTGTCTCGAGACTGTGACACAGGTCACAGCCAGGGTGAACTCTTGTTTCTCATTTCCCATAGCCTAAAAGGCCACAGTGACCTGGGTGAGTGTCCCTTTTCATACATGCAGGATAAGCTAAAATTAGATGTCTTGAAAGGTTTCAGATTCTTCCTCTCCCAGGAGGTTTTGAGTTGAAAGGCTGTATATCTTGCATATTTAATGTCTTTGTGGATGATAAATGGTTGGTTGGTCTTCGATCGCTTATTGGAAGGAAGCTGAACAGCCGTATAATAGGCACTGAAATAAGCTTTGGCTTTGCTAACCTTGTTCAGCTGTGGGCCTGTCGATGGAAGGCACTTAACTGTGCAAGGGAGGCGACGTGAAAGGAACGGATTAAAGGAAAAAACGTAGCCAGGTCAGGGCAGTCAATAACTACCGGTCAGAAAGAATAATGTAAAGGTCTAGTTTTACCAGAATTAGATCATGCACTATCATGGTGTTTTTGGACACTGAAATTGGAATAAATGCTAATGCTAGTCAATGTTTTGGGCCATTCACTACATGTCCGTCTTCTCTTCACACACACTATCTGACAATCATTTCCCCCTCAGAGATGGCACTTTATGTAGACTTAGATAGCATTTTAAACAGATTTATAGCATGTTACGTAGACGGCACTAGAATTGCATTTCATAGTCATAGCACTTTATAGTACATATGTATTTTGTGTGTGTGTGTGTGTGTGTGTGTGTGTGTGTATATATATGTTTCATGATATAGATACTCCACTGTTACGTTCTTAGCTTACGCATGTTTCACTACTTTCTATTTATGTGATGTATGCCATGCTTTTGTTATTGCTTAATGTAAATCGCTCTGGATTAAGAGCGTCTGCTAAATTGTAAATTTCGTCATAATTATCATCATGACTACTTGTTGCTTCAGTCATTGTCTTCAGTACAAGCACGGTCGGGTGCCATTGAAAGCACTGTATCAGCTTTCAATCTGTTCAGACCCTGGCATGACCCTGTACCTGCCATGCAGATACCGTCATTGCTTGTCTTAAAACATACATACTATCTACCTTCCGGCTTCCGTTGCAACAAACTGTGAGTGTTTTCGTGCTTGCCATTCCCAGTAGATCTAATTTAAGGACAATGAACAACAGTTGTCTAATGCATCTTCACTTGTCGATACCGGGCCGGCCTTCACCCTGTGCAGTCTAGAAGTATATTTAGGAAGAGCTGCCCTTTCATGTTATGTACGTACATGTGCCTACTATATGTGTATGACAGAATGGAAAAGCAAAAGGGAGCTGGCGCCGTCTTTGTTGTGTGTAAAAACATACTGCTGCCCTCACAGCGTCAACAAACAAATCGCCACGGAAACGGCATGATCCAAATCACTGGGCGGGCAGGATTGATTTAATCAGCTGGTGGGTGAAAACCTTAAGTTATAACCCTCATATTGCAGCTATACTGCTGCTTCTCAGTCACACATGTACTGTAATAAAATACTAACTTATCCTTCAAAGAGAGACATTGAAGAGCCGTTATACTTCATGTATTGGGCTTGGAGTGTTTTTGCTAAAACCTGCTTCCAGACATCTGTCAACTATCACAGCTGTTGTTGATGTTCTACAGCCTTGTGGTTGAAAAACAAAGGTCACCCAGGGCCAGTAGACATGGGATTGGATGGTATGTTTCAGCATTCTTGTTTTGTTGCCATGTCATTTCTGCACAAAAGTGCACTGTCACGTCGGTCTAGATGTAAAAGTCAGAAATATTTTCTCTTCATTCATAATTAGATTGAGTGTTTTCTTTTTTTTAGGTTCATAATATATGGTGTCTCTTCACCATATTTTTGTCTCTTTGCCGTTACGACCTGTTAAAGTTCCATCCTCTGCTCATCTTCCAGTGTTCTTCCTTAACCCGCCTTTTCTTAATTTCCTCTCTCTCTCATCTCATCGCTCGTCCCCCCCCCCCCCCCCCTCTCACAGACTGGCCTCCATAAACATGGCTGTCAGCTAATGTAAACACCATCCACTCCATCTTGGATGGGAAGGATGATAGAGAGAGGAAAGAAGGGTGATAGAGAGAGAGAGTAAGGGAGGAAGGGAGGCAGGGAGAGCGTTCACTTCAGATATGCAGATATGTTTATTTTCTTTTTCTTTTTTTCTTTTTTACATCTGAGGTAAAGCAACATGCACACTGTAGTACATCCTGACCATTCCCACAAAGCTGTGCTTTTTGTATTAGTTAGTCGGTAGTAGTTACTTTAAGGATGTTGGGGCAATACGGCTGTTAGTGTTTCTACTGTGGTGCTAAACGGTGTACAGACTAGGGGGACTGGGGATGGGAGCTGTTATCCAAGGCTGTGCTAATGGCTGTGGGGGATAATAGTGAATGAAATGCACTCCATTTGACAGCACTTATGGATTAATATTGCTCATTAGAACAACACACACACGCACACGCCCAAACATAGCTGAGGTAATGCAACTAATGAATGGATAAACATACCCTCCTTCCCATTTGACAGATATGCATGTGTAACAACCCACCACACACAAACCCACCCACACACAATCTTCATCTCCTCTTTCACGTGCCCACAGAGGTCATAAAATATGATTTCCTTCTCCCTTCCCCTCCCCTCTTCTTTCCATCCCTAGCCCCCAACATACACACACACTCACACCAACCTACTGAAGGACTGTGGGTCCGCATTTAATGCACCCAATTACTTAGGCCCTGGCCTCATCTGGATGGTGCATTACGTCAGGCCTGGCAGGCTGTATTTTTAGCTGGGAGATGCCATAGGCCCGCTGTCCCTCCTACTCTGCAGATTGAATTACCAGCCTGTTATTGAACGAAACCAACGGATGGCCAGCAGAGCAGCGGTCATCCAATCACATTGTCAGGCAATTGCCTGATGTCACAACGAAGCACATTTGGAGGGCCACAGCCAGTGAGGTTTGGCGATGGGCGGGGGAGAACCACAGAAGGGAAAAGGTTGTTGGCAGAGTGGTGAGACATGGGGGTGTGTGTGTGTGTGTGTGTGTGTGTGCGTGGCCTTGTTTGTGTTGGTCACACATCATGCGCATATACAGAAGCTCCTATAGGACTATAATGTGGACTGTGGTCTGGTCAGGACACGAGCTGCCAAAAGTTAAATCTTGAGTAGCTGCACCGCAACACTCTCAGACACCATAAATGACTGGCTTGTAAGAGGAAAAACTGTGAGGAGAGCGCTATGAAAATATGCTTGGGTCTATTTTCAATTTTCCTCCGCATGCTCCCCTCTCATTATTTCGGCCTTCGATAATGGCTTACACTTTGGGGAGCAGTTTCTGTGATGGGAGCAATGAAGTTGTACTCTGCACAGCTGAGACATCAGAATGAACTGTTGACAGCTAGACCCCATGCTGCTGCTGCGACACACACACACACACACACACACACACACACACACACACATTCCTCAGAAGAAAGCCAGGAATGTTGTCAGTCAGATGCCAAGTGTTTGCCCCAACACTCTTAAGCTAACAGCTTGACAAACAACTCTCATTATCTTCATCCTAGCACGTCACAATGGCATCTGAATTTAAGATGCTGCTCTTTCTTTCTTCCTTTGAAAGGTTCCTCTGTCCTAATCAAAAGTGTAGGCTAATCGCCTGGTCTCTATCTTCCCCTGCAGAGCTTCGGTTTGCTTTGCTTGTTTACTTCTCCTAGGGAGACTTTGAGTCATTCATCGCCCTATTCATTTGGGCATCAGAAGGGATCCGCCGGAGATCGTCAGCGCTTATGGATGCCCCTATTTATGTTGAGGTCAGGGAAAACAATAGTAGGACATGGAAACGGAAGGCTATCAGAGTTACCATGGCACCCTGTGGTTGATTGACAGCTAGCAAGAGGTCAACATGAGGTGACATTCCAGATCAGCATGCTAGCTTTAATATAGTTTTCCACGCCTTTCATTATAAGTGTCACATTATTGTGCTTCACTAATCTTCCATTAATCTATGTCCTTGTGGGGAAGAATTATTTTGAGATACAATTTCTTTCTTTTATTTAGGGTTTATAGACATATTCAAATAAACAGAAACAAAAACAAGACGCAACATAGTACAAAGGCAAACGTCACAACCACACAGAACTTAAAAAAAAGTAAAATCATATAAATAAATGACTCAAATAGAACCTTTTACTTGGGGATACCGTTAACTTTTCCATTCCATTACTCTTATTATATTTCACCTCTTTTCCATTTATATAGCGACCATTTTTCCCATCTTTTTTCATAGAGGTCTTCTCTTATTCTTATTTTGAATTTGTGTCTTGTGTGTTATCCCCCGGGCCCCAGCCATATTTAGTTGGCCTTATACTGTAACTAGCTAGTTTTTGTAGCATCCTTGAATCCAGTTAGTTGGTTTGGCTTCAGAGTATTGACAATCCATTAAGGCTTTAAGAGGTTTTCAAGGTTGTCCCAGAAGTTTTGTCTCTGTTATAGACAGGACCAGTGGTGGTGAAAGATTTCCAGCATTGAAACAAGAGGTTGGTTTATTTTCTCAATGAGGTTTACTTCATGGCTTGCAATATTGTCCCAATATTCCAAAAGTAGGCTACTCTGAGAGTCGGCACTTGTAGGCATATATACTATATTGGTTATTACTTGTTACTTGCGCAAGCAGAGCGCACAAGTGAGGTGGTCGTGCCGTCTCTTTTTATGTGTATGCCGTGGTATATAATTATATATACTGATTTTGAGAGTGACGTAATGAAGATATGTATCAATGCCGGGGTATAACTGGCTTTCGATGGTGACGTAATAATGATTTGTTTCAGTGTCGGGTGGATTAAAGGTAATGTCTCTATGTATACATGTATGTAATCTTTATTACATCACCATCGAAAGCCAGTTATATCCCGGCATTGATATATCTTCATTACGTCTCTGTCACATGTGTCAAAAAACGAACCGGGGCAATTTTAATGCAGTCACGCAACGCGGGCAGTGGAGCCACCCTTCATTGATTAAAAAGGGAACATTCCCTGACGGTGACGAAGACGCGACGCTGACGCGCCTGGTGGAGCCCCAGTGTTACACCTCATTCTGAGCACGACCAGGGACATGAGCTGGTATCCGGAATACGCAGTTCCAGTAAACACACAATAAACAGAGTAATACAGAATTTGAAACCATTTAGACTAGGGGACTTATCCAGACACAGTGACTCAGTGCTTGAGAGACAGACAGACAGACAGACAGAGGGAAGCTAGATTGAGACTGCATAGAGGGGGGTAGAGGTGATGAAGGGGGGGTGTGGGTGGAGGAAACTGGACACGGCTTAAGGAAGTTCCTTCCTGGATGAATGCCTGCGTGATGACATCACTATTCAGGAGAGCATCTAGTAGTAATACACAGCAATATGCAATCTGACTCACATTTTCAGTACAGTACTGATTCCTGGTGCCACATACTTGCATACTAACTTATTGCATACCAGACGGTGATACCACTCCTATACACACAAACACTAATGTCCTTTGCTCAATAATCAAACATGGCTAGGGTGTCTCAAATGTTTTCAGTCTCAGATTCTAAAAATGATTAATCTATAAGTGAATGACTTTGAGACCCATGACCTGCTATTTTGTTTTCACTGTGTATTTATTGTTTTGACGCCAATCTTAAGATATTGAGCTGAATGTTTGCCATTAGTCGGGTCAATAGATATGCATCATCAAAGACACGTGCTGCCTGATAATGGGTCTAAAGGAACACTCTGTCTCTCGTAAGGCAGGGGATTGAAGCATTTTCTGCTCATCCTGTAGGCTTTGATGGAATTCATAGATCAAAGCAGCTGAACCCAAGTACACAGCCCATCACAATACTGCATTTATAGAAGTCAGTGCAAGGTGATCTACAAAACAGCTGCTTTGAGTTCCTCAAATCCCTGCGGTTTTCACCTTCCTTCTGAAGTTGGACATACAGACGCACATGCACACGCTGAGACCCCAGGTCCATCACCATTGTGTTGAGCCCTTACCAAGCGGAGCACTGGGAGCGGAGTTGGGTTTTGGGTGGCATGTCTCTGCTTTAGAGGGATCGTGGCTTGACTGTAGAACAAAGAGGGATGTATGAACCTGATATCCCTGCCGTGTCACTCAAACAGTAACCTCTTTCACACTCTCAGTCCTTCCCCCTCCTCACTTTGACTTTACCCCCTTGGACCTCCCTCTGTTTCGCACACACTCTCAAATACACCAGGAACTCTATGGAATCCCCTCCTCGAACGTGACCCCCTGCCCGGGAGGGACATATTGGTGATGTCAGGTCACTATAACGTAGCATGACACTTCTAGAGGGCTCTGCTTACACGTTCATTGTCTCTACATTCCAGCGTGTTAAAGCCCGTTGGCAGTAGCTTGGTATTGGCATCATATGAATAGTAATCAGCATTGATTTATAATCAATCTGGATCAAACATAGAGGAGCCAGGTAAGTGTTCTGGGCTCCATGATGTGACACTGAATTGATTAATTGAATACTTATATTATATCAACATGATATTCTAATAAATATAGGATTGTGCTATCAAGGTGTCCAATGTCAAGGAGTTAAACTATGTTCTTTAACTCTATGTTCTTTTAGTTTAATTTTGGGTAGCGACTCGAGAACCTTTGTCTTTTGCTAGGTAATGCCACATCTTTGTAGCAGCATAGTAGAATGCTACCCATGTTTTAGCCAAATTAATTATGAATTGTTGGCGTCCTAATGTTGATAAAACAATGAAAACCACAGATGGCATCATTGTAGGCCCCCCATCAACTCAGGACTTGTATCTTCCAAACTTGAACGCCCCCTGCAGTCGGCATCAAGCGTATAATCAATTTTCCTACTACTGATGGATTATGCAACGATAACCACTGTACTCTTGTCTCCACCTCCTAGATGTGAAGAAGGACTGGTCAGACCATGCTCTGTGGTGGGAGAAGAAGAAAACCTGGCTGCTGAAAACCCACTGGACCTTGGACAAGTATGGCATCCAAGCCGATGCCAGGCTCCTGTTCACACCTCAGCACAAGCTCCTTCGTCTGCAGCTTCCCAACATGAAGCACATGAAGGTCAAGGTGAACTTCTCTGACCGAGTCTTCAAGGCAGTCTCTGACATCTGCAAAACCTTCAGTAAGTACAGTAACATGCAGGACTTGTATAGGACGATATATGATGTTTCAAATATGAAACAAGAAAGGTCACTCGGGCTGTGCCTGATTCCCAGTGGGTGAGGAGTGAATTATGAGTGAAATACTGTATGACAATAGAATGGAGGATGGATATGATCAGGAACGAGTACATCAGAGGGACATCGCATGTTGGAAGTTTTGGAGATATAGCCAGAGAGGCCAGACTGAGATGGTTTGGACGTGTACAGTGGAGGGATAGTGAGTATATTGGTACTAGAAGGATGTTGAGGTTGGAAGTGGAACTGCCAGGCAGGAAGCCTAGAGGAAGAACAAAGAGAAGATGTATGGATGAAAGAGGACATGAAGTTAGTTGGTGTGAGAACAGAGGAGGTAGAGGACAGGGTGAGATGGAGGCAGATGATTCGCTGTGGCGGCCCCTGAAGGGAAAAGCCGAAAAGAGAAGAAGACCGTAGAATGGAGCATGGATTTTGTGCTCAAAACCTTAATTCCTTTGGCATGCTCATATCAAACAAACGCTGTTGGTGGTGTCTTTTTTTTTTTTAATATATATGTTTATTGGTAGTAGTTTTCAACAATGTAGTACAGTTTGAACATACAATTTTTTTCTCCCTCACCCCATCCCTCCCCCCACAGTTATCGTCATCATTAAACAATATAGAAAATAACAATTGAGTACAGACATACAAAAACAACCATGTATATTTGACATAATAATATGAACAGTAGGAAACAAAAATAATAATTTAAGCACAGATGACAAAAACAATAACAATATAAATAACAAAAAATAAAATAAAACAAAACAAATACAATTATGAGTTGGGTTATTTGAGTTCAAAAGAGTTACAAGTTATGTTGGAAAATATTGTGTTGAATCGGAACATTGTCATACAGCACCCTCTATTCTATACAGAGTTCTATCGTTACGAGGAAGCAAAAAAAAACACACATAGTATTGGTTCAATTAGTCTGTCGGAAGTACCCTCAGATTCTCAAAATAGGTAATGAATGGTTGCCAGCTAGAAAATAACCTTTCTGTTGAACCTCTAATTGTAAACTTTATTTTTTCCAATTTTAAAAATCCCATAATATCCTTAAGCCACATAGCTATAGAAGGGGGAGTTGGGGGTGGATGGTGTCTTCTGCTCTGATGGGACGTCCAGTAATAGGTCTGTTGACGTGCTGTTGGAGCCAGAGACCAATCGTTCTTACTGCTGTTTAATAAACAGAGATTATCACTCTGACTCAGCCACACACGTGCACAAGACCCATGATAAACATGTACACTGCGCAACACGCACACAACTGTCCAAGTGTCCATGTACACTGCACTAGAGGTACACAATTGTGAATGTACACTGCACTAGAAGCACAACTATTTATATACAACATGCATGCGCCCAATCTTTCTTTCTCTCTCTGACCATCGCTATTCTCTCGGAACAGACTGTTGAGTCACGTCAATAAATTCAAAGGAAAAGATGGCGCTGTTTTTCCTTGATTTGCCGAAGGGTTCTCAGATTGGATCATCACTGACTGTCTTTTTCAACCTTCCAGCCCATATTAAAGTGCCCATATTAAGTGCCCCCCCCATGGGCCGAGTGGCTGAGTACCACCTAGAGGTCCATTATCAATATTTTCTATCAACTGGTACCCTGCTGCCCTGTCAGAGATGTGAAAGGTCACTCAGTGGAGCTCAAAGCCCCCCTTGACCCTGTAACACACCCACTTTTCCTAACTTGCTCGCCAGTCACTGTCTCAAGTAGAACATCCAGGTGTGAAGATCCCCCCCACATTGGCATTTTTCCACAAGGCAGAATTTTGCAGCTCCAATAAAAGGGGTCATGCTTTTATTGGCCTTTTTTAAGGCAGAAATGGCCAACTATGCAGTTCCATGAAATGAATAGAACAAATAGCAGATTCAGTGGAACATAAATACACAAAGATTATTTTTCAAAAGGGGAGGTACTGCAGGGTAGAAGCACGTTGTGCAGCTCTTGGTCTGTCCTAGTTTGGAATGTGTCTACCTCTTCTGTAATAAATCTATTTTAGCTCCACAGAAATTCAGGACAAATTGCTTTTGGCTGACTTGGTGCATGCCGGGATGTCGCAACATGACTTACGGTAGCGATGAAGGCCCATGGTAGTGTAATGCATCACTACTAACTTGCATCACTAATGCACTTACCTCACTTTTACTCTCCCCCACAGTCACCAACCGGAAGAATAACGTTTATTCTCAGATTAGCAGGAAATATTCTCCACACTAACTTGAATTTGGACATCATGTCATATGATTCTTTTTGTCCAACTGGTCTACGATAACCTGACTCCGCCAGCTGGTGGCAGCAGTGAGTTCCTCCTCCTACTCCAATCTGGTCCCACTGGGCAGAGACGATGTACTCCGATCAAATGCTGATCGGAGCGATATGCTGCCGCTAGAGGCGGGATCAACGCAAGGAGGAGGGAACTTGTGAACTCAATACTGCCGCAATCTGGCAGAGTCAGGTTAGGTCTACGACTCTACACAGCACGTCTTTATCTTTGCATTATCCCTGGACATAAAAGGTGGTTGCACACTAGACGCGTTTTTCAGAAAACCGATGGAGAAACGCTGCTAAAAAATCTGAAATCGCGCCCGGTGTGTGAGGACCTTAAGCCCGTTTTCCTGTGTGCTTCCCACTGACTGGCCACAGTGGCCAGCAGCCTGGTTTTTACTTGGTTGCATGCAGGTGTTTTGTACCAAAAATAGAAGATCGACAAACTCGGTGTGTTTCACTGTAATGGGTTGTGAGCTTGCAGGTCGTCTCTTTCCGATTTGTGACACCCTCGAGCAACTAAATAAAACTCAGGCATGAGAGCTGCTGAGCATGGAGAGCCAGAACAGACTGTCCAACTGGCCTTCACTCCAGACAGGGAGAGAGAGAGAGGAAGGAGATGAGATATACTACTGGGAAAAGAGGCTGATGGAGAGAGAGAGAGGACGGGAGACGGGAGTTTCCTCTCAGCTGTGATAGTAACTTCTCTCCTCTTAACCTCGATGATTGATTTCAAGGGGCTTTTCACTCTGGACTCTGCAGTTGATCTTGCAGAAGCCGTTTCCTGGTGCAAAACAAATTCCAGGTTCACTCCTTCAGTGTGGGAGTTGGCAACCTTATTTCATCCTCTTCGTCGCAGTTCCTCTTTCTCGCTCCTGTAAATATCCACAGTATAACACTTCATGAGCTCTGTGTATGCACAGTTTGCACACATATATTCAGTGTTAATATATTATTCACAAATTATTTCTCATCTCTTTTTCTCAATATCTTATGCATTTCCCCGAACCTCTGATAGTGAATCTCCTACACACGAGCAGAGCTTACTGTACAGTCCCTGCTGTACCTGCTGCTCTACAGTAAGTTAGATGGATCAAACCAATTATCTCTGCTGTACTTCTCCCATGTCCACTGCAGCTGTGCTTAGTCTCACCCCTGACACAGACACGGTCCATCTGGGCCAGCTGGGAATGGGTGAAGACTCCACAGAATATATACTGTACTGGTACTGGCTAAAATCACTCGGTTACACTCTGACTTTGTACTGTGATTTCCATTGGCAGCCTTCAGATCATAGATAGATAGATAGATGCTTTATTTGTCCTTTCGGAAATTTGTTTTGTGCACAGCAGTCATCAGGATATACATAAAACATATGCAAACAAACAGATCACACAGTACATAGACAATAAAGAAACAGTGCCAACAGAAGGCCACCAGTCATAGTTCCAAGAGGCATCACATCACACTTTATGCACGGAACTGAGATGGGGCCTGCTTGTTCATAAGTCCTATACTTATGGGAACAAACGATCTTGAGGCCCTAGCCTGCATGCACGTATTGCCTATTTTTCTTGTCACTTGCACAGATAGAGGAGTGAAGACATCTCACTTTCATTAGGTTTACGCTTTATTTATTTATTTTGCCACTGTAAGGTCTTTCCCCCCCTCCTTTTTGTGTGCTTTTTTAAACTCCAAAGATATTTTTCTGTTATGGTTTAAATAGAATGGCCATATTAAATCTGTTTGCATAAAAGGCAAGGCATTTAATGGTGAAATCAAGGAAAGGGCATTTTAAAAGATTTATCTGTCGATGAGTCACATTTAGCCATGACAACCTTGACCTGTCTAGACGAATTGGACACTTTAATGTGCGTGTAACCTCACAGATATACATCCACACAGGAACATGCAGTACACACAACACAGAGGAAATACAGTCTTCACCAATGACGAGCGCATGACACTGTGGACCTAGGAGCTTGAGGTGTACAAAGTTCCACTCCAAAATGCAGTAAAAATTAACATAATTTATGGATAATGGCAGTCACACGCTTCCACTTAACCACAGTGTCCTGACCTGCTATGCCCTCGTTTCCAGGATACTGTAGGGGGACAGGAGCCATGGCAGTGGTGCCGTTAGTTTGCAGAAGATGTTACCGGTACCTGGAGGCAACAGAGGAGAGACTAATAGTTTAAGACAAAAGGCCAGGGATAATGAGGAAAGATGAAGAGAAGCACAGAAGACTGGTTTAATCACTTTCACTTTCATCCCTATTTTGGTCATTACAGTAGTAGATCTACAAGCTCACGGCAGGCTAGTTTTTAATAGTATAAAATAGGGCCCAAGTTAAGGGAAAGGAGCTGAGCAGCTGAGCTAGCTAGTAAAATGGGGTAAATTTAAAAAAAATAAACCAAGATGAAGGCCAAAAGGTCAATTTTCACTCTCGTACTACTTACTACTCGTACTTACTTCCCTCCCCCCATCTTTCCCTCTACACCAAATCTCTTCGGCAAAAATAGCTGACTGAAATAGCTTGTTTTGTGGGTATATGTCATGAACCTCCACGTGTTGGGCTCTTCTGGTGAAACTCCTGGCTGTCAGGTGAAAAGAAGAGCTGCACGTCTATTAGAGGAGGCAAGTGGTGGTCTACACCCTCCCCTGACCAACAGTGAGGATTGGCAGTGACAGGGCACTGCAGTATAAGCAAAAGAAAAATCGCTGTAAGCTACAGTAATAGGCGTTGCGTCACAGTGGTCCACTTGATTTATGGACCATCGCCCTGTGGCCTGCTTGACTGGCCCAAGTGTCTTGGCCACTGTTTTCATAACACAGAAGTGTGGTTTTGGCCTCGACTTCCAACTCCTAAATTAAAGATCATTATTTTTCTTTTAAATTGGATTTCATCACAATGTTGGAATGGGGAAGAGATGCTCTTACACTCGCTAGGCTTAAAAGTAAAATGCTGAGTCATGTTGGTTCTTCATACTGACGTCTAGCTCTCCTTTAGTACTAATAATAGTGTATTATTTGGATTAATATTTACATTGTCATCAATTTTCCCATGAACACAGACCCCGTGTTGTAGATGAAGAGTTACTTGTCGGTCCTTTTATTGTTAATCAATCCACCTCAGAACAAGATCTTGATTTAGCGCCCCAGGATATTGACCGATCAATTACACTCACAGCCTTACACTACACACAGCTTAAAATCAAACTCTGCTGATGAAGTGATCTGATGGAGAGAGGCGATAAAACCACGTCTTCTTAACTTTTCTCACCATGTAGGGTCTCTGTCTTTGTACATACATGGTAAACCACGGTGTTATAAAATTAGAATATGACGGTGTTTGTGATTCCTCTGTGGTCGGGTCATACTCACTCCAGTGAATCATGTGTTCCACGGAGTTAGACCAAGCAACCATTGCTGGCACTGAGTCAATCCCCTCCCCTCTCCCTTGGCTGGAAGCCTGGCCACTGCCACAACTCTGGAAGATGGAAGATTGAAGATGTTCTGCAAGTAAGGCTAATTGTGTAGGTGTGATGTGTGTTGATGGAAATTTCTATGAGCTTTTTTAAACCCTTAGTCTCAACTTCTGCCCCTCAGCACAGGTTTTAGTGAGTATGTGAGCCAGGTTATTATTGCCATATTTTGCATGTGATTTATATCTCCACAAATGTACCAGACCACTCTTGACTGACATTTCTATTTTTTATTTGTTTTCAGAACAGGGTTTGATCTGGTCTGCTCTGCATATTTATTCTACCAATAATGCACTGAAAAGATTGCCATTCAAATTGTATTATTGAGAATGTGACTTAGAAAAACATAAGAAAACATTATCTCCGAAAACGCGTTTATGTATATTATTTTCTTTGAGAGATGGTTATTTGATAGTGAATGATGTTGGAAAGCTACAATACCATGAATCATCATTGTCAGATCTAGCAGAGGGTGTTAATTTACTTACCAATTATGGGCATTGGTATCACACCCAAAAATACATTATATCGTCCATTCCCTACCCTCAAATCCTGTAATCAGCCAAGCCATCCTCACTAGATGCATCATTGATGTATGCCCTATAGATTCCAGCACAGTAGAAAATAAGATTTCCAGGTCAATTTCTGCACGCAAAGGGTTCTATTGTAACACAGGATTTCATTGTGTAGGTGGCATTGACTTATGAGATCACAGGAATGTGTCATGAAAGTGACGTGGATGTTTGACATTGTAGTAAAATGCCACATATGCCTCTGCAATGCCTTGGCTCACGCACACAGCCCAAAACACTTGGCCATGCCCCATCTTCACGCAGCCCAACGTGGGGCTAAAGCTAGGCTGAACGCCTGCACTCACATGGCTGTATAAGGGCACAGCACTTGTGCTACAGTCAGTATAGAGAGAGTGGGAAAGAGGGAGGAGGAGGAGCGAGAGTGTGAGCGCCCATCTGGTAGTCCTTAAAACCTCTGGAATGCTTTTGCTTTAGTTACACAAACTAAACAAGCAATTCTCGCCAAGCCAAGAAGTCCTGTCTCTCCTCCTTAGGATTCAGACTCCTCTGCTTTTTCTCGTTCTCTCTCTCCATCTTGATAAATGTCTCTCTTTCTTGCCATCTCTCTCACCGTTCCATATCTGTTGGAAATTGACCTTGCATGATCAAATTTGAATGGCCTGGAAAGTGAGTGCAGTGAAATAAACGTTCTCAAATATCAGCCACCTCCCTGATTGGTAGAATGGAATTCCAAAAGAGAGTGAATCCAGCCGAAAGGCCCAGCTGTGCTTTTCGACTATGCTCCTCTGTCTGTGCAGACACATTCTGGCAGCCTCACCCACTGCCTCGCAGCCGCCCAAAACCCTGTGCTAAAGCGTCATTACTGTCACTGAGGGATGGTTCCTTCAATCCCTGTCCTAACGCATCATTACTGCTGCTGAGGGATGGCTCCTTCCATCCTTGACTCCTCAGCTTCCTTGCCTCCTTGGCTTCCTAGCCTCAGAGGGAGGAGTGAGGGATGAGAAAATAAAATCCACAGATCCATTTCTGCTTTAGGCATTATATGAAACCTGGTGTCGGACTGCATATTATAGTGCTTTTACACAGCTCATAGCAAAGCTTCATTCCATTTACACACACACACTCTGTGTGTAGCAGATTACAGTTTACTTTAGTTGTCGCATCTCACGTGTCTGTCAATGGATTTGGTGGTGTTTTGACTTGGGCAGTGTTAGTGCCACTAGAGCATTATATAATGATAGTTATCAAACACTGTGTAGTATCAAACAATGTGTGTGAGAGTGAGAGAAAAAACATGCCTACCCTTTCTCAAATGGGTGGCAGTGATTCAGGAGATAGTGGCAATCTAGTTTCCATTTAGGCCCTATGCAATCAATTCATGTAATGTCTATGAATTGATTGCATGGGGCCTAAATGGAAAAAAGACCACAAGGACTTTTTTTTGGTGCTATCCCTTTTGAACTGAGTGTTTGACTGTACTCTGTTGCTGTTTTTAAATGTATGTTCAATATACTAATCAATTGACAGTGACAACTCCATGTTTTGTCCTGATTTCTGCAGTCTGTCCCTTACCTGCTTCTGATGAGCGATTTGGTCTTGCATCGTTTTCTCCACTCTCGGGTGTGTGACTGTGAATGTGTGATGTAATGCACATCATAAAGCATCGTTGTCGATAAATGTGCTATAGAAATGAAGACCATTTACCATTTGGGCTATTAGATACTGGCTATACTGTGCACAGCTGTTCATGAGTTTTACCTTTCTCTTTCAGTATCTCTCTCTCCTCTCTCCTAGCCTTTACTGTCTTTGCCTTTCTCTCCCTTCTTGACCTCGTTATTCACTGCAGTTAGAGATTCCACTCTGTGTGTGTGTGTGTGTGTGTGTGTGTGCATTTGGTCCTTGATGCTGTGGTTTATTTGAAGCTAGTAGTTGAAAGAATCCTAAATGATGACTTTGTTGACATATAGTGACACGTCTGCTCCTCTTGGGGTCTGGGTGGCTTAACACTGTTGCTGTGCAAGGTACTGTTTATGTGACAAATCAAAACTTTGACGGACTCTCTCCCTCTCTCTCCCTCTCCCTGCCTATGACTTTCTCCATGCGGCCGTCCCACCCTCTAGATATTCGCCACCCAGAGGAGCTGTCACTGCTGCGTAAGCCTCGTGATCCCAAGAAGAAGAAGAAAAAGCTGGAGGAAGCTGAGGAGCAGGCTCTGGAGATGGATGGTCCTCTGCTAACCCCTGGATCAGGTAATGTCCGAGGCCTGGAGCTCCTTCTGCTCACGAGAATCCCTTCGCCTCCTACCACTGGGAATAGGATTCGTCCAAAGCAAAAACTCTATATACAGTACTCTGTGATCGGCCGATCGGTCTCCAAATGATTTGATCTGTTATCGGCAATTTACCCTATCTGGAGAAACCGATCTTCAGGTATATAGTATAATATCATTCTGCATCTTTGTGACAGGCCTAAACATTCTCTCCTTCCTCACCACACACAGGAACAGTTTTGTTGTGGGTTTACTTTTTACATATAATAAGGCCGACATTGTTTTTGAGGGGCGCCAGCCCCTCCTATACACAATGTTTGTCTTTAGTTCAATGTTTGTTTTGTTGCCATTGACGATGAAGGGAAAATGTACGTCATAATGTGCCTCATTTCGTCATATTGTCTCTTTATTGTTAATGTCATTCACCTAATCAACATGAGCTAGACTTTATATATTAGCGCCCCTCACTTCACACAGGTTTGATTGTTTTTTCTGCCTCAGGACTAAATGGGTTAATGTCTGCAACAGGTTGACTAGCAGGTTCCTCTGATTCTTTACAGAGCATCTTTCCTCTGCTCTTTTTTCTAATTGCCCCTGTGGTTTGTAACCACTAAAGCTGCAGATTGCTGCACCCTGTCTTCTACTAGTGACCAAATAAGAATGTGTGAGTTTGAGGCCGCTGCCGTGGAGCTGCAGACCTGGCTCTCTCCGCTCCTTGGCAGGGTGGACGAAGAATGGCTGAGATTCCACACATAGTTGGTCACGCTGCCATTTTAAACCCAACCCGGGATACACACAACTACACTCACTCCTCCCTACCTCCCTACGTCCCTGCACCAGTGATGACACGGTTACAGCCATGTGAGTTGAGAGTGGCAGGACAGGACTGGCCATGTTGCTGTCTCATTAGTTAGCATTATAGGGGACACTCACTCACTCAGTAACATGCTAACTCTATAAGGCAATGTGAATGGGGCTCATTGTCTGGTTTGGTAGAGAGCGGCTGCCCCTCCCCTGCCCTGCCCTTCTCTGTCCTGTGCACAAGTTCTCGACCCTTTCCCCACAGACTGGAGGTTTATCGGACCTCTGTTTAGAGCTGCACAGTGAGAGTGAACAAATGGAACCATATGGACCCACAATGGTCCGTCCTGGAGCCTCTCAGAGTTATACATGTATAAATGAACAATTTCACTTAGGATTTGTTTTTGTGCACTCCCAAATGAACTGCAAGCTACATAATGTGAAAACACACTATATAGGACTGCTCTGATGTTTAGCTAAAAACTATATTGCACTGAGCCAAGAGCAGAAGGAGTTAAAGTCCATGTTTATTTCAGGAGCTACCAAGCGACATTCACACCCTGTGTTTTGTCTCTTCTCCATCTCAAGGGTGGGTTTCATTACGATCTCTCTGCATGCACTTCCCCTCAGTCTAGAAGTGAACTCCCGCCACCCCCAGTGCACCGCTTGAATAAATACACTGGTTTCTTCTCTGTGGGTGATTGTGGTCACGTTACGGTGGTGAAAAGGAACAGAGCATCAAGAGGAATGTGCAGAATCTGTTTTCCTGTACCGATGTTGTACTCTCCCTATCTCTCTTGTCTTCTCCCTATCTCTTTTTCTCTGACTCACCCCACACACAACACAACACAACACATGCATGCATACATACATACATTTAGTCACACATCCTACCGCCCCCTCCCAATGAATCACATGCTATAGTAGACTGTATTTCATGGCCAAGTTGCAGAGAGTTATTCCGTCCCCCTGTGGTGAAGGGCCTGGCCTCTTACCCCGGGTCTCCTGATAGGAATCACAAGGGCCAGGCTGTACAGACAGGCAGCGACGCAATCAGCTCACTGCCTGATCAACCAGAACCACTAATCTCACCCCCACAGCCAACTGCTGCTGGTTGTACCTCTACACTCCACCCCACAGAGACCCAGAGGCAGACTATATTTCCTCTCTAGTTGTAGATTTTATATTTTTGAGGCACTAGCCCCTCCTATATTCAGCTATAGTGTATATTTTCATCTTACACAAATTGACAATGAAAGGAGAATTTACGTCTTATGTGGACGAGCAAATCGGCTATTTTTGTCCTACACAAATTCCCATTGACAATGAATGGATGATGTACGATGATAAGAGCGCCACTTCACTTCACACGGGTGTGATTCTTTTTGTTATATGGAAACGTATGTCTTTTGCACACAATAAATGTATTTGTGACAGATGCATAGGTAAAGTAATATAATCAAAGACGTTTCTTCGAACATGGTCTTTGACATTTAGCAAATGTCTGACCATGTGCACTGCTGCGCATTATCACTTTTCTTAGACTCCAGGCCGTGCCATCTTTTAGTTCCAAAACCACAACCTCCGCCTTTAGGTGGGTCATTTTATCAATGCCAGTCCGTGTAACAGAACGATACTTAAATCTTTACAGTACTGCTCGTTTTGAGTTTGAATGCCATGTTAGTTACTAATCCTCAGCTGTTCTTATGAGTCGAGACTATGTTGTCAGACCACTCCGTCCCACTTCGCCTGTCACTTCTACTGCCTCACTCTTTTATAAATAATTAGCCCAGTCTGTCAGTATGGAGAATGACATTCCTTGGATATCCAGCAGTGCACATCTGTGCTGCAGTGTATATATGCAGGAGTAGGTCACATTGACCAACACCCTGCCCTGCCTGGGTTTGTAATAGGCCACGTTGGGTTTGAATGGCTATGAATGGGTGCATGGAAATTGAGCCACGATTGGGCAAACTGAGTCATCTGAGGCTGGCAGTTGCTGGCCGTGGAAACATTGCACCTCGTTCTTCTATTTTCCTGTATTCTTCTCCTCTCCTCTCCTCTCCTCTCCTCTCCTCTTCTCTTCTCTTCTCTTCTCTTCTCTTCTCTTCTCTTCTCTTCCCCTCCCCTCGTCCTTCATCTTTCTTCCATTGCTTTTCTTTACTCCTTCCCTGTCTTTCTTTCTTTCTCTCCTTCCATCTTAGCCTCTGAGATAATATACATCGGACCTGTCAAAGGTAAGCTGTCCTCTTCTGTCCCTTCATGTTTTCTGCACTGCTTTCTCCTCCTTGCTTCGCCTCCCTCTCCTCCTCCAACCCTCACCCCTACAGCTGGAGTGCTCAGGGTCACCTGACAAGCTATAACCTTAGGAACCAGCTGCCGAGTCACCTGACTGCTCCGACAGAGGAAGTCAGCTGATTTTTGGTGGTCACATGACAAAAGCTTTGCCTCCCATCAGAATTCAACTTGAAGCTCAAAACAATTATAACTTCCAGAACAAGCTCATTGCTCATTGCTGATGTTTGTTGTTTTGCTGGCCACTTTGAAGCACACAGGAGCCATAAATGTTTCCAAAGGAGGAGAAAATATAGATAGATATGTGTGTGTATATATATATATATATATATATATATATATATTAAAAAATAAATATATATATAATTCACATTTTTTTACAGTACCATTCTTATTATAGTGTACTAGGACATATTGTACTGTATGAAAATCGGACATTCCCTTTCTGGAATGTGTTGGGACTGAGAGCTAGCTCTCCAATGCACCGACAAAAATAAAAAAAACTCCTATAAAACCCATCAAAACGCATTGTTTTGCATAGAAATTGTCCTGCTCGCAGAACTCATTGGGAAGTGTAAAAAAGATTTTCACATCCTCAATAGAAGAATAAGATTCTCTTTAAATATTGACAGATAGTGGGTATATTGGTCATAAATTGTATCTCAAATAAAGGAAACACACACACACACACACACACAAAACGCTTGTGTTGAATCCCCCCAGAGTTTACATCAAGCCTCACACAACCCTCTACCACTCCCCCTGTGTGAGAGAATTAGGGAGTCGAGGCATGTTAACATTCTCCATGTCTTCACCCTGTGTTGCACTCGGATGGGGAGTGAGAGTAAACGTGGGATTGCCTCGTTGCCTGTTGTTGTCTCCATCTATACTTCTTCTCTCTGGATACTTGGGATTCCTCCAGAGACCATAGGGGACATGGGAGTACTCTCCATGACCTGATGAACTCTGCATTAGAGCCTTGAAAGAACCCTTAAACAGCCTCCCCAAAAACCTTTCCTCTAGGGATGGTGTCGCCATGGCCTGTACCCTGTTCTCATGACCTACAGGCGGGCGTGCACACACACACAGACACACACACACACACACACACACACACACACACACACACGGCTCACTTCCTGTTATTAGTAAAAATATGGTTTGGTCACTGTTGCTTCTTGACCCAATACACAGGGAGTGGGGGTATTGGTCAGTGTGTGGCCATTCATCTGGGCCAGAAGTACTCCATAGAGCCAGCGAAGAGAAAGTGTGACAGCTTCTGCTTGATCTTGCATTTATTTATCTATGAAAAGACCAAATCTAGAGTTAATTTATATTGCCGATAGCATGACGCAACAGTCCACTCCAGAACATTATCATTTTTAGTCACTTTAACCACTTAAATTTAAACCCTATATACAGTACTTAGTAGTCCCCAAGTTATACATACTTCCTTTTCCCCTCTACGCCACATCTCTTCCCTGAAAATACAAGCTCACAACGTGTTGTTTTGTCTATTTTCATCGAATATCTGCCTATTTTTGGTGACTGTTTGCCTATTATGACATGCCCAGAATTGGGATGCTAGCCTAGGATTCATGTAGTTAAATGACGTTTTATATTTACAATGTACAATATATAGTGGGTTATTATTATTTGTTCCGTGCCATTTTTTTGGTCAACATTAAAATCCTTGTGACCGCCTCATCTCCTTCCCTCCCTCCTCCCTGCGGCTGGTTGTGCTGTAATTTGCTGTGTGCAGTGCAGTCTGCAGTGCAATGCACTGCAGGGTTTTCATTGTGAACAAATGTGATCATATTGTGCATCATCTGCATGCCTGACGTGCATCAATCTTGCCATCAGCAGAAGGGATCTACTGTAGTTGAAGCCACTCATTTGCAAAGGGCTCGCTGGTAGTCACGCTGTTGACCGCAAGCTGATGTGACGAGGTTGCATCTGTGTGTGCTGTTGTGCAAATGTCGATTTTCTTGGCTATATTACTTTTTAAAATTATTGTGTATTTTTTATAGATAAACAAATCAAGGCAAATTTTATTTTCTAAAATGACGCGTCGCAAGCTTATGTAGATCTGCTTGTATATCAACACTTCTTTTTCCTGTTGCACCCCTAGCAGGCATGTGTGTTGGTATTGGATGAATTTAAGAATGCACATTCCTCTGCAAGATAGTTTGTACATTTCATGACAAAACAACTAGATATAGCAAAGTGTGAATTATATTGAACTGACTGCTGTGTGATTGGTGTCAAAGTGACCACTTCAGTCCACCACAACCTGTGACTAACCACTGACCGTATGTTTTCCAGGGAGTATCTACTCCAGCCCAGGTCTGTACAGTAAGACCATGACACCGACCTATGACTCCAGAGATGGAAGCCCCTTGTCACCCACCACCGCCTGGTTTGGGGACAGCCCCCTCTCGGAGGGCAACCCCAGCATTCTCGCCGTCAGCCAGCCAATCTCCTCGCCCGACATCTTGGCCAAACTTTACAAGCATCAGTCCCTCCTGGACAAGGCTAAAATCAACCAGGGGTGAGCCTTACTTCAGTGGAATTCACGAAATGTCCCATTTGAGGAATGCAACTGGGCGCAACTGAGCCTTCACACTGTGTTTTAACACGGTGAATGTGTTAAATGAGCCTTCACACTGTGTTTTAACACGGTGAATGTGTTAAATGAGCCTTCACACTGTGTTTTAACACGGTGAATGTGTTAAATGAGCCTTCACACTGTGTTTTAACACGGTGAATGTGCATTGTGTCTTTGCAGGTGGTTGGACTCGTCCCGGTCCCTGATGGAGCAGGATGTGAAGGAGAACGAGGTCCTGCTGCTGCGGTTTAAATATCACAGCTTCTTTGACCTCAACCCCAAGGTACGACCCATAGACCCTTACTCAACCCCAAGGTACGACCCATAGACCCTTACTCAACCCCAAGGTACGACCCATAGACCCTTACTCAACCCCAAGGTACGACCCATAGACCCTTACTCAACCCCAAGGTACGACCCATAGACCCTTACTCAACCCCAAGGTACGACCCATAGACCCTTACTCAACCCCAAGGTATGACCCATAGACCCTTACTCAACCCCAAGGTACGACCCACAGACCCTTACTCAACCCCAAGATACGACCCATAGACCCTTACTCAACCCCAAGGTACGACCCACAGACCCTTACTCAACCCCAAGATACGACCCATAGACCCTTACTCAACCCCAAGGTACGACCCACAGACCCTTACTCAACCCCAAGGTACGACCCACAGACCCTTACTCAACCCCAAGATACGACCCATAGACCCTTACTCAACCCCAAGATACGACCCATAGACCCTTACTCAACCCCAAGGTACGACCCACAGACCCTTACTCAACCCCAAGGTACGACCCACAGACCCTTACTCAACCCCAAGATACGACCCATAGACCCTTACTCAACCCCAAGGTACGACCCACAGACCCTTACTCAACCCCAAGGTACGACCCACAGACCCTTACTCGATAGCTGGATAGTTATATGGGTGTACGGAGGCTAGTCCTGGTGGTTCACAGGGCTAAAGAACGTACTACTACATACACACATCATGGGTTTAACAATGTGATCATGGACTCATGATTTGTGTTGTGCTCCCACATGGGTACAGTACAACCACCCTCCCTTCCCTTTCCACTGCAGTACTGTACACTCTAACAAAGCATACAATAAGCTTAAACTATTTTTAGAGGATACACAGTGATGACACAACAAAAACATATTTCTCCGTTGTTCACACAGCAGACCACATGATTCTCTATTGTTTTTTTGTTCTTTTTTTTTAACCTGAGGAAAGATAATTACTGTGTAATGGCAAGCTCACTGATGATTTTAGGTTGGCTAACTAAAAGGTCCTTACTTTTCTGTTCATGTACTTGGAACTAAAGACTTGTGGTGACGCTGTAAACCCCACCCATCTGATACTCCCAAGGGAATAGAACAAGCGCAAATAATTATGTGCAAAGTATTTCACCTACACAATGTACACATAGGTTGTGTGTCCTCCTGTGCATGCAAGTTGACTTGGGGTGTGTGTAACTGTTCTCCACTCATCCCTGCAGTATGATGCCATCAGGGTGAACCAGTTGTATGAACAGTCCAAATGGGCCATCCTGTTGGAGGAAATCGAGTGCACAGAGGAGGAAATGATGATGTTCGCCGCCTTGCAGGTAAATAGACGTGTGTGTGTGTGTGTGTGTGTTTGTGTGTGTGTGTGTGTGTGTGTGTGTGTGTGTGTGTGTGTGTGGTGCGTTTGTCTGACTGTGCATGAATGGGTTCAGCAGTGCATTGTCAGTGTCTGAGGACCTGCAGTTCTTCTCATTAAGCAAATTGCCTTTTCAACCACAAGCTAATGAATTGGATGGGCGTTCAGCCCAGAGCTGAGTCTGTTCTGCTGTGGTATGCATACTAAAAGTTGGCTATTTGTTACATTGTTGCAGAGAGAGAGAGCTAATCAGGGTATTATCGCCCATCCTCCCTGTGGGCTGCTGCAGTATTACAAGGCTTTTGAACAAAATGTCCCCGGTGAATTATTCATTATAATTTGCAGAACAGTAATTCACTTGGCCCCACTCAATTAAATGGTGTATATTATAATGTTATGAATATGAACATATACTACTTTAACTGACTGATCCACTGAATGGCCATATAAGTGTGAAAATATTGAAATGACGCGACGGGGACCCTGAAGAGTCCTGTCAGCTTAGCGGTATAGCAGATTTGCCCCCTGGTCCACCCCTTTTGAGGGGCGCTAGCTCCTCCAATGCATGGCTTTTGAAGATTACGTCATGTGGCACCACGTCTTGTCGTCTATGGACATTTTAATGTTTGTTTAGAGCACTTAATGATGTAAATTTGCCAGCCAAATCTATAGGACTTTAATGTTTGTTTAGGGCACAAAATGACGACGTAAGACGTCATGTGGCCAATATAAATACATTTTGTGACTGATTCCGTTTTATACAATAAAACACTGCATTCATGTCTTGTAACCTAGTGGCAGTGAATCTGAAATCGTGTGGCAGCCACAGTGGGTGCCCCTCACTTCACACAAGTGTGATTTTTTTCAATCCTACTGTAACAAATCATTTCTTGTATTGTTTTGGTTGCAGACTTTTCTAAAATGAGATCTAGTCTTGAGGCATTAAGGAGCTTCTAACTTAACTGTGTCCAGCAAACGAAAAAACACAAAGCCGGCCTGGGCCGGCCGAGCGGTCCAGGCACCTAGGCTGGTAATCCAGCCTGACTGCGTTTTGCCGGTTCGAGTCCCGATCCCGACGACCTTTGCCGCATGTCTTCCCCCCCATCTCTCTCCCCCTTTCCTGTCATAATACTGTAAAAATCTATCAATAAAGATAAAAAGCCCAAAACATATCTTAAAGGAGGAAAAAAAAGCCTTATGAATTTCTATAGACAGACATCTGGCCCGCTAACATGAGTGCCCTTCAGTAACTTCAGCTTTGTTCAAAAGTTTGTTGGAGACATCAAGCACATGACTGCTTTAATATGAACAGCGTAACGTAATGATGGAAGATACATGCACAGAGTTGAGGGGGAAGTGAATGAGACCCTTTTGCCCCCTCAGTCTGGGGGTGCTATTTCCGACCGTCGTAAAGCTTGGGTGCCAAGACCTGAGGACGCCACCCTGTCCTCACCCCTGTGGTAATTATAGAGCATCTTGAGCCACTGGATGGAGACCCTCAGCACAGACCACCCACCTCCACTAGCCTGAGACCTGCTCAAATTCCTCCACAAGTCCACGTAGAACACTCAGAGGTGTTAGGTGTTTTTCATCAGAGGATAGTTATAATTACACAGTACAGTAGCTGGTTTCCGGTTTCCCCCTCATGAGGCACTAGCTAAAAAGGCTAATCAGAATGGTGTGTTTAGATTAGCAGCTAGTCTGTCGCTACCTGTCTGTTAGCACCGTGCCACCTCTATTTCAGTTGGGTAGTATTAGGCCGATGTTTGCGACAGCTAACATTTCACCAGCCTGGGTCTGAAGGGGTGTGTGCAGGGGTGAGCCTCACTGAGAAGTGATTGTCTGAGTGTTGTAGCTGGGTGACTGACGTTAGCAAGGTATAATCTGTGTCAGTGTGGCTTTACTGGCTTGGCAATTAATTCAAGTGTGTTAATCAGCCATTTAGTTTGTCCTGGACAATTAGAGAGTGAGAATACTTGGCACACACACACACACACACACACACACACACGCACGCGCGCGCGATAAACAATATACATAGACTTGACAGGCATAGACATACTGCCATGGAGAACCCTTTGTTCCACATTCTGTAACCTTACCTTACTATAGCTTATGTCTTTCTCTCTCTCGCACTCTCTCTCGACAGCTGTTCATTCATATATTGGAGGGGGATGGTGTGGGGTTGACATTATAAATACCATTTGTCAACAAGTTGTATTTAGTGTTGGTGACTCACGCTAGGAGGAAACCATGGTGAGATCTCCTGTAATGGGAGGATCATGGCCAGTTGACTTGCTATTTCCATTGTTAGAAAGAAAAAAGTACAATTCCTAAAACCCACAGTATCGCCACAGTAAAGACAAATGTATAGTTGGTTACAGTTGAAAGATGTGCTGAGAATTTAGTGTTCAGACTTCAGAGCCTCCTACTCGTTTCCCCTTCTAAATCATTGACCAAATCCCCTCCCTCAACCTTCATAGAAAAGCCACTTTCTCACAGATCTCAAAACGTCTGGTTTTGTCTGGTTTTACATGGTGCATACTGGCACCATTTCCAAGCATAACTCCTAAATGAGCCCTCAAGTATTTATGAGGTGATTATCACAGAGCAATTCGCTTTATATAAAAAGGTTTAGTGGTTGCCCACCAGGGACATGCATAGCAGGAAGACCTATAGAAATCAGCAAAAATGTCGAATAAGGCATTTGACGAGCTGGCAGAATGTATCTCAATCACTTGTTTAATGCCAAGGACTAGTGATTTTATTACTAGTAGCATTCATATAAGGCTGGTTAAGAAAGACATTCACAACAGAAGGATGCACATTGGCAATATGTAACTTATCCAACCCTGAATTTGTCCTTGCCATTGTACTGTATTATTATTATTTTTATTTATTTTTTGGACGGTGCATCATTAACAAATGAATGGCACGGCTTTCGGTGTTGCTCGACGGTTGACCAACAGTGGCCGGGTTGATTATCTATATTTTCTGAGTTTGTTATTGTGAAGTGTTTCTAAAATTCTGTATAAAAATTCAACAGACTTCTTTTTGTCTTTCTCTTCCTCAGTATCACATCAACAAGCTGTCAATCATGTCTTCAGACAACCACATGAACAACAGTGAGAAAGAGGTGGATGAGGTGGATGCAGCGCTTTCAGACTTGGAGATAACCTTGGAAGGAGGGAAGACCTCTAACACGCTGGTATGAACAACATCCATCCATGCTAGATCTTCTCATTCACTACAGTGAAATCTTTAAGGCCCCGGATTAGATGAAACAAACTTGTATCAATGTATTTGTTCCACTCCCATATACATTAAACACGAGTTCCACACTTCCAAATATGAAGTGTAGTGAAATCACAATCACACAGCTATTTTAAACTACAGATTCATGAACCAGAATTAGAGACGTCTTCTTTTGATGGTAGATATATCCAGCACACATACTGATCCAATGGCAGGGAGCTATATTATGGCTACAGTGAGACATCACACTAACTTTGCATGGGTCGCTTAATATAACATTGTTCTGTCTGCCCCGCCTGGAAAAGTTACATTTATACAGAATTTCACAGGAAGTTGCAAAAGCAGTGTTGTCTTGAGTATTATTTAACAATGACTTGGGAAACCTAGAGTCAGAACTGAGCTCATTGTTTTGGTTATGTTTGACCACCATGTATTTGTTCATAGCAACATTAATTGAACCGTCCCCATGGCGTTTGTTCTTCTCTTTCTCCTAGGGTGACATCACATCTATTCCTGAACTAGCTGACTATGTCAAAGTGTTCAAGTAAGTCCAGATCTACAGAAAACCACTAATTCACTTTGCCTCTGACACACTCAAGACCCTCAGGTAGTGCGTGCAAAGACTTTTTGCTTTTGTCCAAAGGATGTAGCACCTATCGGGCAAAATCAGGAAATATTTTCTGGCTAACTGGGAGAAGTGTTGCCTGTTTTGCATCAGCGTAATGAGGGCGGATTGTTTGCCAACAAACATTTGCAAGCTGAGATTACATTTTAAAGTTTGGCTTGGGGAAACTCATCATCACAATGGGTCTTTTTAAAGCATATTTCATTTTTTGGATCAAAGCCCTTGCTGACAGGCAGGTAGCCCTTGCGGTTTGAAAGTCTCCTAATGTATATAAACTGCAGGTGGTATTATGTCCTCTATAATGGTCTCTGTTAATGTTCACGCCCAATGCTGGCTCTTCTCCCATTCATCATGCTGACTTTGCACTAAAGCCTATAAAACATTCTCTCCCTTCCTCTCTACTGTGCTTACTTACCGTCTCCCCTTCCCCAGCATCTCTCTACTTGTCTCTCTCTACTGTGCTTATTTACTGCCTTCCCTTCCCCAGCCCCTCTTGGCCATTGATTTAGAAAGGATGGGTTTTTACATTTGAGGTTTGACGGCTCTCTGTGTTGTCGTATATTTTCCAGGCCTAAGAAACTGACTTTGAAAGGCTATAAGCAGTACTGGTGCACGTTCAAGGATATCACAATTTCCTGTTACAAGAGCAAAGAGGAGGCACACGGGACACCTGCTCACCAAATGAATCTTAGAGGTACAAAAAACATTAAACATGCACACACACACACACACACACACACACACACACACACACACACACACACACACACACACACACACACACACACACACACACACACACACACACACACACACACAGGTTACAAGAATGAACACAGGTTAAAAGAATGCACCCCTTTTTTTCCTCTTGACATGAGGATGTGATCCATAGTGGTGTGTGTGAAGAATGAGTGTGACCTTTGACCCCTCCCTCCCTCATTGAACTATGGCTTTCCCTGCATAGGCTGTGAGGTAACACCAGATGTCAACATCTCTGGTCAGAAATTCAACATAAAGTTGCTAATCCCAGTGGCCGACGGCATGAACGAGATCTGGCTTCGGTGTGATACGGTGAGTTTTGCACACACTGGAGTTGACTTACATATACGTATCCTACATATAAATAAGGAAACCTCTGCCCGTCTGTCACTCTGTTCCGCATGGTTCTCCTCAGTGGGTTGAGCAATTGATCTGAACTTGCATGGCATTGACCATTAGCACAAGCAGACAGTGACAAAGCTCGTTTTTCACTCTCCCAAAATACAAGCTATAAATGTATTAATTTATGTTGGGTAGCAATGTAATAAGGTGATTAAACTCCCTGTCAGTGAATTATCTCCCGACAATGACCACCTAGCCAGATATTATCCCTTTACATAATGTTTAGATGTTTATGACATAACATAACTCATTCAACTCTCTCACTTCCCCCTTGGCTCGCCACAACAGGAGAAGCAGTATGCCCACTGGATGGCCGCGTGTCGCCTGGCCTCCAAAGGAAAGACCATGGCGGATAGCTCTTATAACCTGGAGGTGCAGAACATTCTGTCCTTCCTCAAGATGCAGCACATGAACCCTGACCCCCAGTATATCGCCGAGCCAATCACCACCGACATAAACCCAGAGTGCCTGGTGTCCCCACGTTACCTTAAGAAGTACAAGAACAAGCAGGTAAGTCCCGAGAAAGAGTTGCAGTCGAGAATGTTGCCGATGGTGCATGGCGAGATGGTGGATACTAGTCCCACCAGCCACAACCAAGTGACACATAATAATAAACTAGAATAGCAGGATCGTAATGTAGGAAAATGGTCTACTGGTAAGCTGTCTTGTGACGAGAAGGTCACAGGTGTAATTCCCACAACAAAAGAATGTCTAATTATGTGTCAAACATGTATTGACACCCTGGATAAGAGCCACAGCTAACAGACTATCACATGGCCAGGCATGTTGCTCTTATATCATACACAACGGGGTGCCAACAGGGTGGAGTTTCCCATCCCTGCGTGTGACATGAGACCAAAATAACTACTGTGTGAATGTGGACAATAAATAGTCTGAGATGTAAAACATGTCAACAACGTACCAGCCTCATTTTGGGCGTGGTGTAGTTTGTTAATGTGAGCAATAGGTAAAACAACATGGAGGATATATTTAATGCACTGATCTCTAGAAAGAGAGAAAAAATCAGATATGCAGCATTTGTGTGTTTTGGGGGAGGTTGTTTACATGTTTGATGGGTGGATAATGGGGGTGACATGAAGAAGTGTCTGGTGCTTCCCACATGGGTGCCTCCTGGCATCTGAGTTGTCTTGCATTGGAATGTACCCCCCCACTCCTCCCCTTTTCTCCATTCCTCATTCCCTCCCTCTCTCCGAGGGGAAACCAGGACAGCAGACAATCCTCCCAACTTGCTTACACAAGTGGTGTTTCTTATGTCAGACTCCGACCATGCGCTTAAACGAAGGCCATATCGTGTCTCCTTTTGTTAATTCCGATTAAGAAAAACACTAGATGGACAGGGATTCGGCCCCATGGGCTGCTTATACCCATGCATCATAATGTCTTCGTAGATCAGTGGTCTCACAGGATGTAGAGCAGCCGCTTGGGAGTCAGAAGTTTCCCCGAACCTTCAATACTCCTGGCAAGAAAATAACTGCTGGGTGCCTGCCTGCCTGGCATGGTTTACCCGCCGTCTGTGTGTGAATGTGAATGTGGTGTGTGTAGGTGAATGTAATTATTCTGCATATTGTAAAGCGCTTCAGAGAATTGCAATATTTACCATTTCGTGTCAGAGGTACAGTATATTTGCCGATTACATGCCACCATCTGGTGGCTAAACTCAGTACTGTTGCCAGATAACAGGATAGACGGGCAGTCTTTAGCATAATGCTAGTTGAACCGGAAGAAATTGTGTGGTGCAGGGAGCATCAGTCCACAGCGTCATGCGAGGTCGGATTAAAGAAATATTAAGCTGTATTAATAATCCATACGGAACATTTTAGAGTTTTGCCATCAGTGGCAAACCAACAACACATGCGCCAGCATATATAAATTTGGCGCTAGAGTGCCAGCAGAGATGGCAGATTTTACTCTGAAAAGCCCCGCCTTCCGTTCCCCCCCCCCCCCCCCCCCAAAAACCGGGAGGCATAATCTTCCATTCTTATCTCCCGTCTCTCTAGAAGCGTTAATATTCCAAACGAGATGCATGCTGAAGTCAGGAATGAAGACAGAACGTTGCCCATCCGGTCAAAACCACGGAGAGTTCCCTAGAGTAGGAGCCATTCTTTTAGAGCCACAAACAAGGAAGTGAACGGCGCATGCGCAAATCAACAAGGAGTACATTGCAGAAGGAGAGGCCAAACAAATCGTATATATCAAAGACCAAAGGATGCCTATACATGTCCTTAGCACCCCATGGTTTTGATATACACGTCATTAGCAAAACTTGTGTTAATGGCCAGGAGAGGGGGGGGGGGGGGTGTGTGTGTGTGTGTGTGTGTGGTGTGTGTGTGTGTGGTGTGTGTCATAGATGTGATGGTTAAAGGGAAGGAGGGTGGTGATGGTTAAAGGGAAGGAGGGTGGTGATGGTGAGATGGGTTTGCCTCCCCTTAGGTTACTCACTCAGTCTGGTTTTGATTTTGCTGTATAGGAAATATAGAGCTGCTAGGAGGGCTTGTGTGTATGTTGGGGGAGGGGGGTCAGTAGGATGTTGGTAAGTGATGACTCAGTACTTTTCTGGGACTGGGCTGTAAGTATAGCCTAACATGTTCTGGATGTCTGCACATGAGACTTTCACAGAAGATTTTACTGTGTAAGAAGCGGAAGACAGAGAATGAACGGTGTCTCTGAAAAGACAGGGAGTGTCATTAAACAGGAAATGTTTTGGAAGGGATGCATCACAAACAGCCAGAGGGGTGTCTACCACAATTAGAATGTTTTATTAATGTTGGCATGATGGAACCATTAGTGTTTTCGGAACAGAAATCGTTTGCATGTTGACTCATCATTGGATTCCAACAGCAGGAAAACTCTGAGAAACAAGTGTCGGCATTTGTGGTTGAATGTGTATGAGCGAGACTCAAAGCGTTCCAATTTGTACTCTTAGTGGACCACAGTCAGAAGCGGCGGTCTCTCGTCTCCCCCAGCCTGTGGGGAGGTGTCTGTCAGTCTGTCTGGCTTGGCTCCAGTCTTGTTCACAAACCCAGTCCGATAGTGGGTATCCCCAGGCACAACATGAAAGTGCAGCTTTCAGCAGAGTTGTGTGTGTGCATGTATACAGTATGTGTGTTCACTCATGCACAGACGCACATGTACACCCAAGTAGTGGGTGTGGGGGCATCAGGAAATGAGCCGTGCCTGGGAATGCTGGGCGGGAAAAGAGGCTGAGAAAAGCTCCTTGCTCTGTCAGCTGTGGGAGCCATGCAGGGCGCTGGCCCACTCCCTTTCTCTCTTTCCCTTTTCTTCCTCCTTCAACTGCACTTCCTCTCATCGGACTCTCCCGAGGCAACTTCCGTGCTTCAGTTCCCAGTGGATACACACAGGAATCTTTCAACCGGGAGTAGTTTGGTTTCTAGCCAAACCTACTGTACTGTATATCTTAAGGATACAAATGATGAAGGCAGAAGGCACAGGGATTGGAGGCTCTGCAGTTCCTGTATGACTCTCTGGTAGTTATTGCCATCTTGTGGATGAAAAGGGAATTACTGCATATGGTTGGGGTTTTAATTGGACAGTGCTTCTCAAATGTATTGACTTCAGTAATCAGTACCCTATTCCCATTTCCCAGGTGTCTGAATCCAAGTTTTATCATTAAACATGATATATTGGTCCACTTTCTCTCACATACAGATGTACCTGCACATATCTTAGGCCTAATGGCCTATGTACCTCATTTGAGAACCACATAGGATATTACAGTTGTTATGCTAAATGGTAAATGTTGCATTTATACAGCCCCTTTATCCAAAGTGGTGTGTGTTAAGCCATCAATGAAGGGTGCTCCAAGGACAGCGTCTGGACAGCATCACCAATTCGCCCCAGTTCATGTTTTGACGCCGTCAGAACGCGGCGCAACACAGTCAGTGGAGCCCTGTCGTTAAATTCACCCATTCACTCACACATTCACACACTGATGGCAGAGTTAACAATTATGGACTTTAGCCAACGTTCTGTTCATGATACCTTCTAGCACAGTTAATTTCTTTATCAAGAGAGTTGGGGTTTTTCCAAAGCCTAAGAGTAATGTAACAGCTATTATCAAACATCCAGCCTGTGCATGAATGACGATTCATGCACACTGCACAGGTCCCATGTTCAATCACTCTATGGAACCAATTGTTTTGCCACCTAACACTGTCTACTTGCTGTTACAGATGACTCAAAGACACTGCTGCTCTGCTTTCTCTGAACACTGCATGACCCTTCAGGCCTTCGCTGACTCGTTTTTCCTCATTTAGCATATTTACAGTCATGACCTGCTCTTTCCTGCAATATTGTTCTTAATTTCTTTTGTTTTATTTGTTCTTTCTTTCTTTTTTTTCTACCCCTGTGCATCTCTTTACCTCCTGTGTTATCCTTCCCACCCCCTCACTTCAGCCAGGCTATATCAGGGACTTGGTAAGTTTAAGATGTGTGCGTGTGTGCGTGTGTGTGTTTGTGCGTGTGCGTCTGTGTGTGTGTGTGTGTGTGTGTGTGTGTGTGTGTGTGTGTGTGTGTGTGTGTGGTTCTGAGCTGCAGATATATGCATGTGTCTGTAAACACAGATGTGTGGCTGTCTTACTAAACCAGAAATAGTCCCTAGTAAACTATACTGGTAACACTTGCTATGCATTATGAACACACTTATAAGACATTATAATCTTCTCGTAACCATGTATAATTATATTTATAAGCGCTCATAAATAATCATAATACTATAACCTTAATCATAACACATTATAAACTTTATTATAATGAAATATAATGTCAAGTATTATACTTCATAACTTGCTTTGTACAGTATGCCATGTTTATAACACATTATTAAAAATATTAAGACATTTTCTTTATAATAAATTATTATAGAATAGATAGTTAAATGTTAAATTATTATAAAAAGTTCATGAACTTTATCATAACACATTTTGACTTGGGAGTCATATTTTGGTGGAAGTGCATCAACTGTCACAATTTCAAGTATTAGAATGTTGATATTCATATTGTTCATCCTTGCCGTGTCTATTTCAAACAAAGTGTTTTTTGACTGGGGAGTCATAATTCCACCCCCTCCGTATCGAAGTATTGGACAGTATTAAGATGTTGATATTAATTTTGAATTCATCTTTAGGGCCCAAAATCACACCTCAGAAAGCATGAGTGTCTATATCAAACATAAATAGTTTTTTGACTGGGGAGTAGACAGGCAAATCGACCAATGACAAAGCTTCTAGGAAAATCTTTGAATGCAGATTGTGGCCCCTAGATGTGTCACAGAGACTACATTTTTTTGGGAGCGTTTTACCCATTGCTGGCTGTCTGAATACCAAAAATAAATAAAAAGGTAATTAAAATGTTGACATATTCATAAGTCAGTATAATAAGCTTTATAATGTGTTTTGATAAAGTGTATAATTATGTACTTTTATAATGCGTTATAAACATGGAATACATAGCAAAGTATGAAGTATTATAATACTTGATATTATAATTCATTATAATAAAGTTTATAATGTGTTATGATTAAGCTTATAAAATATAATGATTATTTATTAGCGCTTATAAATATAATTATACATGCATGTTTATGAGAAGAATCTAATATATTATAAGTGTGTTATAAATGTGGGATGCATAGCAAGTGTTACTAAAATACTTGATAGTACATTATCTCTATAGTACTCTAGTTTTCAGAAACCATAGTATTATTTTTTCCGCTTTTGCTTCTAACACATTTCCTCCTTAGTGGAACTTAGTGGAACCGTATTGCTTTGACAAAGAACTAAATTGGAGCTGTCCCTAACACTAACATTGTCATATAGAGTATCTTGATCTTGGAGAGTAAGGTCACTTTACACGTCTGTGTTGGGCTGATCCCATTGAGTCAGAGGTCATGGCTCAATCGGTCAAGTAAAAGAAAACACACACACACACACACACACACACACACACACACACACACACACACACACACACACACACACAGAGAATGGTGGGTAAAGCTACTATAGTGCATTCATTTTAGTTTGGATAATCTGCACTATCTTTTCAAGTATGTTTGTCTTCTGTTGTTGCGTGAAGTAGACATGTATTAAGGTATCACTTTTGTTATGGGCTGACCCTGGGTGCACACCTGGCTTAATGGAAACAGACAGCCTGTGGTGTCCTCAAGTCAGAGCCCAATGAATGGTTTCTGGGTGGTGATGGGGTGGCTTTGCCCTTTGTTAGTTCATGTTAGTTATGGGTTCCACAATTTGAGTGAATAGACTAGTTGTATTCATGTGTGTGTGTGTGTGTGTGTGTGTGTGTTTGTCAGATTTCAACCCGCATCCTGGAAGCCCACCAGAACGTGGCGCAGATGAGCCTCATCGAAGCCAAAATGCGTTTCATTCAGGCATGGCAGTCTCTACCGGAGTTCGGTATGACCCACTTCCTTGCCAAGTAAGCCCCTTCCTATCTACTCGATATGCGATTCCTTTCTTGCGTGAATGCACATGGTGTGTGTGCATGAGTGTATTGTGTTGACAGACACAGACATATTTTAACACTTACACATTTACAACCAATTTGAATGATTCACAGGTTCTATTCACTGAAGAAAGAGGAACTGATTGGCATCACCTACAATCGTCTAATCCGGATGGACGCCAGCACAGGAGACGCCATCAAAACTTGGCGCTTCAGCAACATGAAGCAGTGGAACGTTAACTGGGAGATCAAGCAGGTATTGAATGCTTGTATTGTTTTTCCCCCTGTAGCATATTTTATAGATGTTCTTCACATCACTCAATGTCACTCAGTTTTTTAAAAGGAGACAATAAATGGGACAAAGAATATCAAATCAAACTGGTCTCTGATCTGTTCCATGTGCTCAGGTGACTGTAGAGTTTGCAGACGAGCCCAGTTTGTCATTCGTCTGTGCTGAGGTGGACTGCAAGGTCGTACATGAGTTCATCGGAGGTTACATTTTCCTGTCCACGCGCGCCAAGGACCAGAATGAGTCTTTAGATGAAGAGATGTTCTATAAGCTGACCAGCGGCTGGGTCTGAGTTACTCTGGGCAACTGAACGTGGTCAAAGGTTTGTTGGGCAAAGTTCAAGTGGGGTGCTTGCCTTTCAGAGGGGAGGGAGGGTGGGAAAAGATTATATGGGTTTATTTTATTCTACTATTTCTTGGTCTTTTATTTTTTTTGGAACTGTGCTAAAGAGCCTGGAGTGGCACCACTATTGCCATGGCTGATGCCATTTCTATTGTTTGTTTTGTTTTTTGGCCTGCATTACAGCTGAGAAATTCATTTTTTTTAAAACACTAATACTCTGCTGAGTGCAGTGCAAATGAACTCTGAACTCTTAATGTGGCCTAACCCGACGCTAGCAGAGGCTGCACACAAACAGGACGTTTGATGATGTTTCTCCCACAAACCCTCCTGAGTCTTGACTCCTTCCGTTTCCCAATCTCCTCCTTGTCCTCTATGCCTCTTTCTGGAGTGAAGCTCCCCAACCTACATCCATCACAACCTATCAAAATGAATGCCAAGACGCCTTTCAATCCCAAAGACTTGTCTCTCTCTTTCTGCCTTCTCTCTTATTGGATAGAGGGAGCTGATGTCATCTGACTGTCAAGCCTATTAGCTATAACTATGTCATGACAGTAGTCCAACCAAACAATGTTATGATCCATCAAAGTTTCTTATGAACAATAATGTTATTTATTGATCCTGGTGGGTTTTATTTTTTTCACTCTAGTAACGTGCTGCTCATGTTCTCTGGTTATTTGCATTACATATAATTGCGATCACTTATGTTATCTTACTCGTAGCCTGTTGATTATTTACACCCCAGCACCACCACACAAACCCACACAAACACTTCAATCACAATCAAAGAAACTGTCTACCTTATCGATATGAAGTCGTGATTGTTAATTATTGTACAAGTGTTCACTCAGTCCAATCTGTCCAATTTATGAAGGATTCTCACTTTTCTAGTTCCTTAATTCACATGAAGTCACACGTTTAAGCACTTCGACAGTATAGAGATGGTCCCTTTTTATGAATAAGCTGTAGTGAAATAAGTTTTGCCTTTCTTGTTTTCTAAGGTCTTTGAATGATGTCCTCTGTGTTGAATAACTCTGGTGCGCTTCGGGAGTTTGAACAGAATCTTGTTCCATTTTAAATGAATGTTGATAGTTAGCATGTCTGCGTAAACACCACATTTCATTGTACTGGGGATGAATGTCCTGCATTCTTTACGATGGTGACGCTTGCCAAAAACAACTGCCTTTCTTATTTTATTTTTTATTTATTTTTATTTTTTGAGTGACACTGTCATAAGACCATCGCAAATGCAGTCATTGGTTGTCTTCTTTTCAACAGATGAGAAATGTGTTCATCTTCTGGCACTACATTAAGGTTGCTAACAAGAAGCGTGCCAAAATGGAGTAGAATTCTGTCTGTCATGTCTAAGGCTGTACCCACAGAGAGGACTGGATTTGGAAACCCTCAGCTAAGTACACTACAAATATAGGAGGGATACTATAATCTTAAAAGTACCTTCTTTTTATTACACCATATAGTATTATAATTCCTTTCATTGCGCACCAGCAAAATAGGTCAGCAAGATGAATATGCAAAGCCTTTTTTTCTTTGTCCTCAGTATGAAGGATCAGTAAATGAAGTATTAGTTTTTGTAACTAATGTAAAAAAAAAATACACAGGTTTTATAGAATTGTACAGTTATTGTTATTTTCAGGGTGGGGGGCTGAGGGTTGAACTTTTTTTTTTTCTTTTTTTTTCATTAGAGGGGGGAAAGCCATGTCAACATTGTGTAGTATGAAAATGTGTGCCTGCCAATGTTATGATCTTATTGAGTTTTTAGATGAAGATATATATAAATATATATGAAGATAACACTAGTCTCAAACTCCAGGTTCATAGGATTTCATGAAGATTTCTGTCCTCGCACTACATATATTATAATTTCTCAAAAATATGAATAGTATGCCTTTTCACTGTGCTTTATTTTCTTGTTTCTCTATTACCAAGTGTATTTCATATTCTGTTTTCTATCCAACTGTGGCACTGAGTTGCTTTCTGGCTCACTCCTTGAACAAACAATGAAATGTATAATTGATTTGTTCAATGCCTTTTTAGAAATATGAAGTCGCTAATGTCCATGTTTTATCATGATAGAGGCATGTCATTGAATTATGGTGGTATGAAGGAGACCCCCATAGCTTAGGCCCTGGAGTTTGAGACAAACCAGCAAAAATGAACTGAAGGAAGAGGAAAAACAAGCTTAGCCTATACAGTATATTGTTTTACCTCTGAATTTGGTATTTTTTTTGCTTGCCTCCAGTGTCCAGAACAGCAGTGCATGGCCTGCTGTTTTCAGACTGTAAAAATGCATTTATTTTAAAAAATAATAAAAAATACTTTTTATTTAAGCAAGGTTGTCTTTCCGTTCTGCTTTCTGTGCATCAGGGCTCAGGGTGTATTAATTTTGGTGTGCAATGTATAATTTAGAAATGTAATAGTCCCTCTTATCCAGGTCGACTTAACAAAGTGTGATTACACAAACGTCATGAACTCTAGTCAACCAACAACATGGTCTCGCCAGACAGTGGCCTTGTGGTTCTGGGGGTCTGCCCTGAAACTGGGAGGTCGGGGGTTCGATCCCCGCCCGGGTCATACCAAAGACTGTAAAAATGGGACCCAATGCCTCCCTGCTTGGCACTCAGAATCAAGGGTTCGATTTGGGGTCAAATCAACTAATGATTCCCAAGCGCGGTGCACGCTGCGGCTCACCGCTCCAAGAGATGGGTCAAATGCGGAGAACAAATATCACTGCGGTAACGTGTGTGTGACTAATCGTACGACTTTGACTTTGGTAAGCCGTCCAGTAAACAGAGTGCCAAGAAAACCAATGTGACAAAGTAACTAGACTAGGACTTTGTCTTAACTTAAATCATATTGGGATGTGATTATTTTTAAATGCCTTTTTCATACACTTGTTAAGCACTTGAAACACATTTGCTCCAGGTGCAGTTTCAGCATCTACACCAGAGGGCAGTGCACAACCATATGTCCATCCCCATGCGCCTCCACCAGTCTCCATATACAGTAGGCAACCTTCCAAACTTCTTCAATGGGTCCCTGTTCCTAAAGCTGACGCATTTACCTGGCATCCTTAGGGAGAAACCAGATTGACGAGGTGATAACTCGAAGAATGCCTGCAGAGCCTCTGTTTCTATTCCCAGGCTCGTCTAGTAGTCCATTCTCCTGTGGTGACGGCGTTAAGCCATCCACTCTGTCCGTCTGTCACCTGCTGATGTGTTAGCATTAATAGAGGAGCAGCAGAGTGACAGCAGGGTTAAAGAAGAGCCTGGCATCCTTTGTGTGTGGGCTGCAACAAGTTGGTAACTAGATGGTCAATGTAGCATCACAGTGGCTGGGGTAGTTCAGAGGAGATGGTCAGACATCCTCTCATAGTGATGTCTCTGTTATCTGTATTTCCATAGAACATCTTAAAACAATTCAAGGATAAATACCAAAAACATGATAACCCTCAAACCACAAAAGCTATAATAAAATGCCAGTAAGAAGCCTGAGGCACAGAAGCCACCTCGCCCTTTAGGCCCGCCTGGTCGAGCGCTGGCTCGTTGGCATGGGGGGTCAGATCAACATATGGAATGGATTCTGTACTGGTCATATATGGAGCTGCAGAGTGTCTTGAGTGTACATAAACATAATAATATCAGAACAGGTCAGGTATATATTTGGAGATCAAAGGGTGGCAGTGGGGGCAGTGTCTTAAGTGTACAGGGTTTGATGAGGGCCCAGGTAGGGCCAAGGGCCTTAATTTTTGGGCCTGTTGAGAACTCTAGTTTTCGCTTGCGCAGGGATCTCCATACATCAGTGATCTCCAATCCCTGATGTCACGTGATGTCACCAGGCATGACCATATATGGTCATGCCTGCAGATTAAAATGTAAGAGCGTATTAAGATTTTACAAATATATTAATCCATTGAGGGGAGTTGACAAACCTGAACCATGGGGCAACCTTGGACTGAGCTAAAATACATAGATGTGATTATTTGTCAGATTCCAAGTTACACTTTTCTATAAAGACGACTCTCCTATTCACTTTTAAAAATAAAAATCTTTTGAATTTGACCATCGGGTATGTCCTACTGGCCGGGCTATAATGACCCATTTTAACAGCCACACTGCTCTCTCCATTTGCTCTGCTCAGCGTTTGAACTATAACGAGGTGAGTGGGTGGCATCCATCGCTGTGGGAATAATGAATTCTGCACGAGTATGCAGTTTGATGTTGAAAGAAATCTACATTTGAATAGCTACACAACCCGTCAAAGCACATACCTATAATATCTCTTCTCATAGCTGTGTTCTATGTTATCACACAAGCCACCTCCTACACAGTAACTCTCAGAGTTTGAGGACTTTACTGCGTATAATGGCTGTAACCCATGATATTCCCATAACCTGCTCCGGTGGGAATAGCCCTATTGTGTCCTACAGTGTGTATGGGAAGTTGGGACGTCTCCATCCTGGAAGAGAGTGTTTACTCCACCTAGTGACGTGGAATTCCACCGACCTCTTGGGAGGAGGCGGTGGATAATGATGACCTTTTATAGGAAGAGGGGATAGACAAATGGAATGACATCTGCTTGACTTGATGGATTATGAATGTGGCATCCAGGAAAGTCGAGGAAAACGGGTTTACGTCATACGCACCCCATCCAACAGACACAAAGTGGCACCTGCTGGCATTTAAGACAAACATCCTTATGTTTTAAATATGAACCTGTACAGGGTTCACTTCCATGGAAATGTCACACAGTTGAGCTTCCTCGTACCAGGACAGGTTCATGCTATTTTAAAGGTCATGGGGATGACTCTCTATGGTTTTGTTGAATCTGTGGATTCTTTCTGCTTCTAGCAATGCATTTGCCTGAGAGAGGCCATAATGCCTTTGCAGGCAAGCCGTGACTGTAGATTTTTTCTTTTCTTATTTCTTTCTTATTCCTCTTTTACATTTTTTGAGCAGTGCTAAGCTCTCAAAGGGCTTTGTGTGTAGTAGGGTCTGTTTGTTTGTTTGGAGCACAGAATGGTTGTAGCATGACCTATTGACCCCTTCAAATCATTTGGGTTCACTTTGCGTAAACCTCACTCAGTAAGTTGTCACCATTCTTTTCCAATAACTACTGTTGGCAAGTGACATACTTAAGACATTTCATGTTTTTATGATGCAGTGGTCAATTTAATGGTGATGTCAGAAAGAGATGAGAATCTGTAATATTTCCATAATGGTCTCTGTCATTGCTCTTATTCATTTTGGACACCTGGGTAAAATTACTTTTCACCTTATTTCCAATAGATGATGCAGTGGTTCCCTAATGTGAGGGTTTTAAGTGCAAGGCTGATCATGCACAGCTTAATTTTCCATGCCAGTGGAACATTTGATTTTTACGCTCAATTCTCACCATAACTGTCAACAAGAGTGCACAGTCAAGAACAGCTTGAGCTGGTTTTCCATTTAATATGGGATAATAACTCTGTGAATCATCATTCCACTCAAATTGCTTTCCATCCCTTTCCAAATGTTAACTGGAAATTTTCAATAAAATGTCTTGACCAAAATGTGTTTCTTGGCCTGTTGGAATCATGACTTTTAAGTGGAAGTATGTGTTATTGTGATCATTTTAAATGTAGTTGCATTGCCATGGAAGTCTTGATTTATTGAATACTTTATTAATAAAATCACAACAAAAAGGATTAATTTCAAAATAATATACTGCTATGAATGGTGAAATAAAACATGTTTTTGGTTTCTTCCTGAAAGCCTTTGAGTCAAAAGGCTCAGTCGAAATACACCACTTTAACGACATAAACCTACCACCTCCACTAACGCCTCCCCCATCATCAGCTGTGGGTTAGGCTCAAGTTCAGGTGGGTGGGGCTAAGTTGAAAATTGAAGTGAACTGGTGGGTGTGGCCACATAAAAACATAATTTTACTTTCTGTATACTTTTTGAAAAAATCTTCCTATATAATCATAGTACCTGATGATCATGTTTTAGGGGGGCGGAAATTCCGGCACTCCATTTTTAAGTTAAAGCACTACCTGTTTGTTAGTCTTTGCCCATGCATGGTTCAGGACACAAATGTGCAGAAATTATAACCATGCATGTCATTAAAATCTCAGGGCTGGCCCTCCGGGTGTTCTCTCTGCTGATGATCGTGTCACATGCTCTTTTATAGAGATGAGATAGGGTTGTTGTGAGCCAAGACACTTGCATCATACTTGCAGTGGCACTTGCATAGACAGCTCATCCGTATTGTACAGAATGCAAATGTAGCATACAAACTGACCAGGATGAATATGTGCATATTCATGCATGGTATTGAGCACATGCGTGCGCAGCACACATGTTCAAGGGCCAAGTATACAATACAGTATTGTGTATATTGTGCAATAGGCTATTGTCTAGACTCTGAGTCTAAAGCCTAATTTATACTTCATTGTGCAAGCAGACAAAATCATGCGATGTGATATGTGAGTATAAATTATAATAACAAAGTCTTGCAGTTTGTGTATCCTCACGGTGCTCAACCTACATTTTGACACACACTTAGCATCCAGCTAGTTCTGTTTTCTGTGGGATCTTTTTCTTAGGTAATCCACTTTTCCTTGTGCACCTTAATTGTTCTCAGCCTCAGGCATTGTTGCACAAAATGGGCTAATTTGCATCACTTCAACCACGAAAGCCGATTTGCTTCAGCTAAATCTTGTTTCTCAGCAAAGAAAAATACAATTAAAAATTGTAAAATACAAAAATACAATCCAGAGCGATTTACATTAAGCAATAACAAAAAGCATGGCATACATCACATATATAAAAAGTAGTTATCATGAAACATGCGTAAGCTAAGAACATAACAGTGGAGTATCTATGTAAACTATACATACTATACTATATTATATATTATACTCCGCAATTTCCATTTCTGCAATTTCCGCAATTTCCATTTCCGCAATTTCCTCAATTTCCATTTCCGCAATTTCCATTTCCACCATTTCCGCAATTTCCGCAATTACCATTTCCGCAATTTCCGCAATTTCCATTTCCACCATTTCCGCAATTTCCGCAATTTCCATTTCCATTTCCAACTATTAATGGCAGCTGGGTTTCATCATTCAAATAAAATAGAATTCTGTCCGTTTAGCTATAAAATTATGTCAGGGAATAGGGATACACAGTATATGTCTTTCATTTGCATTGCATCTCCCCCCCAAGCTTTTATTTTCGTTCGAGTAATAGTACAACTCTAATAGTATTACTTATAATAATGTAATTAAAGATAACTTCATTCAGATTTATTTATTTTTATTTTATTTTCCAGATTTTTTTTTCTTCTTTTTTTTAGATTTTCATTGGTGGGCCAGTCATAATGGTCCCGCGGGCCTGATGTGGCCCGCGGGCCTGAGGTTGAGTATCACTGGTCTAGTGTTTAGTCATCAACTAATCAGTCTAATCTAATTCAGGTTAGTAAGAAAAGAAAATAAGTAACAAGTAAATGTAATTTAGTCTTTAGACTACAAGGAAATCATATCTTTATTAGAGGAAAAAACTGTCATCCTTAGTTAGTTGTCCATAGAGAAAGATACTGTACTGTTTGTTTAAAAAGTGGAAAGCGTAATTGGTTTAGTCAAAGAAAATACTAATGGTTAAGGGATCGTACATTTTTAAGCTTTCTTTGAAGGATTCACATCTCCAAATTGGATTGAAAGTTAATTCCATTGCTTATTTTCAGAGCACATAAATGATTGATCGTAATATGAAACGAAAAGATTTATGGTTAATGGATTTGTTGAACCAGTTGAAGAGTGATTAAAACATCTGTCTTTAAGTATAATACTCATAACAAAGTCAAACACTGATGGAGGAAAATGATTGTCAAGCATCATGTCAATAAAAAGTAGCAGCAATTTTATTATTATTTTATCTTCCTTCCCAATGATAGAAAGTTAATATTATATTTTAATACGTTTTTGGACTGTTGTGAATAAAAGTGAGACAGGAATACGAGGGCAGAGTCAGGGGAGATATGTGAGACAATATAGGGGTCAGATTCAAACCTGGGTCCTTGCATCTGAGATGGTCCGATTGAGCATTAACTGACCGATTGGATTGGATTAACTGACCCACCAAACACCCCAGGTGTACCCCATTATGTTTAATCCCTGTAATTTTACAGGATTTGTTGAGGAACACACACCAGTGTTGGAAAGGTGCTGACCACAGTGAAGATACAAGTGTTATGGAAAGCAGTATATCCCTAGCCACAATGCAAGACGGTTGGATAAGTATTCCAACACATTGTGGTTCTGCCTAGCACAGCGCTCTCTAGAAACACCTTATTTGTATTAACATGTTCCAGTTAACATGCATTTTCTGAATGCAACATAACTTGATTACTCCAGGTGTACTTAAATAGATTTTGTAAACAGTGTGATTTAATTTAAATTCAAACGCACTCAGGCATCGAAGCCTAATTTGAACACGAGACATTACGTTTCAAGCAGGCAGAATACACCAGGCAAAGTCGAGAAAACAGCACAGAATGCAATGCAATGGTGGCTCAGACAGCTGTGACCACATGCTTGTGAGCTGAGTTATCCAACTCATGTCTTGCATGTCTCCCCTCTCGCTGCCCTCAGTTTATGTTCTCTCTGTACACACTCCTGCCTAAAATACCAAATAAAGAGAACAGAATTCAATAGTTAAGGTATTCACCTCAGAATGCTTCACCTCAAAGGTTGGATGAGTGTGTATCTAATGTGGATAGTTATGGGCTGTGTGTGAAAGATATTGAGTAATGCCCCTGCAGATAGAATGCAGGGTCTAAATAACTTCTCATTTCACACTACTAAAGGATTGAACATGAAGGTGTTGAGAGTCCTACTGTAGATCAGAAACGCACACACACACACACACACACACACACACACACACACACACACACACACACACACACACACACACACACACACACACACACACACACACACACACACACACACACACACACACACACACACACACACACACACACACACACACACAAAATACAATATTTGGCAAGCTCATTCTAAACAAGTTCAACCTGCCTGGTAATAGATTGATTCAACAAACTGATGCAAGAGACTGAAGAAAATAACAGTGCTGTTTGATGTCCTTAGTTTGATGTGGACTAGACATGTAAGCTGGAATACATATACTCTCTCTCTCTCTCTCTCTCACACACACACACACACACACACACACACACACACACACACACACACACACACACACACACACACACACACACGGGTGTTAACTAGGCAAGAATAACATATGGCTCTCCTTATAGTTCTGAGACTGCTTCTGTGACCAGTGTATGAACTTACACAGAACACCGAACTGTATAAACAACGAACCCCAGGAATATAGCGCTTGAGTATGGAGAGAGAATGAGAGATGAGGAGAGTGTGAAAGAGAGAGAAGAAGCATGTTAGAGGCGGGTGGACTGTATAGGAACAAGGGACGCCTTCTAGACTGTGGCTCAGGAGGTAGAGCAGGTCGTCCAATGATCCATGGGTCGGCGGTTCGAATTCCGGCTCCTCCTGTCTACATGTCAAAGTGTCCTTGGGCAAGACACTGAACCCCAAATTGCTCCCGATGTGCTGGTTGGTACCTTCCATGGCTTCCGCCGCAATCGGTGTATGCATGGGTGAATGTAATGCACAATCTATGCAAAGCGCCTTGGATAAAGGCGCTATATAAATGCACCATTTGGCATTTACCATTTAGATGATGGAGTGAAATGGGAAAGGGTACTGAGAAATTGTTACTTTTGCACCTTAGCATGCATTTGTCTCATTGGTGTTTTCTTTGTTCCTTTCAGGCCTGACTAATAATGACAGTTCTCCTGACATTCATCTAGTAATTTGCCATTTCCAATTATCCAATCAGTCTTGCCCTCTCCCCGGGTACCTGGCTGGCACCAGTCAATCAGCTGACTCGTCATCAACCCCTATCTAAATGTATCTATGCCAGTGGGCTCACACTGAGATTTTGTTCTCTCTTGATTACTGTGGATTGTTATGTGTTAGCTCTTTTTTCTATATAACTTTGAAGTATGGTCAGTCTTGCCAAAACAAATATAGCTCATATCCCGGATACCATACAACTCCATTGTCCTAAAACCTGTTAATACAAGTCCCATGAGCCGTATTATTGTTTTGGTCAGCAACGTTACATGAAACGGGGCATTGTAATCTTTACTATAGGCTATATACTGTACTTTGCTTATTCAACCTCCCTGCCCAAGCATAAGCATTGCCATGTTGAGATTCTGAAAGGGCTCACCATTGCTTCAGAAAGTTGTTTTATGAAAAGATACGTTTCCCGTTTTTATTACAGTTAGAAATTATGTTGACGGCCTGGACCGCTGGCCTAGCGGTCTGGACACCTATAGGCTCCATTACAGCCTGACGGCCTTTGCTGCGTGTGTCTTCCTGTCTCTCTCCCCCTTTTCCTGTCACTACATGTATACTATCAATAAAGGAATGAATTTGGTGGACAACAATATAGAGCTCTATGACTTCCAGGACATGAGCTATATGTGTTCTGGCAACATGAGCCAGATTTTTTTTTTATTATACTTAAACTTATCCTTTTAGTAATCCACTTGGATTTTTAATCGTGTCCTCAACATGGGAAACAAAAAAACAAAATCTACTGCTCAGTCAAAGAGGAATCCCCTGGGGACTTCTCTGCTACAGTACAGATCCACGCCCCTATTGGGAGGTCCCTTCTTGAAGGAGTTGATAAGTTATAGTACTTTGTGTGTAAGATTGACCCTTAAAAAACACTAGGTAAGAACTTAAGAAGTAGATGCCAAACCATTGGCCTTTACATGTGTTAGTTGAAGTATAGTCACAATCTTGTTTCCTGTGATGTTTTATGATGTATTTTTGTATTGCCTGTACTCTCACTTACTGTTGGTGTGAGTGTTGTAAAGATTGTAAATAATCACTTCACTGCTCACATCTTGTCTAGCTGTTTCTTTCTTTCATGTTACTCACTCTGTTAAAATAAGGAGTGCACATACAGTAACTCATGCCATGTTACATCTCTAATGCTAAACATAACTGTTAAAGGGTAAGACCACTTTTGTAGAGGTTTGGGTTGTGTAGTTACCTTGCCATGATGTCACTCCGAGTCCAAATGTGGACAACCAATAAAAGAATATTCTCCAGTGACTAGAAATTGATAATTCAAAATATGCTCCATTGACTTACATAGTACGCTGAAACAGCTCTCAACGTCACTCTTTTAGTACGTAAACAAACACACAAAAATGTGGCCTGTGCCGTGGCTCAGCGGTCCAGGCACATTGGCTGGTTCGACTCCCGATCCCGACAGCCTTTACTGCATGTCATCCCCCCATTTCTCTCCCCATTTCCTGTCAGCCAGATAGACACAGACAGTTCATTTTTATTTGGAAGAAAACCCGGACTGGATCCGTGGATCTGCAATCAGATCTTCAAATAGTAAAATCAACAGGAATTTAACATTTTTATAAAGAATTAAAATAAACAGCATGGTGATGATTGTCTGAATCAACTTTGTTTGTGTTTGTTTACGTGCTAACAGATTGACACTTTGAGAGCTGTTTCAGCGTACAATGAGGAGCATAATTTGAATTATCATTATCAATTTATCCACATTTAGATTTACATCATGGCAAGGTAACTATACACAACCCAAACCTCTACAAAAGTGTTAGTCTGGCTCTTGTCTGGCATGATATATTTTGGTTTGACGTGCTTAACCTATCTATTTGTACCAACTGAATCTCATCTGCGTAAGCATACCTGTAGATATACTTGTGACGCCATGGTCATGGCCTTATCAGGATGCCCAATGATACGAGATGCAACTGTTGTACAACTCATCTACATTGCAAACATCATGACATGATGCTTTTTTGTGTACTTATTCATACACTCCTTTCTGTATCTCTTATGACTCATATCTCCTCATAAACTTGTCATGTGATACTGCCTGCCTGGTGTCATCTTGTTCTCCAAGCACGCCTCTCAACTGAACTGAATCATCACCCCTTAATTACAGTAACACTCTTAGGACCATAATATCAGCGGCCGGGCAGGCTATATATTTCATAACAGAGTCTTTTTTTAAAACACTTTAACAGAAGTACATACTTAAATAAATAAAAGACCAAAATACTGACATAAGATCAGCTCAAGTACAGTGAATAGTTAGTTACAAATAGTTTTCCACCTTTTCCATAGAATTCCAGACCTCTTACGCATCTTGGAAACATCTATGCAAAGCAAATACCTGGAGGCTGTTCTGGAGCGTGTGGCGTCAGTTATGAATCCAAAATACTGTTTTAGTGTTGCATTGAGCAATGACCACTTTCAGACTTTTTACAGGATTGTTGAGCAATCTTTCTGTTGACTGTTTTCGAAACCTGGTAATGCCATAGAAACCTTGACCCGCTTCCACACAGCTAGCCAATCTCTCCCTAGAGAGACGCAGCTGCCTGAATTCCCAGACTCTCCAGCAGGAAACGACTAATGCCCCCCTCAGCCTCCTGTACTAGGCTGTTTGTAGTAGGCTGTTTGTTGTGTGTGTGTGTGTGTGTGTGTGTGTGTGTGTGTGTGTGTGTGTGTGTGTGTGTGTGTGTGTGTGTGTGTGTACGTGCGTGCGTGCGGGCATGCGTGCGGGGGGGACAACGACGACGACAGTATATGCATGACACAAAACCATGTGACACTACTCTCTCTCCCCCCTCAGCTACTCTCTCCGCAACGTGACAAAACTGACTCAACCGGTACTGCTTTAGCAATGTTTGGACATGCATAAAGACTATTTCCTCAGTGTCTGATTGGCTATATTGCTGTCTCTATAGCACTGTGACTATAGCAGCAAAAGATGTTGTGGAGCAGCAGCAAACACCCCACTGCAGATTCACCACTTACAGTTAGGTAACAGCATCTGTAAATCAAAGTGATAGTCTGGAGGCAAGGATATCTCAGAAGACTAAGAGCAAAACTTTTCAATCCTAAATCCTTGAAAGGAAATCCTTCCCCATGACAAACCAGATGTTTCACTGTAGCATGAAAACACAAAAGCAGACAAACTGATCCCAAGGAAGCGAGAAGTGAGGAGTTAGGACCAATACGTATTTGATTACTAGACCACTGCATGCCAACTGGCAACTAAAACCTCTGTAGGTTCTTAATCATTTCTTGTATTGTGTAAATCAGCTTTTCACCAAATAATCTTCCATGCATATAACAACCCACTTTGTACCCCATGAGTATTGCTGATGGTCTGTTCTTGTAATGATACCTGATGATGGCTTTGGGGCATGACACGTAATTGCTCATTACTAGAACTTGATGGAATCGGGAAAGGCAAAGGCAAACCAACTACCAACTAAATGATCTGCTTCTTCAATGGAGGAGTGTACCTGCAGCTCTCTAATGATGCTAGTCCATCTGCAATTAATCAGATTTTTATCAAATCTTTACTGAGTCATATTCATACTAGTACAACACTCAGTCTGACTGTCTGATGCAGGGACATTATACAGCTATTTTGTGCTTGTAGTGATACATAGTGATGCTGATGCTCATTATGGAATATTAAAACTACTTTCTGCAGTACACAAACTGCTGTACATCCCAAAGATGGGTTAAAAACCAGAGAAGTGATGTTTGGTGTATGGATTAGTGAATCAGTTCACTGGTTAGTCATTTATCATGCATATTCTGCAGCAGGCCTACCTTGTGGTTTAATGTAAACTGACACGTTACATCTGCTACTGTACTTGCACAGCTGCTGTTTTTATTTAACTTATGATAACTGATTCATTCATCATTGTCCATGTCATGACATGAACAGCCGGTAAGAGACAACAGACTGACAAACTTTTCTAAGGCGAGGCACAATCGTCTCTCATCCAGCAAGCCAATCTTCTCACACGTGTGCATGCTCACACAGTGAGCGTGTGTGTGTGTGTGTGTGTGTGTGTGTGTGTGTGTGTGTGTGTGTGTGTGTGTGTGCACGTGCACGCTCGTGTGCATTCCTATGGCACAGCATGCTGTTGACATGGTTAGGAGAACAAAGGATACTATAACTCTCAGTTTATTGCAGGCAGTAGTATAGTTAGACCACACTATGGTGGTCTAACAAATCCAGGACCAGCAAGTTAGTCACAAGCAGTTGTACTTTAAGTACTCTAGCTAGGCCTAGCTCTGGACTCTGGTCTAGGCCTAAACCTGGTAATCCAACTATTCATTTACTGTATTGGTCAGGATATCCAGTATAAACAACTCAAAACGATTAGAAATGTTTTCAATTCAGAGGACCACAGTGACTCATAGAGCACCTTACCTGAGCACCGAATTAACAAGATGTCAGTGTAGATTTGTGTCCCTGAGATATCATGACTATCTATAAATGTACCAAGTCTCTGTGTATGTACGTACGTACGTGTGTACGTCCCCGTAACTCGAGAACCGTTCGCACCACCAACTTCAAATTCAACACATGCGTTCAACACCCCCACAGGGAGTGCAGTGCCCAGTGTCGAGTCCGTTGGATAGCCATTTGTCCAGAACCAGCACAAGGCCTCAGCCTGGGCTCTGGACCTGATCATCCCTCTCCATATATGGAGCTGGCCTGTTCTGACATCACAAGTTACAACACTCCATATTTGGGCATGCCTGACACAGAACTCCATATATATAGGAATAAAGGGACACCGAGAGGCAGATACAGGGTGGAACGGGTACTCTGACATGGGTACAACGGGTATGGCATTGGCATAGCCAGGTGGGCCATGAATCTCCAACTTCCATCGTTAATACAGACTCTGTGCTTTACATACGGGCACCAGTGATAAACAACAAACAATAGGGGTCCTATAGTAAACTGGATTGATTGATTGAATACAATCAATTGCAAAGACAAGCACATGAGAGTTTAGGCTTCAAGCCCAAGAAAGCACTACTCATATATAGGTCCGGGGTCCTTGTCCTTCTACTTAATTCTTCGAAATAGAGGGTGGAAAAAAAGGTTGGAAATCCCTGATTTAGACAGATTTTGCATTTGATAAGACAGTGTGTGAAACAAACAGACTACGTAGCAGCGCTGTGTGTGTGATTGGCGGCTGAGTCCGTCCTGCTGGGAACCTGCTAGGTTGCTACTGATTTTCCATCGAGACAGCAGTGAGTCAGTTCAGTTGTGGCGCTGGCTGGAGCCCCTCCGCAGAGGCAGCAAGTAACACACCAACAAACTGCCCCACGTTGAGAGAGAGAGGGAGACCAACAACAACTCTTCGGCAAGTGAAACCAGCGCGATGTTATGTGCGAAATGCGCTCGTTTGTTTTGAATAGATAGCACAGACGACGAGGCTGTTTAAAGTTGATCAACTGACAGCTGGACACTTTATTGAAGGAGGAAACACACGTGGAACACGTCGCCAAAATACAGTGGTGAGTCTGTCTGTGGGCTTGAATTCCCCGTTTGTTTTCATATACCGGTAGTTTAGTGTCATTTTAATAAGTGAAAAATTGTAAACATAATTTGGCACATACAAAACATTTCATATAGCCTACCTGTTTAAGACTATGTTGCCACGCGCACTTTCCGTGTGCGTCAACAATTCTGTGGGAAAATAATAAGTGTTTGTGTGAGCGTTCCAGCAAACGTATAACTTATGAACAAATTTGTATTCGGTATCGGTGGCCTGTCAGTCACATTATGCCTTTTCTGATAAAAGTAAAACGAAAATATATATAGGATATGTAAATAATATATTGTTTATTGATCATCACACAGACGGGACATGCCTCTCAGTTTTGGAATGCCACCACATGAAATGCTAAAACTAATGCAACCCTTGTTGACTGTTACCTCAGAGATCTGACATTAGCCTACTGTAGGCTAGTGTAGAGAGCCTTATCCCCTTCCAATGGAATTGCAAATATTTCAGTCATCCCCTGGCAACGTCACACAAGAAAATAATTAGCTGTTTTCCAACTCCAGTATAGCTATGGCGGGGGAAAGGGTGTTACATTATTCTTTGTGTGATTAGGCTACTATAACAGCTAACACAACTGTGTTGTTCATTTGCAGACCTTCAATACAAACCAATCAATGGGTCCATTTGGTTACATAGTTCCATTGATACTCAGGGATTTAAGGGTGATGATGGGTCCTAAGCAAGTGAAAGTTTTGACATGCTGATCATTATGTTCATATTTGTCTTTTTGCAATCCATCTGCTGCCAACACTATCAGGATCTTCTATTGATGTGAAACTGCTTCAAATGTCCTGTCATGTTCAAAGCAGGGGTGGGAGGGGGCATTTATTTCCCCATGAGACTAGTCAATTGTTAAGCGAAACAATAGGCTATTATCTTTCATAAGACAGGGTTAAACGGAGATGGTGTAAGTGTAATTTGCTGCTGTTATGTCTGGTCTGAATTGACCTTATGTGCACTGTGTTTGCACTGGATTCATTCAAAGGTTTTAAAAAAGGAAAAAATTATATATTTTTTAATCTGCAGGGAGCAGCTACCTCGTGTCTTTTGCCAGATAGTCTCTGTGACAGGTTGAGGGCAGGCAGGGTGCTTGGTTCACATTAACTGTGGTGTACTCCTCATTCCTCAAACTAACAAAATAGTACTTGTACCTAGAACGGGTCCAAGGCTTGATTTCCTCTGGTATCTCATAAAAGATAAGCCTATTTTCATGTACTGTATGTACGCTTGGCATCCAGTTACAGCAGCCAGGCTGCATAATGTTTAAACTGCAGAGCTTGTTCTTTCTATGCATATCCATTGATCTTTTACTATACTAGAAGACAGACGTTCTTCAATGTTGCCGACAGACTTAACTAACAAGCGTTCTCGCCTTCGGTGGCCCATATAATGAAGGATGGACAAAAACAGATCTACGCCTGCCGGAGTGACATCATTAGACAATAGCTACACTGTCCGGTGACCACAAGCCATAGCTCTGCTTTTCATACAAACATCTTGCCAATACAAATGTTATGTAGAAGTACCAAGGCCAGGCATGAGACGATGCTTTTTTGTTTATTATTAGTGTTGTTTTACCTCAGGTTATTTGCTAATATATCAACTCACTCCGACCATGCAAGTATAGCTGTTAGCTTAAAACTGTTCCAGTTAAACCCTCAAGCTATTTGCCAAGTTACTGTTTTAGCTGTTGTTATGATAATCTCACTGGTGAGATGGAAGTCTATTAGAATGGGATGTTCTGTTCATGTTTGTGCTGTTTACACACTCTGCCATCGCTGGTCTGCTGTTACACTTTCCAAAAATGTTGTTTACCATACTGTAGTAATTGTAAAAAAAAATGCGGGTTAGCTGTTGTTCATTGATTCATGTTTAGCCACTAACACATCCCTGAGTCCATGATACCACTGAACCCTCATCCTGAAAAATAACTGCCTCTAAAGACAACAGTTAGACGTCATCATTGGCAGAAATAGTTAAGAGCTATTAGGTCGATATGCGTTAGTCACATTGTTGTTGCCTTGTTCAAAATCTACCTTGTTCAAAATCTACCAAAATCTACCTTATTTTAGTCTGCAGTCCACACCACAAGTTGCACATGAAAACAGTACTTCTTTGAAAAACTTTTGGTCTACTCCTCTAATGTGATAGACCAAGTGATAGCTTGTCTGTGTTGTCAGTGTGAGCATTACAATTTTTTTAGTAACACAGACTACTGTGATGTTCTGCAGGACAAAGATAAGATTGGTAGCTTTTTGAATCAGGATGGAATGTTTACCCATCCCAGTCAGTATACTTTGTACAGTATTTTAACTTAAATGAACTGTACTATATACATTAGAAAGTAGACCATGTACATCCACTCCACACATAGTGCAGGACAAACAGAAGATCAGCAAAATAATGGATGAATAATGCCCTCATAATGTACAGTATATGGGTTTCTGTGTTTCGTCTAACCACCAGTTGGCAGAGAGAATGACAGGTCAGGTGCAATCACTTAACCTTCACTCAACTTTAGAGCAAGGGAGAAATGTAGCTTTCTGGGCAGTGTTTACACTACGTTGTGGCTAAGTTTGGCACTTGTTCTGTTATTTGTAAGATGATAATTAGTTTCCCATATTATCCTCATGACTTGTAGTGTGATTAACACTACAAGTGATCAACATTATCTTCATTTGCAACATTGCTTATACTTGCTCTGCATCTCAGATGTGATTTGATTAGTATAACAATTTGTGTGTATTCAGATTACCCTTGATTGTAATTGGGTGTTGCACCTAACCAGTCAGTCTCTGTGAGACCCAACCCATATGCTGAAGATCTCCTTCATGTAGCATGCATCTTATCTCCTGATGAAGATCCTTAGGTGATTGAAATGTTGATCTTGCAATAATCATAGTGGGAACAAGTCTTAACAGTATTTCAATGCTCTTATTGACTCTTATGACTCTTATTTTTGAAAAATGACTATACTACCCTAATACATTCCACATTACAGACAAATATTGAGTGCTTTGCAGTTGTGCTTTCTGTAGTACAGTTATTTATTTCGGACCAAATCTGAGTGTTCCAGGAGAGAGTTTTACGAGAGGGAGAGAGGGAGACCAACCTTGGTTGGTCCCAGAGCAAATGGAACACTGCAGACAGTTTATGTTGAAATACTGGTAAAATAAATAGGCTACATTTACTGACTTTCCTAAGCTTTTAAAATACCACAGAGAATTGTCCTCAGCGAGTGTGAAATGTTGGGACTAGCTGTACAACAAAATAACTTAAAGACACCATGGACTAATGGACACAAGGCAATTCACCCATCCACTGTCCCAAATGTCCTGCGACTAAAGTGTTTTTGCTTGTGTTCTTTGGAATGACTCTGTGCTTCTCCCTGAGCCAGTCCTTCCCAACAACAGTTCTTCTGTATGTCTTATGCTGCCATTGAGAGCACTGTATGCACAATGTCATCATCGCCCCATTGTTTTATGAGAGATGAAATGGGCAAAAGTTCCTCTATTGTATGACATCACTCTTCCTCCAACAGTCCATATATTGTAGTAGCGTCCTCGGGAGGAGAGACAAGGTCAAGAGGCTGCAGATGAGGTGAAGTGCGCTATTTCTTTCGAAGATCTCTGAGCCGAGAGAGCAAGCATGAGTGTTTTCCGTTCTTTAGTGTATGTTCTATAGAGAGAGGGAGTGACTGATTGAAGGTGGGAGGATAGGGAGAGGCCAAGGTTAGTCAGCTGTAGGCGGATGAACTGTTGCCAGAACAGGGATCATGTTGTCTTGTTGAGTTAGTTATCCAGACAGCTACCATTTATTGAAGCCTCATAGCATGGAGTGATGCTGCACTGCTTCATGTCGTACCGATGAACCATGCTGGACTGGTTTTTGTTTTCGGTCTGCTCCGCCTTTCGGCCCTGATTTATAATGTTATATATACAGTTATAGAAATGTATATCAGCACTGAGTCGGTAACGATGGAAGTAGGTGGTATTGAGATTATAGTACAGTTCCACTTTTGAGCCCGACTCGAGGCCGACCTTTGGATTAGGCTACTTTCCTCCACAGAGAAGAATGAATCTTGTCCTTTCGTCTCACCCCCACAGAGGAGGAGTCTTGTCCTTTCGTCTCACACGTTCTTAGTGCCTGTCAGTGTCTACTCATGTCTTTAACCAATTGCTCTTCCTCCTGCCCATCAAAGCTTTTGTTTGCTTGTTTTCTCCCTTATTTCTTTGTACAAGTTTAGGAAAGAGAGAAATGAAAGTCAGCAGAGAACATTGAGATCATTGCAACAGCATTGCTATTAGCTGGCATTGGAACCCATGCAGTCTTGAGTCATCCAGCACATCCTTAATTGACAGCGCTCCTAGTGTCGTAGTCCAAAACGGCAGCATTCCGTTTGGCACTACTATAGATATTCCTTTCCACATAATTGCGATCCTGTGTGGATACTCTTTCTCTCTCTCTCTCTGACACACACAGCAGAGCTAAGGAGGAGCTTTAATTCCTGTTGAGTGCTGCTAGGTGTTCTCTCACGGAATGTGAAAATTGTGAATGAAAGATGAGGCATAGGAATGTGATTTGAATTTCCCCCGTGCCTATCACACACACGCACACACACACACACACACACACACACACACACACACACACACACACACACACACACACACACACACATAGTTTTAATTATTCAATGTGTGGGAGACAGACAAGTCCATTACATTGCCTCACTGTCCCATCAGGCTTCAGAAGCCCTTCACTGTGGCTTAGCTCGCTGCTGTTCACTTGTAGATGGCTCTCTGAGGAACTCGCAAGCACGCACCAAGACTGTACAGGAAGCATGCCAGCAACAGACTTCTAATTCAGAAAGATTAAACCTGTATGGTTCCTCTGAAATTGCTCTTCTAGTCTTTCTCAATGGCCAATTTGATTCTGGATTTGCTAGTAATTTAATAAAAGGAGGTCAAGTATACCGTATGGAAGTGGCTTGATGTTAACTCCAGTCTTGGCCTTTCAGGCCATGATGACACTCCATATCCTTCAGCTGGGTGTTTGGAGCCGGGCTGTTGCTGGCGCTGCTGTGGCAAGATCCCTGTGAGGTCCCCCTCAAAAGAGGCCCCAGAGACTGAGGCGCTGAACACATTGCACTGCCCGAACACATTTCACATTAATGCACTGTTTGAGGGGGGAGCCTGGGGAAAGAGAAGGAACACAGATTTCTCCTTTCACTCCTTGGCAAGGTACAGCCCCAGTTAATGAAGTGTTTTTTGAAAAGGGATTTTCTGGAAAATTGGGTGACAAGCAGCAGTAAAATAAATGTGACGTTTTCACCAGCACAGCAACAACCTGGATCCCACGATTCCCACCACTGTGATGGTGGCACAACCCCTGCTGCCTTTCACTGCCTGGAGTCGCCTGTTCACTCTTTCCTTTTGCCCCCACTCTCCTTCAGCCATGCTTCAGTTGGCCACCTGAAGGGACGGGAGGTGATGGAGAAGCTCAAAACTCTCCTCTGCTGGTGACAGCTTGCAGGGTGATTGGCGGGGGGGGGGGGGGGGTGTTGGTGTTACATCAGCTGGAGGACCACGGAGGAGAGAGGGAGATATTCTCCTGATTTAGAGCTGCATTCCCTCTGCATTCCCTTCAATAGGAGAGATGACCAAGACCAGCCACCATTCACAAATTCATTTCTATTATCTTGTTTCATAGACATACAGTTATTTAGAGCTCAGTCACAGTAAGCGCTATGCAGAAAGCCAGGCTCCAGCTGCTATATGGAGAGGAAGAGCTGTCACCAGTGAGCATGTTAAATACATGTTATGCTTAAATATTCAAGTCTGAAAATTCAAAACAAAGCCTTGATGTTTGCTATAATGTTCAGTGATTGCGAACGGTTACTGTACAGTACACATTTTTATCTGCACAAATGTGTCTTTCTTTGCTTTATCAGAGGAGTCTTGGATATTACATAGTAGTACCCATTAACTCACTTCATGCTTTTGACAGCAGGTCAAGTATGGAACAGGTGTCCCAGCTTATCTCAAGGAAGAGAAGAGGGCGGATCTGTTTCCTTGACATACTGTTCAAGATAATTATGTTGGAGGTTTTCAAGATTCCTTGAGAAGGCAGGATTATATTAGCCAATTACTCTCCGCAAAATCTTGGCTCCCATCTTTGTTTACTCTTCAGACTTAAAATACTATACTGTAACCCTGGTGATGTAATGTTTGACTATTCGTATCCAATATATGCTTATTAATTGTGACAGTAACTGTCCTTCTGGGTACAGATGCAGCCTTAGGTGTTCTATACCTTATTTATTAGACCTAGTGAAGCTATTTAGTTCAAGCAACTTAATTGTAGTAGACAAAATACCAACAGTAACATTTATTTTTACTTAATTTTTCCAAGTTCTTTGCCCTTATTTCTTCTACAGTAGGTAGATCCTTTTGATCACACATTTTATTGACGCGTTGACCTTATATGGGGTGATACCACCTACAGTATGGTGAACAATAATGGTGCCACCTTGACACAGTTGTATGGCAAAGTATGAATTGCATTCAGAGTTAAACTCAACAACCATGTACTACCGCTGGTTCTGGACTGGTTTGGTGGTATCACAATTATTAAAGATTTGAAACAATGCATTATGTGTGGCTGGCTGCTGGATGATTCTTTGAAGCTAACTTGGGCTTTCAGAAAACAACTTAGCATTTGCGGTCTGTTGTTTATTAGCAATCCAATTTGATGAGGGCATTGTTTTTCAGTCTGGGTTGCTATGCCTCGGAGCAGAGTAATTCATCCACTGTTTGAAAGTGACAGTTACACACTTCAGAGTGGTGCGTCGAAAGCAAAGCTGTGTGTGTAATGTTGTTTGTGTCTCCCGAGTGTGTGTGGGGCTGAGAAAATGACATAACTCCATAGTCCTCTTGAGAGCATTTGGACCTAATTAACCCACTTTTTATGACCGCATCCTGCAGTTAAGCACAGTTGGCTTGACTGAGCTCAGTTTTGCCTGTCTCCCAAACTCACCATCAGCCGGTGACAAACTCTGTCCCCAATGCCATGATGTGACGGTCACCAAGTGAGACAAAGTCCCCAGCCTAGATGACTGTAATAATAGAAATACCACTGCTGGTCTATCTGTTGGCGAGACTTAAACATCGACAATCTCGGTTAAAGTCATTTCTGGGGAAGCGCCTAATAAGGAGAATATTGAGGCATTTGGAGAGACAAGTTTGGAGATTGGCGCAAACACACAGAAACAGGGAGGCCTGCCTAACATTTGGAGCTGGTTCCCTCCTCTGTCGTTACATTCTTTTATAGTGCCATTTGCAGCGAGCTGTAGAAACTGTGTGAAATGAGATTGGATACGAGTGTTGAGGAAAGGAGTGATTGGCCACTAGAAAACAGCCTTGCTTGAAAAGGCATTGATTTCTTTGGCTCACAATGTTATTTGGGCCTCCAGTGTCCTGATGTGTAACAATGTTTAGAAGGCTTTAGAAGTGGCTTGTCTCATCCCTTTTCCTTAACAGTAAATCTCACATATTGCTTCTTGCCCATACCCTCCCTGTCTCCTCCGCTTCAGTGAAGAGTGGTTCTCGTCCCCTCCAACTTACCCCTTTGTCAGCTGCTCATCGCTAGCCGCCTCGAGACATGAGTGCCAAGTCGACCATCAACAAGGAGGTGTTTACACCTAATGATGAGAAGATGCTGGCGGCCGTAGAGGTGAAGCGCAGAACCAAGAAGAGGATTCCCTTCCTGGCTACTGGAGGACAGGGAGACTACAAGACCTTCATCTGCCTCTCAGGTTGGTGGACTTAATACTATTACTGTTCCATCATTTCTTTACTTTTTAGGTGGAGTACTAGCCCTTGCTGCATTTTATTTATTTTTATTTCTTCTCTTCTCTTCTCTTCTCTTCTCTTCTCTTCTCTTCTCTTCTCTTCTCTTCTCTTCTCTTCTCTTCTCTTCTCTTCTCTTCTCTTCTCTTCTCTTGTGTGGGGTAATTATGCTCACTGTCAGCCTCATCAGCTTGGAACTAAGAGACACACAGTGGAGACCCCCCCCCCCCCCCCCCCTAATTCATCCACTAATGCGCACATTGATGAGCATGTTTATGTCTCTCCTGCCAGTGGAATGGTACGCTTAATCAACTTACACCCTCTTGGTTTTGGGGTCAATTCCTTTAAATTAATTAGATTAGGTCTGAAATTGAATAATTGTTTGACTTGAAATTGGGGGTAATTTGTTTTTGTTTAAAACATTTTGTCATGCAACTGAGGAACTAAGGAAAATAGCTAAAGTTGATTGGTGGAATAAAAAAAAATCCACTAAAAAGGCTGTCTGGGAATAGAAATGATTTTATTTTTTATAAATCCTATAACATTTAGACCGTTATTTCTGGGTGTACTTCTGGGCCCAGGAAGTGGAAGCCCCATGCATTCTCCCATCGGCACTTTTAATATAATTTATTTAAAGACGGTTACGCCGCGGACAAAGCCAATTCGGATCGTGACGAATCATGACAATGAACACAATATTTTGGGCCGATCAAATAATTTATAAGACGAAAAATAAAACAAATAGTGTTGTCTCCTGACTTTCTTTTCTTCTTTCTAATGATTTGATCGTCCCAAAATATTGTGTTCATTGTCATGATTCGTCACGATCCGAATTGGCTTTGTCCGCGGCGTAACCGTCTTTAAATAAATTATATTAAAAGTGCCGATGGGAGAATGCATGGGGCTTCCACTTCCTGGGCCACTCGCTTTTCTGAAAGGGGGCGGGGACTGCGGCGCTCTATATGCAGTGTCAATGCTCATGGCCCGACATGGAGTTTGAATGTTAGAATCAGGGGTGACAGACGTGTTTGTGACTAGATGGCTACTGGGTACAATCCCTAAAATGGCTGGTAAATCGCTGGACAAAAGTGCTTATTCTCTCCTGGCTGTAAAAAAGTAAAAAATCAGACCCGTCTGAACTGAGGGTTACTGTACTGTACTGTACTGTACTGTACTGTACTGTACTGTACTGTACTGTACTGTACTGTACTGTAGTGCCCTGCCACACATTTTGTTTACATGGTTATTTTGTTCTGCACCACTAAGCTACGTATAAAGAGATTAGATTTAATTATTTTGCCTCCTCCTGCAACCACTATCCCCATGCCGATGCACAAAGAATCTGCTTTTAATCAACGTAGTCTAGCAAATGATTTACTTCCCCTGGTATTGTAGTTTTTTGTTGATGCTGACCCCCTACTAGTTCATTAGGGAGGGTGTAAACGAACACATGATCCATCTGATACTTTGAAGTCTCTAGCCGCTTCTATTCAAATGGCAGGCAGGAGTTTCACCAGGAGGACATACAGTAACACATTTGGAGGGAAACACTATCCCAACCAGTTATACTCCCCACAGTACAGGCACACTGACCAATCTGTAGGAGTTGCTAATAGCAGCTAAAGAGATCACGTTCAGCACTTGGCTTCCCAGCTGCGAACACTGCCAATTGTTTACTTTGTAGTGTCTGGCAGAGCCAGAGGCACCATGGAGGAATCAAACCGCTAGTTTCAGCGGTTGTGGGCAGAAACTTTACCCCTGCGCCGGCAAATTATTTTTGAGCGGTTAAGCCGCTCCAATGCACAGCTTTGTGTGTATGTCTGTTTGTCTATCTGTCCGTTTGAGCACGGAATGTCCGTGGCACCATGTTGTTGACATTATCAGTCATCACCATTGTGATGAAAGGCACCGCTCACTTCACACTAGTGTGATATTTCTTAAAGGTGGTCTGATGAAACTCTCTGTATCTGTGAGTAACAGGAAACGCCAGATTGAGAGTTTTCACCCCTGTTGTACTCTTGACGGAGTCCTGATATTGTACTGTGTGACACTATCAGAACTTGGGATGTTTCCTTCTGACTTTAATCGTTTAAATATCCAACTATAGAAGAGTGGCTGTTATTTAATTTCTTTCTTTTTTTTTTAAACCACATGCTATGTCATCCAAACACCCGGTTCCACTTTTGCATGCTGGGCTCCACGTGGCACCATTTGTTCTGAAAAAGCAATTCCCTGAGTCCTCATGTGTTTGTGAATTTGTAACTGTTGCAGAGTTAGCAACAGTACACCAAATTTACTTTCTTGTATAAACCATCATATCGTTGCTGTCGGGAGGAAACCACCTAACTCCAAAATGTTTTTCAGGAAATTAACAATTTTCATTTTTAAGGAAATGAAGAAAAACGTATATTTTGTTAAACGATGCAATACTGCCTCATCAAAGTTGGTGTTGAGACTCTATATATTGTAAATTACTTAGGAGAGAGGTGGTGGAGTTAGCTGTTTTAGCAGACAGTTTGAAGGTCCAATGGAGTTAAGAGGTTTTGTCCAATCCGTTTTTTACTACTTTCCATTGGTTCAATATGTTTTGAAACAACACACGTAAAGGGTGTTCAATAGCACTGATCTATGGAAAAAAACTCTAATTGAGTTATGATGTTTCCTCCCGACAGCAACGATATGTGGCTTGCTTAGCAGCATAAATTACAAACTAACTACGGTCTACCACTACAAGTCTTTGCTTAAACTAGTTTGGACTATTGTTGACTATTACCTACTGTACATCTGTTAAATTAACTGCGTAAATACAGTACTGTATTTCACTGTGCATACATACTGTGCATACATACTTTTTGTGGTCAAATGCTTCGACAATGTTATGTTAATCACTCTAGCTTAACTTAAAAATCTGTTCTTTTGTGTCCTGATATTATTTCAAAAGGAGTAAGCCAACTTTTTCTGTAGTTTTCATCTCACTGAAATGTCCTGCTCTGTGTTACCAGCATTGTGGTATAATGTATTCAGAATGCACAACATGGAATCATAGCAAAACACCATGTGGTCTGTACTCTGTACTGTGGGTGTGGCCCACCACCACCACCACCACCATCACTACTACAACCAACATGACAACAGCTAATTTCTCACTACTGAGGTTCACCCATTATGGGATTTTTCTTCCTAGTAACAGACCTTCTGTTGTGTATTGCGTGTGGGAATACAGTAGTGAAGGCATGCCCTGTAGTACAGTTAGTCATGTGCAGTCTGTAAATCCAGCCAACCATTGTTCTGTGTGTGTGTGTGTGTGTGTGTGTGTGTGTGTGTGTGTGTGTGTGTGTGTGTGTGTGTGTGTGTGTGTGTGTGTGTGTGTGTGTGTGTGTGTGTGTGTGTGTGTGTGTGTGTGTGTTTCACTGCCCTACTTATTAAAAATGCATGGCTGGTAAACATGACTGTGTTTGGGGGGGGGGACACACAGAGACATTGACAGTCACATAGCTGTTGTGGCAGAAAACAATGTTATGTAATCTACTCCTGGATACGATAGTGTAATAAACTGTCATTGTCACTATTCAAGCTGAGCAGAGCACCAACGTGAACGACCAGAAAATCACATCTGAGACACAACTGTGAGTGAACAACACGTAATATACATAACATATCTGTAGCGTAAAGAAAATGTATGCACTAGAATAGTGCCCGACCAATCTATCGGCCACCGATATGGCCTCATTTGGCATAATATCGGGTCATATCGTATTGGTGAAATGTCTCCCAATATGTAATTCAGTCAGGGCTCCAATACGACCTATTTTGTCGCTCTCTTATCGTCATACATCACGTTCCGTGCTCAGCCAATCAAATCATCACATTCCATGCGGTGCTAAAAACACACCTACAGTACACAAAGCTTGAATAAAGTCATTGCTTTAATGCTTGTTTTGTACTATCACTTTCACTGTACCTCTTTACATAATCATCATCGGTGGAAAATTTCTTTGCACAACCCACACAGAAAATGGCCTGTTTTCATTCCCGCTAAAAAATTCACTATCTATTGCATATCGGTTATCGGTGATTGTCCCCTCTCTAAAATCGGTTATCGGTATAGTATCGTAGTATTCTTATCGGACGGGCCCTACACTAGAAGACTTAATGATGCCAGTTAAAATAAGATGAGATCACTTTAGTTTCTGCCATTGCCCATTGGGGACTTATTTTTGGTACGTCCTGAGCAGTTCTCCAGATACTTCTTATCTCAGCAGAAACAAAGCACTCTTCACAGCAGTGATATGGAGTTCATGCAACTGGCCTTGTTACTGCAGCAGTAAAGGAGCACCATTACACAGGATCTTTTCAAAGGTGGAAATCCTGAGAGCTTCTATGAATATTGGTTCTTTTGTTGCATTCATAGCATTGTTTGCCCAAGGTAGAAAGCCATTACCTCTCTGCGCTGTAAAATCCTGAGTGTTCATTTTGCTTTGAGAGTGTACAAATGGAAAATGGATCCTTTCTGGTCCATTTGGATCCACGTGGTTCCATTTATACACTCAATGAAATTATAACTGAGGATTTTACAGTGTACTTGTACTTGCATCGGCCAGTCAGTGGAACAAGAACCTCTATACTGTAGCTGTGGCTATAGTTACAGAGTTTGGAGTCCTGCTACAGGAAAACAAGACTCACTGTTTCTACTCAAACTGTTGTGTCAGCCTCAGGATGAAATCTTGCAGATGAGTCAACAAAACAGTGTAATAGTAATACATATAAATACAATTCCCTTCATCCTTTAGAGAAAGCTTATTTATTGCTTCAGGCCTACAATATATCAATAGCCTCATGTTTGAGTCTCCTTAGGAGAAAAAGGGAAAAAAAGAAGGCGCCAGCTGTTTTGGATGTGTGATTAAAACATTTTAATGGAATGCAGTTTGAATTACAAAGGAAAGACACGCAGAGAGACGGCGAGATGCACACACGCACGCATGTCGCATGCGCACACACACGTACAATATTCATGTGCGAGATGCATGCCATTAGGAGTGTTTGTGAACTAGGAGTGTGCTAGACCAGTGTGTGTGTGTGTTCAAAGTATGGTTTGTGGACCCCCAGGTGTTCTTGGGGGGTTCCAGGGGGTCCCCAGCTAAATTATTAACTACTAGAGAATATAAAAGAAGACATTTTGAATAAGAGTTGTGTTGTGTTGTGTTGTGTTGTGTTGTGTTGTGTTGTGTTTGGTGTTGTGTTATGTTATCTCTTTACCTAGAATAAATATAATATACAGTAAAGGCATTTTGGGCCGAATTAATTGATTGAATACTTCATTAACATTTTGCAAAATGTACTAGGACAAGTAAACGGCATGAGACTAACCAAGCTGACGTAGCGTCATCAAGGGGCCTGCGTTGGTTGCTCACCCTACTCTCAAAACGTTGTGGCCGGGACTATGGCCACCTTTACACAGCAACGGTCTGTAGAGAAAACGCCAAAGTCCTGTTGCTTTCTCACTTTTTATTCAGGGTTTACACTGAGACGCTAAAGTGATTTAACATGCTGTAGTGTGCAAACTGTGCATGGCTCGGTGGCGGTAACGCATGCTTATGAATCCCACCACAGCTCTAGGATAGACCCGTGGCGTGGCTCCTGGGCAGGCATAGTTTTACTGAGGTTAGGTTTAGGCATAGTTTCAAAAACGAAGAAATCACAGTGACTACTGGCTAATAAACATAAGCTCTGGAAGAGGTTTTCACTTTGTTACCTTTTCAACCCCTGATAACGCCATTGCCGTCTAAACGGAAGGCACTTCTGATATTTTATTTTTATGTTTTTGCTGTGTAAAGGTAGCCTAAGATTTCGCGAGAGTGTGTGTGTGTGTGTGTGTGTGTTTGGCGCGCGCGCAGCTAATCTCCAGGACTGTTGGCCCAGGCAATGTGAAACCTTGCATGCACGCTCTGTAGAGGCAAAGGAAATACCTCCACTCCAGATTTTTTTCACATAAGATTGACTACTTCTACCTTCTCTGAGGAGCACTTTTTTACAAATACATGCATTCAAAATGGCTGTAGATGCACAAGCATACAAACTCCTATGCCTTTATAATCACACACACCCCTCCCCTGACGGATCTCCTGACATCAGTCTATAGTAGTCAAGACAAGTCTGTTTGCTGTGCCAGACCTAACCAAAACAACATGCTTTCTCTTTGATCACTCATTTCCACATTGGCCTTCCATTAGTCATGAAGGGACTCAAAACTTCATATGAGTGGTACTTCTCCTGTCTTTCCATTTCTGTGTGGACATGTGGTCATTACAAGGAAAGAACCATTTTCAAAATTCCTATTGACAGTAATAACGAGGACATTTAGCTGGTGCTCCATTTTGAAGTGATAGATCAGGGTTGGGGTTAGACATGACAAATGTTCAAATTTGGGATGGAAAGATTGTGTGTATGAGCCGTTTGAACGGCTGCCCTTTTATCCTTTGAGTCGCTCCCTGCCCTTTTCATGTTTTTTTTCTCTCCAAATTTCTTCTGTGATCCCACTTGCCCACGTGTGTGTGTGAGACTGTGTGTGCACACATGAACTGTGTATGACCCTTTAGAAAGGGAGCGTTAGGGAGGGTTTAGTGCCGGAAATAAGGAGCAGGCCGTCTGGCCGTGCTGGAACCGTTTTAGCGGATACCAGTAATGTTCCAACGAGCCACACAGATGGAAGCCAACATTCTGCCCCATATGGAAAGGGAGAGTGGAAAGCAAGTATATTCTCATCCCCAGGGGAGGGGAAATTACACAAACACAGATACACAACAGATACACAACAGATACACAGTAACATTCTCTGTGTTAGTTTTTAATAGGTAGGTACTGTTCACATTCTATATGTTAAATATGTGTGGGCTGGGCTCCTACAGTATGTGTACTGTATGTGGGTGTATTCATGCCCTCTGTGTGTGTGTAGGACTATTCATGTTCATGTGGGTTGGTTTACATGCAAAATTAACTGTATGCTATGTATTGGGTTATTATGCCGATTGCTTGGTGTGTGAGCGCAATTCTGTTTGCGATTCCAGATATTATATATATTGTTTTCTGAGCTCAATTGCACCCACAAACCCTGACCTTTTAACATTCAGTAGATCTTCTGTGGTCTGGGGTTTTCTGGCTCAAACAATTGCTCTGATTAGCGGACTGATGTAAGAGTCCACAAATCCCATATATGACATAACAATTTGCCAGCAGATGTCACTGTTCTGGCTGCAGCTCAAAAGGCTTCAGAACACAGAGAAAACCGCAGACCACAGACAATCCACTGAATGTTCAAAGCTCTGGTTGTTTGTGGGTAATTGAGGTTAAATCCTAAAAGAAAACAAATAATAAAAATAAATTAAAATTAATGTCATGAAACCTTTATCTTGTGGCCAACAGTCCCCCCCCCCCCCCCCTTTCTCCAACACATCTCTGTTTCTCTGTCTAATGAACACATTCATTCAAAGTCTTTATTGGTGTGTTCTGTTCTGTCTACTTTCAGAATGCAGAGCTGTGTAGAATATTAATTCCAGCATGATGTACTGTATATATATTGCTTTACATTCACATGAACACCTATTCATCTATTTGTCATGTGCAGCATTCATACTGTACATTAATGATCTGCGGGATGGATGGGACACCTTCAATGGTAGATTAAGCTGCTTGGCCAATGGCCATATCAGAAAGTCAGATGAGTTTTATCTCATCTGTTTTACCGTCCAAAATACATTGGCTAATTATACGGATTCATATGTGTGTATAAGTGCATGTGCATATCCGTGCGTACGTATGGTTGTGTGAGTACAGTATTATAATAATAATTTGTTTGTGGCATTGTGACTTGAGTTGACTATTGATGTCATGTAACTAATGAAGACAACCACTATAATACATTTGTATGTGTGTGACATTGCCCTTGCATCTACCCATGAGGTAGCGCAGATTTATGCAGTTTTATTGGCCATTTTCAGGGTATATTTTATTTCATAGATTTTTACAGCTTTTTAATATCTCAGGGAGCTGGGACAAATGCTTGTTAGTGGAGGTCAAACCAGGCGTGGGTGGTCCGTCTGTGTTCTGTTATGAGGAATGCTGCCTTCTGTGGGTTTGATGTTAGCGGCAGACAGATTAGATTGATGCTGGCCTGCACTTACCGAGCAGAGAGAAATACAGCCCACACATGAACATGACAATAACACTACAGCGACTCGTGTCTATCCATTTGTTCAGCCTTCATACTGATAACTGATACTGCTTTGTAGTGGTACGCCATAAGCATCCTTCCTCAGGCCCTTCTTCCCCGTCTGCGGTCCAAACTTGAAATGACCAACTCACCCATCATCGCATACAAACGTGGTCTCATTCCTTCACCCCAAATCTCTCCTCAGCCAGGATGAGGGTCTTTAAATCTGACTTGTCTGAAGTGAGTGGTGCAAAATAACTCCGCTTCCCATCATGCACCTGTGCATAGTGTGAACCACAACAGCGCCACTTTGTCACCTGTTGGTACTCTAAAGTTCTAAACATGCATGCATACACAAGGACAGACATTGCTGGGCATTGGAGTGCTGCACCCTATAGTTGCAACACTCAAAAACAGCCCTCAGCACCCAAGTGATCTGAGGAGAGGAGATGAGATGAGATGAGGGTTGAATGACAAGCACCTGAGCGAGATGATGGAAAGGTAATCTTTCTAAGGCTGTAGGAGGAAGGAGAGGAAAGGCTTTGTGTTTATTTGGACATGCACGCATACTAGATGCAGTGTTAAAACAGTTTCCGTGCCAGGTACGTCTTGAGTCTTCTTGCCTGTACAGTCAGTAGAGATGCACACATCTGAATGCGCAAAAACATCAAGCTCCCATGCTTTCTGGTCTCGCATGCATGCATACAGTACCTACACAGCAGGCGAAGATGGAAAGATGAAAGGATCAGGTGCTCTGCAGATGGCCTGAGTTATGTGTGCTGGTATGCATACAAAAGACCCTGTGTGTGTGTGTGTGTGTGTGTGTGTGTGTGTGTGTGTGTGCGCGCGTGTGTGCGTGTGTGCGTGTGTCCATGTAATGTGCATCTCCAAGTGTGTACATATGGACGCTCACGTCCCTCAGTGGTTCTGACAGCTCCTTCAAGCTGTCCGTCATCCTTCCACATCAAGTCTATATTCCACATTCAAGTCACACAACTGCCCTCTCGATCCTTTAACCTCCTGATGATTCCACGGAGCAAATTTTGCTATGCACTTACTAGAGTTACTAGAGACTTACTAGAGTCTAATGCCATGGTTTCATGTTGTTTCTCCGTGAATATTGTGTGTCCGAGTGAGACACACAAACCGTAGATTTTGAACGAAGGCAGACAGCGATGTGTCTTTGACTCTTTGGCCACTGACCGTGTTTTTTCCGTGCTGGGCAGGTTGTGTGGGTGCTCTGTAATCGCAAGTATAGAGAGGTAGGGACTAGGGAAGCTACAGGGAGAGGTAGTGTTCCATGCTCAGCGCAGTTCTCGGAAAGCCCCGCTGTGATTGGCCAGTAGTCGAAGACCCACAAATCTGAGTAAGTCAGTGATCACAGCCAAAAAGCACAGTCGTACTAGTCTCATTACGTCACGGTCTATGACTTGGCCAACCGAACCGTGCACTAAGCAGGAATGTGCACAAAATCATTTGCATTGTGCTCATTTGCTTTGTGCTCAATTCGCACAGAGGAATTTGGGAATGGAATTCTCTAAATTGTAATACTACAGTAGGTGTCACATGTGTAGGGTTGTTTTTATGTTTTCCCGGGAAGGTTTTCCAATGGAAATTGCAGGGTGGTGGGGTCGTTCCATTTACTCCAACTGGAATCGGATGGTTGGATTGGAGGAGGTTTTGTGTGGTTGTCTGTTTGGAAGAATACCCGTTGCATCCCCCACCTCCTCCTCCTCTCGCCTCACTCCTTGGCTTCCGTCGCTGCTGTTCAGCTCCTGATTTAGTGCACTGCTCAGCGCAGGAGTGTTTCCCTGTTCCCACTGGAGATGAGGACATGAGCAGATGAGTGAATGTTAATGAAAGAGAAGAGGTGAAGTTATTGTTTCTTTGCATCCCCATCAGACAGAGAGGCATTTAAGATTGGACTTCCTAAAGTCTATGGAAAAAGGGAATATCCGCACTCTCTTAGAGTGTGGATATTCTCTTTTTCCATTGATCTTCAAGAATCTCCAACCATCAGCTACAGAGACTATCAACTTGACTCCCTGAGTAGAGCGCGCCTTCAACTATAACGGTTTTGTTACTTCCTAAAGTCTTGCATCAGTAGGTCGCCTGAGGTTTTCTGTTGGCTGTAGTCAATGTTAACAGAGCTGCTGCAGTTGGTTGGTTGGTATTGGTTTTTGAGGGGCGGTAAGCTTTGTCGGTCTGTGTGAACACAAACATTGGCTGATGATTGGTTGATCACACCATAGCGATGATTTAATTGGCTGAGCAAAGTACATATTGAAGATAAAAGTGAAGAAGCCAATGATGTGATGATTTGATTAGCTGAGCACGGAATGTGATGTATGATGATAAGAGCACCCCTCACTTCACACGAGTGTGATTTTTTCCCCCCTTGCTGTATTTGTGTTGTCTGTTTACAGAGTGTTGAGACATGGTAGCCCACAAGGGCAAATGTTCTTAATGTCAACGCGTATACCGCAAACATGAGACTCCTCAGTCCTCGCTCACGCCCGATTTCGAAAGATTTCTAACCACTTTGGAAAGTAGCCCAGGAGGAGTGTGTACAGCACAGAGATTTATCTACGAGTCTGTCTGCCTTTGAAGCAGAACCATAAAGACTTAATCCCCACCTGGTGGTCCACTAGCAGACACAGCTGGTCATTATGACAACAGAACTAGGTGTGGCCCCTCTTAACCTTGAGACGGATGACTTCTCTGTCCTGTTTTGACAGAGGTGTTTAGAGGGAAATGGGGATTGGCTCCTGGCATCCCTGCTGGGGTGTACTGTACTGTGCTTGATTTGAAGTTTGATAATGTGGCTCACACATGTGGAAGTGTTGATGTCAAGGGACAGTAGAAAAGGGGCCGGAGACAGGGGGGCAGTGAGGACACTTGACGACTATTGAGGAGATAATTATTGCCAAATCTGGTCCTTGCTACATGTGTTTTTGATACTGTGTACTCTGACCATAGGTCTTGGCTTAATGTTATGGCAGAGGCCGCAACAGCAGAATTCCCCAGTTACCTGACAGGAGTCCTCTTCATAGTATTTTCAGCTGTTGTTTCATGGAAACAGAGCAGTGTTAGCACACGACGCACCTCCTGCCTTTCATCTGCACACTGCACAATGGGGGGAAAATCAAGCAGGCGAGGAGAAGGGAAGATGAAAGAAGAAAAGAGAACCATATTAAAATAATCCAGAGTGCAGAGTCTGCCGACCTTGTAAAAGGCAGCCATCCATATAATTGGGCGACTCACAGTTCTTGTCGAACTTGTTGAGAGCCTTCTTGACTTAACACTTAATAATCCACTTTATTTACCCATTCAAATGGATTAGCCAGCACATTAGATTTAGCTTTATTAAAACAAAATGGATTGCATGAAGAATGAGGGATTTATAAGAACTGTGTCCCCAGTAGAACGGTTAAGTTTATTACTTTCACAAGCAGAGCGCGCAAGTACTGTAATCGGCTGCGTATGTCAGTGACTAAGGTACGTTTGGTCATTGGCTGGGTGATCTGCTGGGTATGTGTATGTATGTATGTATGTATGTATGTATGTTGGGGTAAGTACGGTGGTCCCTGATTGGCCAAGGGACAACACCGACATACGTGACCGATTGAGACAGTAAGTTGACAGGAGTCAGCAGTAGCGCAAGTTGGCAGCTTTTGAATGGCCAGCTTGTGTGCATAGCGCAAGTTGGCAGCTTTTCTAATTTCAGCTAATTTCTAAATTTCACAGTGTATTGATGGAAATATTTTTTCATTGCTATGAACTGTACTGCCAAGGGCTAATAAGACTGCATACGCTGTGATGCTCCATTTCTCCCTTGATTATCTCCCACTGGAGATAATCATTTATCTCGATCAACTCAACGCGGAAAATTGTTTGATTGCTGGGTAAACACAAACAATTTCTAGATGTTTATTTGGCTTCAGATAACTAAGTAGAGGTGGAGAGAGAGAGGAATGGGGAGGGGGCATACATATCTCAAGGGGCGTCTGATGGTCCTTACTGGAAAGCAGGGTCGTTGGAGATTGAAAGTGGGAGGTTATTAGTTATCACAGTCAAATGATGTCTGAATACTCAATCCAAGGTGTTGCTCAGTAGATCTATAATGTTTCTTGTGAAGTGAAAAGATAAAACGGATGGATATACCGGTACGTAGTAGACTATTGTCAATGTCAAGGGTAAAATGCCTATTCATGTCAAAAATGAATGCCTATTACTGACATGTAACCATGACTCAGCCATAACCATATAAGGAGTTCACAATGCGGCTATGCCCAAATATGGAGTGTGTTGTCTTTTTTTTAATGTTTTTTTTGTGGCTTTTGGGATAGACAGTAGGCTGACAGGAAATGGGATGAGAGATGGGGGTGACATGCAGTAAAGGCCGTTGGGATCGGGAGTCGAACCCTGCCAGACTGGATTACCAGCCAAGGTGTCTGGACCGCTGAGCCACGGCCCATGGAGTGTGTTGTCTTAACCTCAATGTGTCGTCGTGACATCAGGCGCAAACAAATCCGTCAGCTCCATATATGGGCATCAGGGATCATGTGAGTGCTTAGTAAAACCCCTGTAAATGTGTTAATGGACCCTGTTTACCCCACAATGGAACATGCAGCAGATGGAGTGCTATTCACAGTTGGAAAGGTGAAATTAATCAACTCTCGTCATCAACACTGCTGTCTCAGAGGAGAATGATGAAAAAAGCGATGTTGGTAGATAACTCACAGCTGCTCAGTGCAGTGACTCTGTGTAATTTCCTTTCAGTATTGTGGCGACTGATACAGAATACTCAGACAGAACCACAGTATGCCAAACCAGGTAGCGTTTATTTTACAGAAAGTTAAATCACAAACGTCTTTAGTTACGCACTAGTCTGCCAGGTTAGCGCGTGCCCCGATGATGCCTGGGATAACGAGACACATAATACACAACAGTAAGTAACAATTTCACAATATCGAAGAATAGAATGGGATGTGAAATAAAGTGGTTGTCTCGGATCTATCAATGAGGCAGAGAGATCTGGCTTTTATATTGTTTTCTCCAGCTGATCAAAGAGATGGCGTGGGACAGAACCCTGCCCAGGCTGTGGCGCGGTCTTCTTTCTCTCTGCCTCACTTGCTCTCCAGAGGCACTCTTACCTGTTGGGCGGCGGTTAACTAGCAAGGCACCACAGTATGAAACAGTATTGTGATTTTCTTGCATGCTAATTGCTAAAATTGCGGTTTTCTAAAATTGCTTTTCAATGGAATTGAGTACAAATGACCCCAATGGAAACATGCCATAGGCTTTCTTGGCTTGTCTATGAAAACTGTTAAAGTATTCAATCAATCAAAAACAGGATACTTTTATATTAGTGTAATGCATATACTGTTCCCTGTGCTTCTGGCATATCATATCATTGTCAATTTCCCACCATTTTGTGTCAGTAATCCCATGTCTGTATGCCTAAATCCAGTGTAAACTTGGCTAGTTAGCCAAGTACATGATAGAATAACAATTCTCGCTTTAATGCATTTCTGTCTAAGCAGACACCGTCTTTCCCAGCATTGCTATTGAGTCTGACATGTTCTATCCCAGCGTTGATGCATGTTCTCCCGATTTATGACCCTTTAGATGGCTTGAAACGTGTGGTACGATCCCCCCCGGCACTGCATAAATAATTTGAGCTTCCGGCCCAAGCTCATGGAGCTGATCATTTCAAGCACGTCCACCCTCTGTGGACGTGCTTGCCACAGTCTTGCCATGTGCATGCAAGCACTAACGCATATTCTGTTTCTAAAGTTTTCACCCCTCAACATAGTTCTTCCTGTCAGTACCATAGATGGTTTATGGATGCTGATATACAGTAAATCTGAGCCAACACCACAGATGAACTGTCATGCTGAGGAAATCTGTCAGATGTTGCAAAGCTGCGCTGACCTGGGGAGTATGTTTGCCTGGTTCAGAACAAAGCAACATGCTTTTGTTTTGGTATTTCAGTATACTCCCTGCATTATATTCAGTTTCAATTTGACACACAGATTCAAACTAACACTGATCTTGGCTTATCTTGTCTTATTATCTTGGCAGCTGAATCGCTTACAACAGTAGCTACAGCATCACAATGGGAGGATGTTTTCCGAAGCCTTTCTTAAAATCATAACGTGTCAGTGTCTTCTCTACAGAGATATATTCATTCATATATTCACACTATGGTCCCGGGTGTGCACTCGGGACCACTTTGCAGATGTTTTGGTAGTGTGAGCGATGCGTACCGTTCCCGGGAGCGGATCGCCCAACCGTACCCGGGATCGCAATCAATCAAGTCTCTGATACGGATTGCTGCAATGTGAAAGCCATCCGTACTAAAACAAGGAAGTGGACTATAATCATCATTTATATATATTTCTTATAATGACACATTATTTTACCAAGGTAGTTCTACTTGAATGTAGAAGGGTTGATAATCCGCTAGTGTTTGAGTAGCAGGAGTTGTGGAAAATAAAACGCAAACAAAAAAAACACATGCGCTCCAGCTAGGACAAACGTATCAAGGATTAGTCAGTGACATCACTGTTAACATAGTAATGACACGTACGTGAGTTATAATTAGCAGTGTGTGCTGATGGTCTTAAAGGGGCATTAATTCCACTCATTTTCAACATTTTACTATGTCATTAATATACCTTAGAGCTGTGGAAATAATTAAAAAAAAAGTCCCCCCATTTTGTGTTTCCTAGAACTGGAGGTCTGGAAAAAATCATTAACATGGTGAATCACATGTTGATGACATCATCAAGATGTGATTTTGAACAGCTCTAAGGTATATTAATGACATTGAAAATGAGTTCCTGCAATGTCAGGAACACAGCCAAACTTTATTATTTGCTCTAAACTCTGAAAGTGACTCTTCTTCTGTGACATGACATTTTCTGTCTCCCAAAGCCCACATAGTCCACAGCGCCCCTCTGAGGCACATAAGTTGAATGAAGTGTACCCGGGTGCACTGTTGAATCTCGGCCAATGTGAATCATGGCCAGCGGGGAACAGACAACCGTATTCGGAAACGGTTTGATCGGTCCATCTCAGTGTGTATCCCCTATAAGAATATATGGTTTAAGTCGGTGGTTAACCTACTTATAATATGATATTTAGCAGCTTGGACTCCTCATTCATAGAAGGGGGCATGAGGTCAGTCCGCTGCCCCCCCCCAGGTTGGCAGAGGAAGTGTAGCGCCCAGGATTACATTAATATGCATTCTGTGGTATTTCCCCCATACCAAATCTCATAATAATATAAGATAATGTTTGTAGTATACAAATGCATTGGCGGCGTGAGTGTGGAAGGGAGGCATTATTGGTGCCAGTGCAAAGACCATTGTTTGGCGGGTGGTGGTCAGTGTTGGCGAGGGGCGCGTTAGGAGGAGATAGCGTTGCAACACTGCGAAGGGTAAGTGTGTGACGTCACTGCCCGTGTGAGTGTGAGTGTGTGTGAGTGTAGTGTGTAAGATGGTGTTGTGGGTGTTGCAGTAGCGACGTAGCTGTTCGTGGCTTTGGGTGCTGGGTTGGGTACAACTTGTTGGGTACAACTTCTCTAATGTATAATAGATAACCAATAAACATGCTCACACCACGACGCATTGTGATCTTGTAGATCTGTTTTCCCACAATGTCACCCCAAAATAGGGATGCTACACTTCAAAGAGATAACCACAATCCCTTTTTGTTTGTAACTACATATAACATGGAAGCTCAAAGGGGTATTCATTGTGCCTTTTATGAGCCTGCAGTCCCTCACAGGGTCACTGCGAAACAGTTCTTCAGGCGAAGATATTGGCTCGTTAGCTGCCTGTAACTTATTGAGGCAAAGTCTGTGAATTATCGATCTGTGACTTCTGCAGCACGAGATCTGCAACTTTCAGGGCACATTTGTTTTATATCATCACAGATGTTGATGAATAACAAATACAGAATTCAACCGTGGCAAACGTTTAACATTCCCAGTCATCCACCCAACCACCCCCCCCCCCCCCCCACCGCCACCGCAACTCCACCCATAAATAAAGAGACCAAGGGGAAGTGCTGATCCCTCCATTCCTTACTGCACGATTCATGACCTGTATCTGCCAGTGCAGAGGTGTGCATCTGATTTGCTTTTCTCTTATGTCATGAATCACATTGTAAAGTGATGTCTGGGCAGTTTTGGAGGATCATCCGATTGGTGAGCTATGTCCCATAGCTTCAAACATGTACACAGATCATCCTTGTTGTCTGTCCTCTGCAGACTGTTCAATATATTTGCAATTCCCACAACTGCGTGTTTGCTTTCAGATCTGCCTTTTGAACGCTGGCGTGCAGGGACACACACACCGGCAGACGCTCTCACTTCGATGAGATTAATTGCACCCATAATGAAGCAACCCTACGATGTGGGTGTTTACTTTGATCTGTTGTACATGCAGCAACACAGTGGCATACACACAAACGACAGACATTGATATGCTATACACACGAAATGTACATGTATCCCTGTGCTATATGTGCAACCCCACAAACTGATATGCTGTTTGAATGCTAATATGCCAGAACTGCACGCACATGCGCACACATGGATGCATACATGCGCGTGCCCCAAACCTGATGGAGGTGGAGTTGCTTAAACTCATAATCCATCCTTGTCTTACCACATGCCTGGGCTGCTTGTCTTCATCCATCTCTGTACATGGAAAACATGTTTTGTATTAATCTCTCAGCCTCCTGGCATCTTCCTTTTGTTGAGGCAAGTATTTCTGAATGCATGCTTATTGCATTAATTTGTCATCGGTCGTGGGGGCGGGAAACCATGAATAATCCATGTTCACACATATAGATAACAGCCCAAGGCTTTCTGCCAAATATTCTGAAAGGGACATGTTTTTATATAGATCCGACTTGACTACTGTATGCCCTTTATGTTGGTGTGAGCCAGGCCTCCCTTTCATGCTTGCAGCTGGTCCACAATGCCATTGCCTGTATTTTTACATGAAAACGCAAGTGAGAGCAAGTGAAACGCAAGTGAGGGCACATTTCCCCTGCACTGGCCCTTTTATTGTTTGTCAACATAACATTAAATGGGCTAGATCTAACCTGTATATCTGACCAAACACATGCAAGATCAACCAGGTCCACTTACCAGGTGCTTCTGGTTGTCCCAAGGTCAAGGCCAAAGCACAGGGGAGATCTCACCAGTTGTAGTCCCCAAATTATGGAACAAGCTGTTTTTAAATTCTGTTTTAAAATGCAGTCGGTTTACAATTCGCTCAGTCAGTGGTATACATTTCAGCACTTGTCCAGGAGACCTGCGTTCAAATCCAGGGTAGAACAGGAAAGTTACACAGTGCAGCAATACATTTCAACACTGTCTTCTTGGTCTCAGTCCTAGATTTGTTTCAACACACTTGGCAGGTGACTCCATTACCTTGTTGGTTTTACATTTACCCTGGTTAATGTATCACAAGACATTTCCATTTAACCGTTCCCAGAACTGTCCATTGTTTATTTTTGAATGTGTTTGAGTCATTTACTCACTGTAGTTCTGCAGTTCTCTGTCTTCTTCAGCAGAAATGCTGCCATCCAGGCTCTGACTGTCAGTGGGGGCAGGAAAGAAGGAAGGAAGGACTGAGATTTAAGAGCGAATGGTGCAGCTTAAGGAAAGTTTTTATTTTATTTTTTAGGCTGTGTTTGTGGTCAGTAAGCGTGCAGGCGTGGGGGGTGGGACGACGATGACTACATTCAACGCTGTAGTTGTATGCCTTAGCGCCTAGACCAGACATCAATGTAATCTGCAACTGGTTGGCTAAGGCTTAGCCAACCAGTTGCAGTCTGTCTAGACTCCGTATGTAGTGAATACTTTGAAGGAATCTAAGGCATTGTATATTTTTAGGCAAAATGTAAGTTATTTGTAAGCTCACAATGACCTTGACCATTGATCACCACCACCAATCCATCATTTTTGTGCCAAATATCATGAAATTACCTTCATTTCTGAGATATCGCTTTCATGAGGTTGGCACAGACTTACCTACTTCATGGATTCACAACTAGTAACTAAAGGAATGTATTTGACCACGGCTCTCTGCCAACTGAAGCATGACATTTTAATTATTTAAATTTGACAATGGCATCCGAATAAGAAAGAAAAAAGGCCTAAGGGGTTATTCTAATTGTTTTGCGATAATAGTGTATCTTAATAATAATAATAATATATACGATTTATATAGCGCTTTTCTAGGTACCCAAAGTCGCTTTACAGAAAAAGTACAGACATATTTATTAGAAAACTATTTAAAAAAGGTTTAAAAGGTTAAAACTAGAAATCAAAAATCAAAGAGGGACAAACAAGAAGGGGTGTGTCAGTGTGTGTGTGTGGGGGGGGTTATGTAGGGAAAGCCAGTTTGAAAAGGTGGGTTTTGAGTGTGCTTTTGAACATTTCGAGGGTGGGGGCAGCTCTGATGTGAGTTGGGAGTGAGTTCCAGAGAGAAGGGGCAGCCACTGCAAAGGCCCGGTCTCCCCATGTCCGTTTGTTTGATTTGTGGGGTTCCAGTTGGTTGGCAGTGCTTGATCTGAGGGAGCGGGAGGGGACATGGCGGTTGATGAGTTCAGAGAGGTAGAGGGGGGCCTGGTTGTTGAGGGTTTTGTAGGTGATGGTGAGTATTTTAAATTCAATCCTGGACTTGACTGGGAGCCAGTGGAGTTCACGGAGGATGGGTGTGATGTGGTCCCTGGATCTGGTTCTGGTGAGCAGGCGGGCGGCGGAATTTTGGACATATTGAAGTTTTTTGAGGACCTTGGTGGTGACGCCATACAGGAGGCTATTGCAGTAGTCGAGTCTGGATGTAATGAAGGAATGAATGAGTGTTTCAGCGGCAGTGTGGGATAACATGGGACGAAGGCGGGCAATGTTACGGAGGTGGAAAAAGGCGGTTTTGGTGATCTGGTTGACATGGGGCTGGAAGGAGAGGGTGGGGTCAAGGATGACACCAAGGTTGCGGACTCGGGTGGAGGGGGTGACAGTGGAGCCATCAATGGTGAGGGAGAAGTCATGGGAGGAGCGGGTGAGGGAGTCGGGGCCAATGATGAGGATTTCGGATTTATTGCAGTTGAGTTTGAGAAAGTTTGTTTGCATCCATGTTTTTATGTCAGTCAGGCAGGAGGTCAGGGTGGAGTGTGTGATGGCAGTGATGGTTTTGGCGGGGAGATATAGTTGAGTGTCGTCGGCATAGCAGTGGAAGCGGAGACCATGAGTGCGGAGTATATGACCAAGGGGGAGCATGTACAGGATGAAGAGGAGGGGACCAAGTACTGAACCTTGGGGGACGCCGTGGGTGACAGGTGATGTGAGTGATTGGCAGTTGTTAATGGAAATAAAATGCTGTCTGTCAGTGAGATATGATTGAAACCAGGAGAGGGCAGTGTCGGTGATTCCAAGGGTGGATTTGAGGCGTGAGATGAGTATGGAGTGGTGAATGGTGTCGAAGGCGGCACTGAGGTCAAGGAGGATGAGGATGTTGAGTGAACCGGTGTCAGCAGATAGCAGGAGGTCATTGGTGACTCTGAGGAGGGCAGTTTCGGTGCTGTGTTTGGTGCGGAAGCCGGATTGAAATTGTTCGTAGAGATGGTTTGTTTCCAGGTATGCAGTAATTTGGTTTGCGACGACTCGTTCCAGAATTTTTGACAGAAATGGGAGGTTTGAGATGGGCCTGTAGTTATTGGGGGAGTCAGGGTCGAGGCTGGGTTTTTTTAGGATCGGTGTAATTGAGGCAAGTTTTAGGGAAGGGGGAACGGAACCAGAGGAAAGGGAGGAGTTTATTATTTTAGTGATGAGTGGTGAGAGAGTGGGAAGACAGTCCTTGAGGAGGTAGGTGGGGAGGGGGTCCAGGGAGCAGGTTGAGGATTTCATGCGTGCAATGACAGTTGACAGCTCACAGTATGTATAAGTATATTTATCAGCTAGTGCCATAGCAATCCATTTGTGGAGTTGCATCCATAACAGCTCTGTTTGTGTACTGTTGCTGCACCTGCTGCAATAAGGAGCCATGTGTTTCCTATTAAACCATGCAGAATGCTTACATTAGGAGCGGGGCCAAAACAGTATCTCAGGTCAGTTTTTTTTTTTTTTTAAACATCTGTTTATTATGATTTTTGGCATAGAAGCATTTCAGTAATGATTAACCATAAAATTACAGATCGGACAAAAAATAGCAAAAAACATACAAACAAGAGACTTACAATAAAAGGAGACAAAACATAACTCAAAGAAAAAGACAAAAACAATAACATTATAACTGACAAGGCTGATGACTACACGGCACTACAGAAACAAATCACTATCAATTCTAAAAAACATTTCTGATATGAAAAAGAAGACATATGCATACATGTGTACCCTCATAGAAAATACAAACATACATACAGTATACACATATCAAACATTAATTAGATGACTTTATGGGGCAGAACAACATTGAATTGAATTACACCACTTCAGTCCAATGTAACAAGCATCTCAATAATGGGCGACCAGGTTTTTAAATAAAGGTGTTCCCTTTTCGACAAGGTGAATCTAATTTTCTCCATATGCAGCACTCCTCCCAGCTCCCTTAGCCACATGTCAACTGTCGGAGGTTTATCCGATTTCCAGGCTTGTAGTATTAATTTCCTAGCTAACAGTGTTGCGAGCGAGATGAGGTCCGTTATTTAGACACTTTATAATTATTTCTCTCAGGCAGAGAGAGAGTTTGAGAGGGTGAGAGAAAAGGGATAAAAAGCAACATAAGAACTGCTCTAGACAGTGATTATCGGTTTCACATTGACTTCCAGGTATAATTATTTACTCAATTTACTGCCAGTGTTTTTACTCATCTTTCAAGATCCACCGTTTTTTCTTCTTAGCTTGTTTTCACCAAAAACACAATCTGGGAAAATAAAGAGTTTGTTTTGGATCACGTGATTTCCGGGTGTATTTTTTGTGTGGGAATTCTTAGTGCATACGCCATACGGACACATGGACAGGAGCGAAAACCTAGTCTCCGGCCTGGCAGAGACAAATGGCTCAGATGTTATATAGTTGTTTGTTTGCTCTTAAAGAGAGAGAGAGAGAGAGAGACTCGACTTCAGTCAGGCACAATGTTCTTTATTGTCACAGGTGTGAGATGCCACGTCTGGACAAAGGCTGGTAGTGTTATCTATCATCCCTGTGAAATATTTGACAGAAACACGCTAGTTCCTCTTAAAATCTGGACCAAATTCAGTTCTAAAATAGAGGTTCTTCAATATGATCAGTCTCATAGAGTTCCAAAGTGCCTTTATTCCTTTTTCTTGCCTCCTGAATCATTCATTTTACCTGCCATGCCAATGGCAAAACACTTTGACGAAACAATTGTAATTGTTGATTTTTATTGTAGCTATCCTGTTGTTCTATATATTCTCTATTCCACATTAAAAAAAGCCCTGGATGGAGTCTACACAAGAATGCTACGAATGGCACTAGGTGTCACATGGACGGACCGCATCAGAAATGTGGACCTCTATGGGGACCTACCACGCGTCACGAACAAAGTCAGGGAGAGAAGGATGAGGCTGGCAGGGCACTGCGTCAGGCACCCAGAACTTGAGGCAAGTAAATTGACCCTATGGGAGCCAACCCGGGGCAAAGCAAGGAGGGGAAAGAAGCGTACCACCTATGTACGTAGACGTGCTGCGGCGCGACAGCTTGGCTGACAACACTGCAGAGCTCAAGAACCTGATGTTGGATAGGAATTTGTGGAGGGCAGCGATCCAGGAATCCCGAGTTGGTGTTGGCTAGACTTCACTCTCGCAGCAAGAAGAAGAAGAAGAAGATTCCACATTAATATTTGTTAGCCGTGTGGAAATGATGCACCTGCTCAGCAAATCCTAGTCAAATGATCAACGTGAGCTAGCGTAATTTGGAACAAAATGGATAATTACTCTCAATCAAGGTTGCATGCACAAAAGTGTAATTACAGAATGAGCACTTTAGTCGGAGACATAAGCAGGGCCAACTGCTATTGTAACTCTTACTTTCCCTCTGCATTGCACTGTTAATGATTCAATGAATCAGCGTTTGTGTGCAGAGTTCTAGAGTGAGAGGGGAGAGTAAACGAGTAAATTAAGTGTAATAAAGGCTATACGTTTCAAGCATGCAAGTAGAAAGTAAAAAATACGTTAAAATAAACAGTAATGCAAAATGTAGGCCTACAATATATTTTGGGGGGCAAGTGGCCATGAGCTGGGGGCAAGTGGAACATGACCTTTACTTGCCCGACGGGCAAGTGCCTCTGAGACCTTAGTGTCAACCCCTGCCTACGGTCGCAATTAAGGTATTACACCATGCTGATGTATTTTTGAAGGATAAGTGTATGTGGACAACATAAACACAGTAGGATTAAGCCATCACCTTTGACCGTGGTCTGTACTGACATCCCTCTCTAAGCTCTTCTAGGGAATGTGTTTAGCAGCTGACAGAAATCAGTGACGGTTTACTTCCAAGAATATACAGTCACTCCATCCATCACCCCTCCCACTGGCCCAAAGCAGCATGCAAACCCAGCTGTTTAACCCCAGATCTTGGGTCAGAAAGTTCTTCTATACCAGATTGGGTGTCTGCTCATTCTCTGTATGCAGTCTACACCCCCCAAAAAGTCCAAAATTCCTGTAGTAGTAATTGATTCTGTGTAGGACGGAACCCACCTTCACTTGCACACATGCATTTCACAACCCTATACCACTTGGAAATTATTATTATTATTATTACTAGAATTTCGCCGCCCTTTAGGTGGCTCATCCTAGAGTTACGTTGCAGTGCAATATGGGAAGAAGAAAATTGCGGGAGTTGACAGACTCCACTTCATGTTTCAGCTGTGTTTTTAAACCCAGTAATTGTGCCTTGCACATGTAGTAACGGATGGGTTATTAATTATTATATGTTGTTGTGCGCGTGCGCGTGCGCGTGCACGCGTACACACTCACTCACTCACTCAAAAACAAAATTCCTGAAGTAAAGGCCTGAGTTTAAATCATCGACTTCTACCATGCTCATTATTTTCTTTTCACATACTCCTCACTCGGTATAATTTGCCGGTATTGCCTTGGCTGTAGCACAATATTCTTTTCCCCCAATTTCAGTGGTGCAGCTGCACCCTATGGCTCCAATGCCCGGCAATGCATGTCCCTGTCTGTCTGTCTGTCTGTCTGTCTGTCTGTACAGGGTACCAACCGGTGACAAAGTGGCACTGTTGAGCTTCACACTGTGCACAGGTGCATGATGGGAAGCTGAGTTTTTAGCAGCCATGTGGTGCTGTTGAGCTTCACACTACACAGCTGCATGATGGGAAACCTAGTTTTTAGCAGCCTTTACGTGATTTTGGGTGTGACAGTACAGTACAGTAGAGGGACCCCCTGGGGACCACAACACGGTAACTGTCATTTCTCGACCGTTTCTGACATGGGGTGGCTTGCCGCAGCCGAGCCAGCAACCTGGCCGCGTTCCTGTGGTTCTGGAACTTCCGGAGACCCCCGGGGACCTGCACACGGAGTTGCACTACTCACTTCACACGGGTGTGATTTTAACAGTACATTCACTCTTTTTATCAGTAAATTCCCATTCACCCGTTTCATAGCGAAGAGTAAAAGAAGAAATGGTCATGAAGACATCATCCCAGTTAGAGTTATCCCGATCACGTGATTTTCAAATGATCGGAAATCGGGGGGATTTTATTTTTTAAAGGATTATTTTATGGACCCATAATAAGATTTGGCATAATCAATTTTGCTCCTCTTGAGAGAAGCCAAGCCTCATGTCAGCAAAGAATGCCACTGTGCTCTCACTTCAGCTCTACTACCAAGTGAACATGAGTAAGACTGTGAAGTCAGGTCAGGTCAATGCCCCATGCAATATGAAATATCCATAGTTGTGTACTCTACCTTGGGTTGCGATTTGAATAATATGCTCTGGCAAGAGATCTATTGTAATTTGCATAAATAGTCTCCAGTATTGTGAGCATGCCAGAAATCTAGTGGTCTAGTGTAATGTAAGCACTAAGCAATCATGTTTCAGTCTGTTTAAGATTTCCATAATTATGGGTGAATTTGGCATGTTAATAAATGGACAATATCCTAATAACTGGCTTAGCCTTGTCTATCTTAATCACTGTTTAAATGCATACTGTATAAGTCAAGATATTTGTGGAATGATATTTTCTGGGCTTTAGATCAATTAAGACGTTGCGGCATGATATCATTGGAGAACATAATGCAGACAAACAAGTCTGTGGTCATGCAGTTCTCTCAGAGAAAACAGGCCCTTATATATTATTGTGGTTAGATAAAATGCTTGCTTATAGACAGAGACCTAAGGCATGTTTTAACTGGTTCACAACATCCTTGTCAGATTTACCACCACATGTAAAAGGGCATTAAGCCACCCGCATAAATGGAGAATAACAACTTTAGAAGGAGTTGCAATGTTCTCACAAGTAGGCAACTATAGGCAAGCAACAATTACCTAGTCAGGTCATAGTCCCAGTCATAGACCCAGTCCTAGCCCATACTGTACATGTTCAGCTATGCATCAAATAGTCATAGGGTAGCATTATTCACATTATTATCCTCTTTACTATAATTGAAGCCAGGCCCCAGACAGCCCGTTTGTGTGCCTTTTGTGACTACAAACTCATAGCACAGCAGTTTTCAAATTATCTTCGAACCTGCCACAAAAGCTCATGGCTCTGACAAATACTTACTTTTCCACCTTCAATAAATCAATAAATGCTTGCCAATTTCTCACAGGTTTTCATTTACCCACCGAGGCGATATAGTACACACACCTTCTACTGCCCATGCGCCAGACTTGCATGGCGCACAGAACACTAGTAGAAGTAGTAGCTGCATAGTGTAAACAATACCTCTCTTCTCTGTTACTAGGGCTACATGCGAGACGTGTGTGTGCACAACCTTGTATGGACATTTGTATTGGAGGCCGATGAAGCCGTGGGACATAATTAAAGCGCATGAGGAATTTGACATTACAATCTACGACAGAGCAGTTAGTCCTGCGTCCTGTCATCACTGCAATGGAGGCAGGTCACAGAATTGGATGACTGTAACGGCATACCTTTTCCGGGGCAGTGGCAAAATAAAGTATACTACTTTTATATTATGTACCGGTACATTTCTTTTACAAATGAAGGGCCAAATAGCTTTCATACAATACTTGTAATTTCTTAATTGCAGTACATTGAAGGCCCAATAATTCTACTAATGCTACAAATTATTACAAAAGCTGTAGCCTATATCTACTCATTTTGGGCCATGTACCCTGGATACATTTAGGTCTGATAATGATGTAACACGCATGTTAAAATCATGTATAGTAAGCCTTGCCGAGCCATATAGCCCATAGGACAAGGAGCCTATCTCCTCTGCTGTTTCCTTAGCGTGAGGAAGGCAGCTTGATGTACAAGTACACCCCCTGGACATGGGACTTTCACATAGGAAGTGGCCAAACCCCTGAAGGGGGCTTTTATCTAGTTAATTTAAGTTAGGATTAGTGTTCATGTCAAGGTTAAATGTTCTGTGAACCTCAGACACTGTAAATAATAGATTCAAATTCTCACATTCACTGTGCTTTTCTTTTGGTCTTTAAAATCCAATTGGCTATTCAGAATTTGCTGCAGATTCTGACCTGCTGTGTTTTTGCCCATCTCCACTTGACATGTGCTTACAGTACAGCATCCTTCCCCAGCCATGGGTGCTTCTGATTGGCATGCATGTTAATTGTAGTAATGAAGGTCACTTCAAGGAGCAGCTGGAGTTCCCCTGTACTGTATTTACAACTCTCCCTTTAAGGAAGCTGAGGCCTGGCGCGAACCTTACCAGGATGCCAAAAAACCACCATATGCTCACCACCTACTACTTCACACCTCTCCCTGACCTCCCACTGAGAAAATATTAAATCACAATCAGAGCTCAAGGAGCCTTGTAGGATACAGTATCTGAGTCCCTGTGAGCTTTGTGCACAGATGATTGACTAGTATCTAAGGTTGGCTTTCCAACACGTCGATGTTTGTGTCGAGTGTCCCTGAGCAAGACACTTGACCCCGAACAGCTCCCACAGAAATTGAATTTCCCTTTAAAACTGGGATCAATTACTAGAATAATCATCCATTCTTATTGAGTATTGCTGCAATGGCGTTTATATTTCTTGAATCCATTCAGTTCTGCTTTTATAAACAAAGTGACAAGTCGACTAAAGAAAACGGGAACAAGAAAAAGAAAGGCAAAGTCCTCAACAGTTGATTATGATGGAGCTTATTATGGCAGTATATCTCCACATATCCCTGTTGTTGTTAACCAGCAGGTGTTTAGTAGACTGAGCCAGTTGATGTTTTAGGCGTTAGACAGGATTAAAGGTTAAACTGGATGAGGACTGGCATATTGGCATCTCTCTCTCTCCAGGCAGCTATTTGACTGAACAGGCTTTGTGACAGCAGATTGCAGGAGACCTGGGGCTCAACTGCAGGGACTTCCTCTGCCAAGCCCTGGGTGGGTTGTTCTCTGGTATTTCACACTTAAGGGCACAGCCCAGAGTCCCTGCATGCTGCCTGACAGCACTCGCATCCATAAACACACACCCTGCTCTTATTAGAATGCCAGACACGCACACACACCCGTCCAAGCACTGAGGAAGAAGCATATTGTATTATTCTTTAACTTTGATTCATGTGGTAGATGAGATCACTGGAATTTATATTATTGCCAAATTTGTTTAGGTTTATAGTCTGATATGAACTGAACTTTCAAGATGAACTGAAGGTTTTGGTGTCTGTTAATCCCAGGTGGACAGAAAAGAGAATAATGGTTTCTCAAATCATTCCCCTAAACCCCTGCTGTGCTGTTAGCTCCATGGAACATAATTTACTGCAAGGCCATCAATAGAGGGAAGAGAGTAAACATCTCCTAGTGTACATCTTCATTCATGTGTGTGTGTGTGTGTGTGTGTGTGTGTGTGTGTGTGTGTGTGGTGTCTACAAGCTCAAAACAAGTTTGCGACTAACTAGGCATTAGACTAACTAGGCATTCAGCTACTAATAAATAATATCTGAAATCAATAATATATCTGTATTCTGATATTAACCTGCAGGCCGCATTAAGTGAAGGTGAGGGCCACATGTGGCCCCCCGGCCGCCAGTTGCCCATGTATGGTTGACATGATTCTATGACTCGATTGGCTTCAAAACATTCCAGGGAATCCGGACTCAGAGCTGCAAGAGTGAATAACGGAGGAACACACACACACACACACACACACACACACACACACACACACACACACACACACACACACACACACACACACACACACACACACACACACACAGCTATTATTAGAAATGTGATTCATCATTATTCAACTGATTAATGACAAATAGTATTTGATTCATTTCCTGTCCATCGATTAAGCAATATCTTTTGGAACATTTTCATATTATTCTTCTAAATCTTGGGGGTTGTGGGAGTGAGCCAACACCCCCAATAAGTAGATGTCAAGAGTTAACAAAAAGTGTGCAATACATTATGACGGAAAGGTACAAAGATCGGCCACACAGACCTTCTTGGCCAGGAAAGCGTCTGTGGAGGAGGATAAATACCCAGTGAGAGAGCCAGAAGGCCTAATTGGATGCTTGAAACGAGTATCGATCTGGTTTTGGGGTTTGTCAGCTTTTGCATGAGTGAGGCTTTTCCAATAATTCACTGCCTCTGGGCCGTTACTGTCAGTAACTCTACCCTCCTACTCCTTGTTGATTTTGCAACCACTACCCACCCTTGACTGCTTTTCTCTCAAAGTTATTTTATTAACTCAAAACCTCAAGACACTGAATTAAACACGGGGCCGCCAGTTGCATATTATCAGCATAAAACATTAATGAAGTCGAACGAAGCATAGAATTACATTGATTTATAGTTTTAGTCGTAGCTTAGTGCCCGGGCCTTGTGCTTTCATGTGTAGGTGACGTCCACTACACTGTGGCATGGCTCATAAACTCCACAAGACACGTCCAGGATCTGATGGAGAGCCATGCACCCCTTTTTAATATATCACTTGGCAAACATGTGTTCAATATAAAGCACCTTGGTTTATGAGGCGACATCACCGTCTCTCTCTCTGTCTGAGTCATTCATCCCCTCCGACCTCTGGGTAATGAGAACTGAATTATTCATCCTGCAATCCCTCTCCTGTCTCCACTCTCAGCCAGATGTTCCTGAAGAGGACAGGATGGATGGACGCCTGTTTGCCTTTGGATGTCTAGACCGCTTCTCAAGTTTCTAGACTTTCACCTCATGCAGTTGCAACTTTGACTTGAATGCTATTCAATGGAGTAGACCATATTCACACAGTAGCCATCTTGCCATTAAGTTGCTCATGTTCACAAGGCAAGGCTGTAAAGTTTTAATTAAGAGGCGTTACAAGCAAGTTTAACATGCTGTCTTTTGTTGAGCAGCTATGATGCTGGCCTTTTTCATGTTTCATTTGTAGTTGACCACTTCAGAGTTCAGATTCAAAGTTCCAAGAACAATTATTTCGTTTTGACTTCACATCATCAAAATAAATAACAAAGAGCCAACACATTGTTTTATTCACCATAAATGTTTACTGTACTCCTGGGAAGACATTTAAAGTTGAGTTCTGTGAAACACCAAATTATTTCTGATACATACTTTAAACTTTTGAGGAAGTGATGACTTTTCAAAAGTGCTTCACGGTATGCTAATTGAGCAATCATAATTTGTCTTTCAGGAAATTTCCTCTGGCACAATCCTGTACATTTTGATGAAGTAATTCTTGGCAGGGCATTTATTTCTATAATCTTAAAGTGTCTTCCTTGCATGGAGGGTCTATATTCTTGGATGTTTGGAGTTGTGCATATTAGACAGACAATCCTCTGCTTAATGCTTTTAGCCTGTTAAACTATCTAAAAGAGAACAGATGGGCCTGGAAATGAGATCAGGAAATGAGACTGGAATTTGACACCTTTGCTTTGATGCTGAATTGACTTGTAATGTTTAAAGTTCAAGGAGGTTAACAACTTTTCTTAAACCACCTCCCCCAAGAGTTTTTTCCTTTTCCCTGGTATGCATACTTGGCTCTGACCAGAGTCAAATAGTATTTGCAAATAACGCAACTCATTTGTTTCAAACTGTCTGGAGTAAAACACTGATGAATTCCAGGAAAATACCATGCTGAGTTTGCTGACTTGAACAATTTTCAAGTCAGCATAGTATTTACATTTTTGCTATTTGGAAAATTAAGGTGATGGTTTCATCGATGGTAAATTGGTGAAGTACAGAAGTTGGCTTTTCCAAATACCATTTGATCCTGTTTCTGACAGCAAGTCGTTTTTGGTTCAAGGAATTCTGTTCCATACACATCAGTTTAACATTAAGTCATCCTGTACAAGAACTAAGTGTTGTGGAATGTGTCTTGTTTGACTGTTCGAAAGGCCTTCGTGTGGGATTGCATGATGCTATCCAGATTGGATTATTATGAGGTCTGTAGTATCTTGCTGTTCTCTAGGGCTCTTAGACTAGATTGTTTGATCTTTTCCATGTAGCACATTGTCAAGCTAACTTTATGTTGTATTTTAGCAACATACACATAATCTTATTTTATCTTCAGCTATCTCATGTATCCATATCTTACCAGTGCAGTGACTAAATGTATTTCTTTTCTAATCTCCCAGTGGAATCATTTCAGTTGTTCTATCTAACTCTGCAACCACAACCAACATGGTAGGGGGTTGGGTATTAGTTCAGCCCACTGCATCTCAGTGGGAAACGAGTCCCAGGTCAGTGCCCCAGCATAATTAAATGTTTCCTCACTTCTGTGGGCTCTGGAGGAATGCATAGCATGTGGACTGTGGAATATAGGCCTAATGGCTGCGTTCTTAAGTGGTCCGTGGAGCACTTTGTGTGATGGATGAGCACAGGGGCCACACTGTGGAACCAGGGCCTCACAAGAGGCCTTGTCTCCCGTAGTAGACCAGGAGGAACGATGAGGAAGTGATAGAAAAGGAATGACCTGCCCCGATGGAAACTGCCTCTGCATTTGATGATCAATGTGTCCCTTGCTTACTCTTTATGTGGCTGGCTTACCCATGATCATGATTAAATGCAATCTATACTTGACCTTGGTTTCAGATATTTAAAAGTAGTTAAACAAATTATGATGTATGGTATTGTTCTCGTGTTTACATACTTATTAACCTTGTGAACGTAGAACTCTATAACGACATGCCTGAGAATCTGACAAAAGCAAGTCGGTAGCACCTCTCAAATATGTTCTCAGAACTTGACAAAACAAGTTGGTACCATCTCTCAAATCTGTTCTCAGAAATTATCTTTATTATCTTTTCAACATTTCTCTGTCTTGATTTATTCAAATGTTTTTGAGGGCCGCTAGGCCCTCCTATATTCAGCTATTAGTGTAGATTTTCGTCTTACACAAACATTAAATTCCCATTGACAATGAATGGAGAATTTACATCATGTGTCTGAGCAAAGATAAGATCGCCCATCACTTCACATGGGTGTGATTTCTATTCCAAATACAATACAAAAGCTCTGAAAAACAGAAAGCCAAAGTTGTGATAGCGATGGGCATGACCAGAACATAATGGACCGTGGACCCCGATGACTCCGGGAACAAGCTGGATTAACATCCGGATAGATCAGCTATTTTTACAATAATAACCTAATGACCTGCCCAATTAATTGACTATTTTACGAAATTATTGATTTCATCCATTTTTTTCTTTAGTGTTGCAATCCTACCACTGATAACTTCCGTCTACATGTGCCTCATTAGAGCCTACATTAGAGTGTGCTTGGGCGTTTGTCACGCTCGTCTGATATCGCCTCGTCAATCAAGAAGCAAGCTTCTCTGATATGCCGAGTTAGCTGACTTGACCAAACGACACTTCATCTCTCATTAGTAGCTGATCATTACACATCTCTTTTGAGAAGTATTACAACCCCTAGATTATCATCAATATCATCTTCCAATCTACGTAGGTCATCAAGGGCTCAATTTCAATTTCACTTAAAAATGTGAATACACTTAAATATTTAGTATAAATATATATTTTTCTTAGCTATATGTTATCACTCATAAGGTCTTTACACGCCATGGAAGGATTAGCACATCTTATTTCCAATCAATGCAGCTACACATGATTTCTGAGTGAGCTTTAGGAAATCTATATACAAGCACACAGGAAAATGACAACAAATTGATTCTTACAATGTAAAGAAAATCCATAATTTCATAAATGTACAGTTTCTTCATGTTCTTGTATCCTGCCATTATTGTATCATCCATTAGCATTACCCCCACTTCCAACTACTTTCACAGCTATTAGCAATACTGTTTTATTTTATGCTGTTCCTAAGCATAATTGTTTTTATTTAAAAAACACAAATCTGCGTGCTCTTAGCAGTTAGCACCACAAAATGCTGAAGGGCCCTTTTGAGGCCCATTAAGCTCACTTGCATAACTTTTCTCCTATCCTACATCAAAGGATATTCACCCCTGAAAGGCGACAGCTGTGCGTATCTTATATTGAACCATTTTGAGAAATTGTCACTGTCATCTGATAAATAATTAACCCAATGTCTGTCTGTCTGTCCTAGACACCTACTCCTCGCTTGCCCAGGTTATCTGCATTTGAACCCAGACATTGACAACTCCATTATGCAGGGACTCTAGGAGCCTTTTTTCCAATAGTATATAATAGTATAGTATTTATTAGCTAATATTCACTCCGTATTTCTCCATTTTATATCACGTGACAGAAGCGGTTGCGTTACACCATCATTCGTTGCCTATTGAATTTTGTTCCCTTCCGGCCGCAGCATACCCTCTGGACACTACAAGCCTCATAACAACACTGCTTACACTCACGTAAACTCACTCGTGTTTTTGGCCTTCAATCTGTACATTGATCCATTGATGTGACGTCCACAAACAGAGTCATGTGTGTGTGTGTGTGTGTGTGTGTGTGTGTGTGTGTGTGTGTGTGTGTGTGTGTGTGTGTGTGTGTGTGTGAGAGAGAAAGACACCTATGAGTCTGACGGCATGCTTCGTGGACCACTTGGGGGTCTGCGGACCACCTGCCTAATAATAACATTAATTTTGTGCCCATCCCTGTACATAATTTGGTGCATATATTGGAACGGGTAAAGATTAGTCAGATAAAATGTGGACAGTTCCATTTCCTATATATTTATTCTATAACACTTGTACAATAGACCCTTTTGCTTATGCATACATAGACGCACGCATGCACCATCACACACACAAGCATGCACAGACACACACACACACACACACACACACACACACACACACACACACACACACACACTAGTATACAGACTTTATGCTGCTGTTCTGTCCAGTCTGTCTTTCTTTTGTGCGATACTGATTTCACCGGTGGTGAAGAGTACAAAATAGCCCGTACACTTATCTGTATGCTCTTCTCCTGCACACAACGATGTGTCGAAGAGAGTACGGAAGTGGCCTTCTCTCGATGGCGCCTCCATGTCTCCGCTCTTGTCACACAGGGTCTGATGGTGTGTGTGTATCTCTTGTGTGAGTAATGATTAACTTGACCCCCTGCTGTACTGAACCAGGCTGCGCTCAATTCTACAGCTATCATGTACCATGCACGTACTATATACAGTGCGTTTCCCCTGGACCAGTGGTGCCCTGCCACAGCATGGGCCAGCATGGCCTCGTGGAGCGTGGACACAGCAGGCCTTGTGTGATTGTGCCCATGAATAGACTGTGGGGGCAATTGTTCTGGGCTGCTGTTGATAGTCTATCTCTAGCCAGTGCGGTGGTTGATTCCAGTGACAGGCCTTTCTCTGAAGATAACAATGTGTTACAGCTCCAGCAGAGTGGGCGCATCTTTAAAATAGACCTGTAATCATAGACCCAGACTGAAAACACGTCTCATAATAGAATGCCCACAGAACCCAACTTGCGAGGCAGACTTTTTTTTTTTTGTCTCATGACTTACTTTCCTTGGCACCAAAATTACAGTTGAGTTGGCGTGTTTAATCATAATTTAAAGCTCAACCGTAGCAGCTTATTAAGTTGTTGATCTTGAGACATAATTGTACCGTATTTAGCAAGACTCATTTAACACTGCCTCACTGCCTTCAAGTATACAATGTTGTGTTGCATATGTTGCAGGTGTGAAGGCCAACATTCTGCATCACTACCCAAGGCAAAAGTTTTTGTTTTAATCTAGTCTTGGTATTCCCTAAATTATGTAAAACTAATCATTTGTACTCTTTCCACTGGGTCTTGTGTGTTTAATTTTAAGAAACTGAAGGTTAACAGACTCCAGGGGAATACTTTAAAACTTTGTAATTTGCTGTTTAGTGTGAATTATAAATAAATAAAATCCACCAGCTCTTACTTGGGTATTATTAACACATTGACATTTCTCTTCTTGTCTAAGAGTGGTCTGACCTTTTACGTAGGGAATTGTGGCATTGCCTGCATTAGTATGTGCATATGCTTTTAAAACATGCATGACAAACTGGGCCTCCTTTTCAAATGGGGTCTTGGCAAGACCTTGACCTCGCGTGCAGACTCGGCCCCCAGCCTGGTACCCTAGTCAAAATATGCCCCTTGAGGAAAGTTAATTGGGGAACCCTGCTATAGAACAATAACTGAACTAAAAGTTGTAATCCTATGTGGCAATTCAGAAGAACAGCTCCTTTTTGCTGTCCCTGAGTAGAGTGAACCTGGCCAAATGCAAAGATGTGTGTGTGTGTGTGTGTGTGTGTGTGTGTGTGTGTGTGTGTGTGTGTGTGTGTGTGTAATTAAGTTTTCTGACTCCAATTTGTCAGATGGGTTGGCATTTGGATCAGCAGTCACTCTGATGGGCAGCGATATGTAATCACAGTGCCACAGTATGTCTTGTTACTTTCAGTTTCTCATTCTATTTTTTTCACTGGATTACTACTCCACCAATTCATTTCTGTGGTTTTGTAACTGTTGTGGGAATATGTAGCATGAATATCAAGAGGCACTGTTCTATTAAGTTTTGGTTTGAGTGAATGTTAACACAAAGACTCAGTAAGAGAGGAAATCTTTATGCTATGACTATGTGGGTGGTCCGTCTCTATATTCTGTGAGCTTTCGTTATCATCATTGCCTGAAGCTAATATTTCTCTGCATTCCATAACCAAACGGCTTGCTTTGGCATAGGCTAAACTAGATCCTATTTTGTTTTCATTGAACTGCAATCAATATTTCCATGAAGTGGATGGACCCATTCATAAACTGACAACCCGCACACTTCTCACATGATCAGCTATAAGCATCAGCACTTTCACTAGGATCCTTATGTTACTCGTGTTGCTATGCAAACAACCACAACTATGATAATATATAACTGTGAGGGTAAGCTGATCTTGGGAACATTTCCTCTTCTGGTGTCCTCCGTTTGTTTATGAGTTTCCTCTCAGGCTTCAGCCCTCGCTCATAGCCAAGCACAACAAGGCTTCTGATCCACCAGAGGAAATTAGAGCATGTCACCATCGTTGAGAGGACAGGAACTCCAGTAGCGCTGTTCATCTGACAGCCAGTCCACAAGGAAACGTGCCTCTGGCAGGATCTCAACAGTTGTTGACTTCTGCATGTATTTTGATAGGTTAATTAGGGGTGATGGAAAATGTTATTTATTATGCTTTCATACTGTTGTGTCTGAGATTAGTAGGCATTTGATCGGTGTACATGAAGGGAATTGTCGCCAATATTGTTGGAATTGGTGCTCGATCACAACACAATACATTTCTTCATTATTGTTGTCTATCTTGTGGAATCACTGGTGAAGTGTCCATATATAATTGAAATAAACTTCACAGTGTTTACTTTTACAATACAGCCAGCCTCTGTTGACGTTCAATAATGGCTTAATAAAAGCTGGAGTAACTCTCTGACAGGTGTCACAGGTTGAGGTTGGTGTCAAGAGCCTCCAAAGTGTAATTCCAGAGCCTCCAAACTGTTATTCCAATTGTTTGGAAAGAAGATTTTCAAAACAGCCTTATGTTTTCCATTGAATATGCAAATAATTACTGTCATTCAAAGCTGGCTTAAGTTCTAGAAGTGAACTTAAACATGACTTGACATTTCACACATGATTTTTACGTTATTTTCTCCACTCTTATATATTGAATAATTGTGTCCTAGGTTCAAGGTTCAAGTTTAGCTTTATCGTCCCTTGCGGGAAATTGGTTTGCAGCCAGATCATAGTAAAAAATACACACAACAACAACATTCAATACAAGACTACATCATCAAGTAGGTTCCATACCACCAACTCAAATTGATTCTCTCCATGTGAGACTCCGTCACTCCTGTCCTGTGTGCATTCAGCTGCAATGTGTCTGCCACACATGTTTCAGACTCCTCATCCTCCATCGACAGGCTGCCTCTTGTCACATTTTTCAATTAATACATGATTGCAATTATAACATGATCTGCCCTCTCTGCTCTCACCATTGTGACTGAATCCATCTCTCCTTCATCCCTCTTCTTCCTAGCAATAGTTACCCCATTTATCAATTGCTGCAGTACGACGACTTTTCTGGTTAATCGTTTTGGGATGAAAATGGCTCTGCAGTCTATACAGTGTGGTGTGCCATTTACTGTACAGTATGTTGGGGGGGGGGGGGGGGGGGGGTTAATTCCTGCTGGGAATTGGTTGACCTTTGTTTCCAGACGTCTTACCCTTTAACTCGGCTTCATTACATCCAGCGTTCTTCCCTTTATTAAATGTTCTGGAGTCTGGACTGTAGAAGTCTCATTACTCCCCCGTGTGACCTGAGATATATCTGATCACTGGCCTCATCAGTTTTTCATGGCTCTAGCTGTCTGGTCAAATAACAGTAATTTCACGAGAACAGAACGAAGGAGAACAGAACAACATGCCTGTCTGTCTACCTGTCCATCTGTTTGCCTGTACTGCAGGGACCACAAGTCAGTACCTCTGTTATAAGTTACAGCTGTCCAAAGGGATATTCAAAACAATCCAGACATACGCTCCTCTACAAGGACTCTGCTAGCAGAATACATCATCTTATTGCAACATCCAGCCTGCAAACTGGCCATACTGATGAAAAAGTAAAAAGATGGCCGGGGAAAGGTGTGGTCCTCCTGTTCCTTCGAAATTAACAGAAGATAACAAACCTCCAGATGGCTGTATTTGTGGAGGGATGAGAGGCATAGTTAGACAGCCACACTGACCCAAACAGGTTCCATCCATCTGAGATGACACAACAGCAGATGTGGGAAGCTAGGGCCAAATGTCAGGGCCTGTGAAAACAATACAGAAGGTGCAGCACAATGCCCTTCCAAAGGACAGAGTTACTGTCCAGCCACTTGCATGCACATAGGCTAGTGGTTCGGACAAATGGCCTCTGGGCCTACGGTGAACTGTAATCAAGTTACGTTGACATCTGCATGGGAAAAGTTAGCTAATAAATTCTTCCACGAGAAACGAATGAACGTTTACAGTATGTAGCAATCTGAGGCCAGCTCAGGACATAGTGATGATGTCATAATGGTTTAGGAAGTGCATAGTGGTGTTTGGCTGTGGGCCATTACCGGGTTTGACGGAATATTCCATTTGGACCTTTTACTTGCTAGAACTGAGCATACTCCACTAGTTTAATTTATGTTTTTTACTATATACACCGATTTGTTCTTTTTAGGCAAGTCGGAGCATAATACATAATAATACAGAAATGTTTTCTGTCTCTGACCACACTCCTTTTAGACAGGGAATAACTTTGAATTAATTTTGATACCCCTTATATTTAATCTACTGCTGACCACACTCCTTTTAGACAGGGAATAACTTTGAATGAATTTTGATACCCCTTATATTTAAACTACTGCTGACCACACTCTTTTTTAGACAGGGAATAACTTTGAATGAATTTTGATACCCCTTACATTTAAACAACTGTGTCATGGAAGCAATACATCAGTTTTATCAAGAAGAACAAAGTCTAATTTATTTCCAGTTGTTTGGCACAATGTGAAAAAACAAACAAAAGAAACGCAGCAATCTATAGTTTGACAAGAACAATAAAGGCAACACAGTTCAGCACACCACTGCATAATGTTGTAACTCGAAAACAAAAACATACTCCCTTTTCATATCAATTTAGTTTACACATTCTGACAGGAAAGATATAAGAAAGTCAAAGCCCTGGTCACTGGCTGGTCTGCTAGGCTGTGTCTCTCTTAGGAAATGTTACGCTAAGCTTCTGTTGTTATTGGCAAACATACATTTTTAATGCATTATTTTGTTTCTGTCATCAACAGATGTGTGAAAGGAAGCCTGTCAATCTTGCCATTCTTGTTGACTCTAAAGCTTACACAACTTCTACCCTGAAATACACAGAAATAATTATCCTGCTCAAAATATCAGAAACGCATGACTTCCAATATCCACAGAACCTGTTTCCACTGAAATTGGTTGTTGGTTTGAAAAGGCTACGTAATGCATGACATTGTTATTTTACATTGATTGCTATTCTTTTTCTGTCTCTTCAGTGACGAATAAGAAGCCGTCTTGTGTATCCATCACCAAGGTGAAGCAATTTCCAGGCTCTTCTGCTTTCGCCAAGAGGTCACAGTGGACCATTGACCAGCTACGGCAGGTCGACGGCATTGACCCCAACAGAGTAAGTCAGTGACTTCTAACCCTCTTAACCATGTACAGGTTAAATAGTTAAACTCAAGTCACAATACAATTGATTTTGGTTTTTCAAGTTTGATATCTGTTGCTATAGCTGATATTTTCACGTCATGCTAAATTTCTATCTCTCTCCCCAAGGACTGTCCAGAGTTTGACCTGATGTTTGATAATGGCCACGACCAGTGGAATGCTAGTTCAGCGGGAGAGAAGTGCACCTTTATTCAGATCCTCCATCACACCTGCCAGCGCTATAGCTCAGCCAAGATACCAGAGTTTGTCAACTGTCAGTCCAAACTCCTTGGAGGTAAAAGATACTCACTACACTTACCATCACACACTGCACAGTACAATCCTCAGTGTTCATTATCCCTGAGAGTGTAAAATGAACACTGAAGATTTTACTGTGTACTCAAACCTCACATTAGCTCTGCAATGCTAAACTTACCCATCTGGATATTGTAAAGGGAGACCATGACATTTTTTAAAAGGATCTCATATCCATGGAATTATTTTTAAAAGGACCTTATCTGTGGCTAAATTAGCATTGTTTTCCATGTTTTCGGACTATATCTATGATATTTATAATATGCACATGGTTGAATAGCAAAAGATGGCAGTTGTGGGTGTATGTCAAACCTGACCAGCATATTACTACAACATTGTTTAGTATCAGTGTCATAATCTGCATCTGTTGTGTTCCTTTGAGATTTATTATTAATATTTGCCAGATTGGACCCCAAGGCACAAATGGACTTTTTTTTGCAGCATTCCCAGTTCACTAGTACCAATACATATTTATTTTCTAGATACTTTTATTATTATTAGAAATGTTTCACCCTACACTGTATATGGACCATGTGGCTGCCAGACGTCCTTCAACGCAACAGGAAGTCTATCATTATTATTTAATCCAGATATTAATACTGTAAGGCTGCGAAAATCAGTCCATTGTGGATAACCCCTTATCCCTGAAAGAAGCATGAATGTATGACTCCTCTAAACACAAAACTAATTTCAAACTGATTATACTCACACATGTGAGTGCATAAGTGGTCATTTCCTGTGCATGTGTGTGATACCCCAGAGGTGTAGGCCTTAATCAGCTATCGATCTGTTTACCCGCTGGGCTCATCTTTGAGCAACACTTGGCTTCTGTATTATTTATGGATTTATTTTTGGAAACTCAACCCCACCCCTCTGTACGCTGAGTCTCTATATCCGACTCATACAGGGGGGACCAGATGGGGTGTTCGAGGCATCAAGCCACAGAAATGCAGAGAATCAGGAAAAACAATCAACTGGAAAATAGACGCTAGCGTGGTACACACCCATCCACTCTTTCCAGATTCAAATCCCAATTCACCTCGTCAGTGAACTATACACTGTAAAATCCTCAGTATAAACCCATAAGGATCCATTTGTATTTATTTTGTCCATTTGAGTTAAATTAACACTGAGGAATTTACTGTGCAGTTGTTTTGTATTTCTTCGTTGGTCTGTCATGATGTTAGTACTTCATGCATTTGGTTGCCCAAGCTGTCAACACACTGTAAAATAGTGAGAATGAATGTAGTTTGAAATGCCAAAATTGAAATTGAAAGCATTACTGTGTGTAGACATACCTGTACCCAGCAGACGCTATTGCAGGGGTTTGCAAGTGAGCTTGACCTCAGGACAGTTATGTTCTAAGCCATTAGATGGTGGGTCCGAATATAATCAATGGCTAATTTAAGAACTGGAACTTGTGATAGACTGCCTTCGACACAATAATAATAACCTTACCATACTGCTATAACAGTAAAGATCTGTGTGGTATAATGCATACTGATAAAACTGTGTATATAATCAGATGTTATAGGTGAAAATAGGAATGCGTGTGTAATCATTTTGCACAGGCCACATCCTTGAATGTAGTGTAATGTTCAAGGTTTTTTCTTATACACAGTGTAATACTTAATCACTTAAACCGCATATATTATCCGGAGTCCTCCAGGGCGCTATAGTTGAGCCATTCCTCCCCCCCTCAGCATTGCAATACGTTGTGAGCTTGTACTGTAGATCCACTATTCGCCCCAAAATAGGCACAATAGGGTTCAATCATGACATGTGGATAGCTGGATAAGGCATGTGAAACACAGGTTTTTTCCCCATCTCAGTCTAAAGAGGAGGGCTGACAGTGAAAACAGACTACCGGTATTTAAAATAATAATGGAAAATCCTACCCAGTTTCATCAGTGTAAAGCCTTGTGTATTATCTGTCCACATCCACTGATTGCACTATGAGGGGTTCAGCTCCACAGTGTGTCCTGCTGTCTAATTCATGATTGTATGTGCCAATCATTCACTCTCAACATGGATAAAAGCATAATAAGCATTCTTTAGATAGGGTAGAGTCTGTATTTGGACATTACAGCCTACTATATTATGTGGTACTGTCAATAAGATATTGTAAATTATTTACCAAATATCTTCTCAGTCAGATATTATTGCCAGCGGTCTGCCTGTTGCTGCTCTATAGTGTCTGTGGCGGAGGAAATACGTCCAGGACTTTAAAATATGTGTGCATTTACACAATACAATCCACAGTGTTAATTTAAGGTTTTATGAATAATTCGTTTTGTGTATTTTCAAAAGAACTAAGTATTTTTGTGAAAAATCTTTAAAAGTAGTAGCTTGTAGATATTCTGTTTGCTATTTAACTTTGATTTAATTTTGGGCTTGGACGTGTAACTATGTAAAGTACATACATGTATGTATGTAAAGACGTGTACGAATGTGTTAACTGACTCTGTTCAATACTGTCCCTGACTAATCCATATTACAATAAAACAAAACCTCAATCTAACACTAAAACCAATGAACTGAACTAAAACTAAGCACATATATTTAAAACCAGCCTAGTAAACCTGCATTGAAAACGGATCAAAGTCAAAAGCAAATAGAAAAGGAAAATGCAAAACTATAATGAACTTGGTACACACTGTCAACTTCCCCCACTTTGTTGGAAGCAAACTAAAGCCAAATGGATAAGATAGGGATTCAATCATGTTTGTTTGAATTCGATGTAGAAAAGATTGCATTCATTATATTTCTATCTCACATCCAGTGAGATGCTGTTGGGTGGATCAATAACATATTTTTGAAGAAGCCCCCCCCCCCCCGGGCTGTTTGATAAATCCAGATATGCTGTTTACAAGATAAGGGACACTACATGGAGTAAAATTGTATCTGTTCCAATTTATTTCTTGCTGCAAGCTGTGTGTGCACGTGCGTGCAGAATGCTTCGTTTGCTTATGGATGTTACCCTGACATCACCCTGACCTCCCTCCCACTCTGCAAACCATGTCCATATTTACCTCATTCACACTGACCCTAATGAAGTAAGTGTGTGTGTGTGTGTGTGTGTGTGTGGGGTGATGTCAATGAAGTCTGGAGGGTATGATTCAAATGCAGATGTTCCACCTCAGCCACACGCCTCCTTATTGTGGACTCGGAGGACTTAGACGTAATAGGTTACAGGTCTCAGGTTCTTCTGCCGCCCATCATTCTGTATGGCTGCAGGCAATTTAAGAAGGTAATGGGCCGTTCTCTGATGTGTGTTGTATAAGATGCGAGGAAGATTTTATACAAATGATGTTTCCCGCTTTGTTTCCTGAGTTGTGGCATTATGTACAGTATTTAGTCCAACCTGTGCTTTTGCCCGAAGCTATTTGCATTTATGCATTTGATGTAAAAGACTTGCCATTATGTATGCAGATGCAAGCCATTGTGTGTTAGGGTTATGGATCTGCGTATAAATATAGACCCGGTTGTGTGTGTGAGAGCCGTAGGCAGGGTTCCTACGCAAGTATGGAATTTCATGGAAAGAAATGCTGTTCTGTTTTCCCGGGCAGGGGACTCTCCGGGGAGGCCTTTGGTCCCTGCCTGGTCGGTGATTCCATCTTGTGCTGTCGCCTTAAGGCGTATTCATACTCCAGTTTTAGGTGATAAAGTGACCACCAAAAACTACAACATGACGTCACGCTGCGGTGATAAGCCACTCACACAAGCACTTCTCTCTGTTTTTACTAACCACCGAAACGGTGGTCACCTTATCACCTAAAACTGGAGTATGAATAGCCCATTAGGTGCCTGCGGTGTCCGTACCAGGGCGGCCCGACCCATGGGCCCGGAATTAGAGTCTGGAAAAAGTATGGAATTTTGAAATTCCAAATGTGTAGGAACCCTGGGTAGGGCTTTCACTGGAAACGTTTCTAACGATTACGATTAGCTCAAATTATTGCGATCATGTAATAATTGTAAAAGCGCCTAGTGGGAGGGGAGTTGAGTGTGTTTAGACACTGTGGGTGATGGACAGACCGACCACACTGAGACAGGAGGAACAGAGACCGTGCCAGATTGCAGCCAATCTCTGTCCACTTCAGTTTAAGTCTCACACCAGTGCAAAACAAATATTATGACGCTGCTCAGGTGTGGGACCATAACTGTGGGGGTCACCTTCTACAGACGACAAAATTGGTGGAACTCCCCAGAAAGACAGGAACCGGTTAAGCCTGATTGATACTTAAGCGTACAACGCTATTCCATGTCGAAAATAGTTGTATCCCAGTGCATTGTGAGCATTATTCACTATATTTGATCAGCATGGGACACTCGTAGGACAGAGTAGAATTTTACAAAAAAATTACAGTTAATAAATTGGACATTTTAATTATTTTTCATTCAAATGGAACCTGTCCATCATGGCTTCAATTATTGAATGGAATCAATAGGCTGGACTGTTTTAATAATAACATTGTGGTTATTACTGCAAGTCCTAGGCTTGTTACATTAATTTCACTGCCCAAGACTATTCAGACTATGTCTCGTTCTTACAGTATATACACACAGAGTAGAGGCCGTATTGATGTAAATATACAGTATACTAAGTTATGGTTGACATTCTTCCTTATTAGGATTTGCCAGAGAGGTGAACTTGAACCTTTCCGCTACCTCTCCACTGGATCATCTTGACAGGCAATTATCTATTCCACTGAAGATTGCCGGTCAATACCATCTCCCTACTGTTGGCCATGTAAACACAGAGAAATTGCTTGTCACTTTGCCAGTGTTTGCAACAGTATGGGATGAGTTAATGAATGAGCTTGTGCTGGAGATATAACGGCTTGTCATGACAAAGTTTCTTTAACCGCCGAGAGTAGCATATGTAACAGGTCAGCTCCATATATGGAGATCTAAGGGTTTGAGGTTTGAGGCCTGATTTATTAAGAGTTTTGAATGGGAAAATAATCTTCACGATCAATCCGTTTATGACGTCAGACTTAGATACTCCTATTACAGGCCACTAGAAGATATCCTTCTGATTATACAGTATGAAGGCTAATTACCAGTAAGACGCCCTGAGGGCGAAAAGCTTGCACGCATCCGTCTTGTTTTAAGGCCGCGCCTTATTATTATTATTTTCTTCAGAATTATATTTTTTCTTTACATACAGTAAACATTCTCAGCTCACAGTCCCAAAAAATTGCAGCAAACCCATAAAGCCAAGAAGAGAGATTAGCATGGGCTAGATACCCGCACATGTTTTTTGATCTTTGATGGACCGTGTAATTGGTCCAGAAATAAAAGCAGTATTGCTGGACTAATTGTGTAATTTTATCAGCCTTGTTATCAGTGCAGACGCGGGCCGCCGGCCGCACTGCTTCACCCTCATTCCCAGCAGCTCCCCTGAGCCTTTCTGCCTCACTGACAATTGTACGTGACTGGAATTGTGAAAGAAATCTAGTTTGGAGTTGGTGAGCTAAGTCAATCATTTTTGATAGTCCTGCATTAATAGGGGAGGGGAACAAGGTACAGTAGAGGAAAAATATGTAGGGAAACATTTGTGTTATCAGTTCTATCAAGAGCACTGTAGTACCTAGGGGAAGGTGCTAGAACCAGGCTGGATTGTCCAGTGAAAACAGACAGACTGATTGAGTTAAGTTGGAAGAAAGTCTTATCAGATTTGGCTCTTTTCACTAACGTTTGATTCCAATAACATCATTAACCATGTACCTTTACTGAACTTAAAATATCCTTTGTTTTGTCAAATTCTGATTTGACACCGTAAAAACACTAATCAACCACTGTTATTGACAACTGAATCAACACTGGTTAACTGTTGTGATTTGGAAACTAATTGGGATGAATATAGTTTATAAAATTGATTGAAGTTAACTAATAAAGTGACATTAAAATAGTGGTAACCTATTTTGGGTTTGTGTCTGGGTTTATGTCTCAGTTGAGACTGAGATTGTTGATCTGTTGATGTGTTCTCGCCACAGAAGATCCAGACGTAGACTCGGTTGTTTTCCGTTGTAAAGTCTTTATGAACAGAATGAGGAAAGGGTTGGTTTCCGGCCACAGTCATCTACGAAGACAAGGTAAGACAGGAGAAATGAACAAAGCTCCTTGAACTCCACTGACAATAATGTCTCCCTATAACTAACAGGTGGTATGTCAATAAGTGAGACCATGTACACATTTTCATTTGAGTGAGTGAAATTACTATGTTATGTTATGTCAGTACTCGGTTGTAACTATTTTGAGGGATGCTCAAAAACGTGTGTGTGTGGGTGTGGGTGCTCGCTCGCTCGCTCGTTCGTGTTCTACCCCAGATTTGAACCCTGGTCTCCAGTGCAATTGCTCAAATAAATAAAAGTATGACTGAACTAATAGAGCCTGCTTGCTCTGGGGTGAATTCTTATTTTGATCTTTAGGTCAAACTTGTGTCAACCAGAAATGGGATTGTGTCCAACCTACTTTGTAGACATAGGAAATACATTTCTCAATAGTAGAGCAGGGAGACCAAATACAACCACCAGAATTGTATAAGTTGTATTAACACACTCTACAGTACCATACCGATTGGACAAAAACTAAATATCATTTTATTCACTGAAAACAATTACATAATTGAGATAAATTGGTGACCATGAACTGATTGTACCTGATACTGTGTGATATAAAAGTGCACGCCACTTACTTATAAATGTCACCCACTGTGCAAATTCATTCATTCATACATAAGGCATATGTTATGTTCTCATTATAATTTCAGTACGCCAGCTTAGAGTAGACCAGTTACCCTTTAGATCTGTAGGCCACCCAACATACAGTATAAATGTCTCATACCATATGTGGAAAAATTTTGAGATAATACTGTCAGCTCTTAAATGAAGCATAACACAATCAAGCCCTACAGCCATATCTGGTAAAACTGACATGTGGTGCAGATATTTAATATGAAGTGTGTATAACTCTTTCCCTTCAAACAACCACACAGAGGTTGGCCTGGAGCGCTATTCTGGCACACAATGTAATAATGTAATTACTATATTATAGTAATTAACTTTGCCAGAATGGAAATCTGTATGACACTCTGTCAAGCATCCAGCATACTTTACTTCTTGTTTGCACACTTTGTTTGCACGCTCTTGTCTTTATTATAAACAGGATGTATAGCTGAATGCATGTACGTTTGAATGCATGTTTCTGAAGTTTTTGTTTGTGCTTGTATTGTATGTCTGTCATAGTTCAATGTGCCATAAGAGTGAATATGAATTTTTAGACATCCTCTCATGTTACATGATTCTGAGATAACAAGTAGACAAGGAGAGGGTGGGTTTTAAATTACCTTTTTCCTTCCTGATCCTGTTTGTTGATCGCTCATAATTCCTTATTTCAGAATTTGTTGTGCCAAAAGCCATTAAGCAATTGTTTAATGGACCCTCCCTGATTATATTGATATCATGGGGTGTAAAGGTCCTACTGCATTGTTGAAACAGGTCTGTCATGGATGTAAGACAGGTCTCAGCCACAGGGGGTCTAACAAAGCCTCTATCATATTCATATCTACAGTATTCTAAATTTAAGAAAAGTCGCAAAAAAAAGTGTCAAAGTGGAAGCTGTCTAAGCCCTTCCTTAGCACAGAGTAAGACTGCTGCTCGCTTTGGGGCCCATCAAACAACGCCACGGCGCATGGACAGCTTCAAGGAACCTAGCGTCGCACAGCCCTGTCCTCCAGCCTCAATGTCCACTGCTTGCAGGCACAAACTATTTGCTTCCACTATTTCAATTTACTTTACACAGTTTTCCGTGCAACACTCCCCTTGCCTTACCCACCGCACTGGCTCAACACGGTCGCCTACCACTTCTCTCCTGCTTCTTTCTACCACCACCGCAATCTACAAAGCCATGCCAAAGTTATTTGCAACGTTGAAACGGCTCGCACGTCACTCAACATAACTTGGAACTACACGCGGGTGACACACTCCTCCAAAGTTATTTGCAAAGTTGAAACTGCTCGCACGTCACGGTGACACACTCCTCTCCTCCACCACCTCCTTCGCCGTGCCAGACAACTAAAACAGGGTTTTTCGAGTCCCATTCAGCCCGTTGCCAAGACATGCACTGTGGTGTTTCGACACCACAACATGGAATGCGCGGGTCCATTTGGCTACACTCCCAAACTTACATTACTGCGACAGTGCAATGACCGCCATCCCATGCCGTCAGTAAAATAAAATGATAAATACAAAGATGCAATGACAGTTAATGACATCTATCTATCTATCTATCTATCTATCTATCTATCTATCTATCTATATCTATCTATATATCTATCTATCTTATAACATTAATTTAGTGCCCAAGTTCAACCCAACTTCACAACATCATCCGTTAACAATTCCCTTCCAATCAATGTGATCTATTATATCACATTACCCACACTGTACATAATGTCCTGTTCATAACGGGTAAGGCCCTAGTTCATTATATTCATCAGTGTACTGTAAATTTTAGGAAATAACACCCGGCTAACAAAGAATGAAGGAACATCTAACTACCGGTACTGTAAACAAGATAATGGAATTTTTACTCGTATAACAAGTTAGTTTTATTCTTGTCACAAAGTGTGTAGTGAACGAACATCGACTCCCACTTTCAAAGCATAAGAAAACACAAGTTTTAAATACTGGAATTGTCACCGTCATCTTGTTCTAATCTACTCCTACACATGGCTTCATTCGTCTCCTCATAGGCTCCCCAGATCAAGTCAGTAATTATTATTCACCAACAGTGGAGCCCACGCTTAAGCTTGAATGACCGATTTCGGAGAATCGAGAGGAAAATCACTTGGAGAGAAGGAACAGTGGCTAGATGAATGAAGAGGAGCTGTTTTTTGGAGTGGAGTGGAGAGGGGAAGGAAGGATGATGGGAGTATTATTCTCTGAGGAAGAGAGAATTAAGAGCGATCTGTCTGAAGGTGAAAAGGTCTACCCATATTCCTCCTGGAGGGGGGGGGGGGGGGGGGGTGTTGGAGCCTTTAAATTCAAGATGAAATGAAAAATGCCATTTTAACCCTTTTAGACCATACCTACAGTAGTCATCCTGTGCACAGTGCACCCACTTAACAATCTCGTTTTCTTCCTGTGAAACAACATTATGTGTTAACCCCATTCCCAGTTTGATCTGGAAAAGAACTACTGTTGCACTGAAAGTATAACCAGAAGCACAGGAAGTACAGCGCTACATGTTGTCCAGCCTACTGGAACTTCCTGTAGCTCTGTACTTCCTGAACTTCTGATTAGATACTCTGGGCAATAGTTTTTGTACATCCTAAACATTTTCTTACATATGTTTGAACATCTACTCATCATCCAATGTTCAACTTCAAACTTTAATTCTCCATGTTTGTTTGTTACGACATCCCCACTTTACGTTCATATCACATCACCTTCGAACATTATGTCTCGCCTGCCTACCCTGTTTCACTCAGAAATACATGCCTTGTAAATGCAGATTAATTTTGATTGCAAGTAGAGTGAATTTGCATTGTGATAAGACACATCTCTGTATGATGCACCCTGTGCTGGGATTTAGACAATATTTGGATGGTCAAAAGCCTCCTGCAATTGCTTTCTGCTACCTGCCTGACAGGCACAAGTACATGTTCTTCTTGCACAACATTAAACATACTGTAAGTGCTGTGCGTGAAAAGGACAACTGCGTCGAACGTAAACTAGCAATGACACTTGCTGTGCGCTGTTTTGTGCTGACCCATAGAGTTAAAATAAGCATACAGTATAGTGCGGAGACTTCATGCGGTATGTGCAGTCACTACAGTGTGAAACATACATGAGTAATACAAATAATCACAATTGGGAAGCCGTAGATTTACACCCCTACAATACAACCTATACATAAATTATACCCTGCAATCAATATTAGTGTTTTTGTTAGAAGAATACTGACCAAGTTAGTGTAATGTCTAGTATGGTGTGCTCAAAGTAGTTTTAGTTTTGTCCAAATGAAATGGAAACACTGCAGGTATAAGGCATATCCTATCATCCAAAACTTCAGCAAATGAAAATGTGTTTGCATGTTGATGTGGTCCCCTACTGCCGATAAGTTGGATACAGAAAGAAAGATTTTACTTCTCATGGACAGCAATCGAAACACTGTCTGTAGGGGACAAGCTAATTGTGGTCGATTTAGTCTCCCTGGGAGATTTGCTTTACAAAGCCTGTAGTGTGTTGTGTGTGTGTGTGTGTGTGTGTGTGTGTGTGTGTGTGTGGGTGGGTGGGTGGGTGGGTGGGTGTGGGTGGTGTGTGTGTGTGTGAGCAGACCCTCACTACCCCACTAGTGTGTGAGTGCAAAACTTCATCTTTGTGTATATCTTCACAGATTGCTTTGACTTTTACCAAGTTAACTTCTTTAGAGGGAACACCAGCTGTCCTTTCCGTCTGCTTTTGGGCTGTCGTATAGCCCACTGCAACGATGCTGTCCCAATTATCTGTTAGTCAGCTGACCCACCTTGATTCCACAGGACATGGACTCACGATACTGGAGGTCTCCTGTGGGAGGAAGCAGAACATGGCCAGCCATGTCTTAATACAGTGTGTTTTCTAGCCTGTGCTCTGTCTATCCCTTCTGCTCAAACTCATTTATCTCCAAGATATACTGTTGAGTCTACAAGAAATACGATTTAAAATCTGTCTTAACTTCCCAGCGGGTATCTGTGGTGGTTTTTCAATTTCACTTTCTAAAGTGGAGACAATGATGGATAGTAATACATTTTTGATTTGTGGAAGTTTGTCACTAATTTGTGGCTGCCTGTTAATAACTGAGCCAGGAGCAGTATGGGTTGGCCCCCCAGCCTGCATCCTCTGTGAGGAGGAAGCCCAAAAATGTTGAAAAGATGTTCGCGAGACCCGAAACCCTGATGACCTTGGGATACATCACTGAGGAGGGAGGATACGTCCCAGGTGCATCCATGCGATGTATTTTCGTTCTTTCGTTCTGAACTTTACAGTATGTTCTATTATTGCACTGGCTTCAAATAAAATCAGTGTGATGATTGTTCTCTGTTCTCTGTTTTGGTTTTGTGCCTTTGTCACTGTTTGCGCTCTGTGGTACCAGTCCGTTATTCCAGTGAATAATGGTTTGTTCAGAAACTTGGCACAGGAAACTGAAAGTCCCCATTGTCTTTCTGGGCAACCAAAAGCCAGTAATTCATATCGACAACAGAACGCAACTTCAAACGTACTGATGTTTTCACCAAGTGGCACACCGCCCTTGGATATCTACATAAAATGATGAATTATACCACACTGGGAAATAACCAGGGTAACGGCAACAAAGAGAAAACGTCTGGGGAAAGTGCAGCTTCTGGTTCAATTGTTTGCGTGGTGCTTAATGGCAGCCCAAAGTGTAGTGTAGTGTAGTTCTCACCCTCATTTCTACAGCTGAGTCTTCAGTGGCACCCACACACAGCCATAGGTCTCATGCCCTCTCGTTGTATAATTACCATCTCTAAGAACATGGAGAGAAATCACAGAGCCGTTGCCATGGGTATAAAGCATTCTTGAATATGCTATGAGGAATGATGGGACTTTCATAAAGAGCGACATTTTAATGAAATCTTATTGGCAAGAGAACAAAGACCATACTGTAGGTTGAGAGAGTAGGTGTGGCAGGTGTGGATGTTGCATATACACTATGGTATGATGGAAGTTCCATTCATTTGATCTTCCCTCACAGGGAAATAGTTTGGAGGCAAAACCCATTAACCATCTTCCTTCCCATGTCATAGCCACTAGATAGAAGTTAGAGATTACTCATTAAAGTGTTGCCACCTGCTATGAGACGTTTCAAAAACACTTCTCTTGTAGACATTTTACTACCAGACATTCACCAGTAGAATCCTAATCAGTAATTCCCTGCTTTTCTACCTTTTTCTCTGTTCCATTTTTTCCTATATCCTCCCTTCTCGCCTCCTATCGCCTCCTCCTCTTATGTACCTGCCTTCCACCATCTATGTCTCTTCTCCAGGTAACAGCATATTGCACTCGGCAGCAGGCAGTGTGACGAGTGCCGTACAGAAGGCCAGTCAGGCTCTGAACGAGCGAGGGGAGCGCTTAGGTCGGGCCGAGGAGAGGACGGCAGACATGATGAACAGTGCTGAGCAGTTTTCTGTTACTGCACACAAGGTGAGGTTATACATTACCATAATGCACTGCATGTATATACATTGCATGTACTAATGTATAGGCATACATATCTTCCTTCAGCACAATAAATCGCAGGTCTAACTTTGATGCACAGATAATCTAACATGGAGTCAGAAGTGGTGAAAGCTACAACCCGGGACTTATTTTAATGAATAAAATCATGCTGAGTTGCTGACTTGCTGTGCTGAGTTAGGACTTAGGAGCCTCCCAGCTGTGTTATGGTCTACTCTGGGTAGACGATGATTCTTTTCTGTTCCCTTCATTTGTTCTCTCCTTCCAAGCACTTCTCCGTTGGGTTTTTACATTTTCTCCATTCATCTCTCTCTGACACGCCAGTAGGATTGATATAATGCTTAACGAGACCATTAGCATGTTTTAGATTTTGAGTGGAAAAGAGAATCGACTGCTCTTAGATTCTAACAGGCATACCTGATAGTGATCTTTCTATCATCACAATAACATTCCATCTCTCACATACTGCACAGTTTATACCCCTATCCTTGCTTAGCTGAAATCCATTTGAGGAGCCTACTATACAGTATACCCCTCGCTGTTAGAGTGCATTGTGTTTTCTTGAGACCAGATATTTTCATACTGTAGCATTTCTGAAGTCTTGTGTGAAAATCAGGCAACCTTACACATCTTGCAGTTTACCTGTGACTTGTCTGTGACCGTGACATGGAGGAAGGCTTGATGACATGTCATACAGCATAGATGGTGGAAGGGAGTACCACATGTATTATAGAGGGACTTAAGAAAACAGTCGATTTAAATGAATCATAGCAAAAGGGTAAATCATATGGAGCATCAGCAACTTGTTTGGGTCGCCTCCCTCTGCCTGCCATCATGCAGTCAATCCCATCTGCTGTGCTTCACATTGTTGTTGCGTTGTAGTCATAGACCTTCGGTTGTCGATGCTGCTCTGCTGCCCCCACCTGTCAAAGCCGGATATTTCATCTCTGTTCTTCATACCACAGAAGAAGCAGCCTATAATAATCATGCTTTAATTTTATTACATGTATTTCCGACTTTGGCGACTTATACTTTATATATCCACAAAGGAAAAGGAAGACTGAATGTACATGCCGGGGGGGTTATCATTGCCTGAATATAAAAAGCAACCGATCAGTGCCTGAGGAATAAGCACATCAAAATAGCCATTACTCCTCTCTGGCAGTACAATGAGTCCAATATACTGTAGAGGCTGCATTCCCCCACTCTATTAGTCACTCTGCCAACTACCACTGTATTTTATAGCTTTCCCCAGGTGGAGTTATCAATCAAGTCTACTTTGTTGGTTCTGGTTGGCTAACATTGTGCTGATGAGGTTACTTAAAGTTGTGCCACTGCTATATTGGGAGGGTTTCTCACTGCATCGTACAACTTTACCCCACTCAACTTGTGACTTTCCCCGTTATCTCCTTTTCTCTCTTTTTTTTCTTCTCCCCTCTCTGCAGCTTGCCATGAAGCACAAGTCTTAGACCCAGGTGCCAATCGCCATACAGGAGATGGATTTCAGATTTTATTCTTTTTAAGCCTTTTAATACTGCTATTTGTTAAGATTGTTAAAGTTTTAATCATTTGTGGTTATAGTTTTCTTGTGCATCACATTCCTAACGATGAAGATGATGTGATGTGGCAAGCGCTGAACAGAGGAAGAAGAGAAACTCTGTAGGACTATAAGCAGAATGTTTCATTTCATGGCTAACTTCTCTATTCTGTTAGCCGTAAAGGAACACCTTCATAGGCAAGCCACAGTGATCCACATTCACTCCATCCCACTTGTTCATGCCCCCATGCACAGCTACTGTAGGCCCACACACATACAAGCAGGCATCACCAATACAAGCTAATAATGACTTACTCAAGGCTCAAGTGATGTCTGTGCACGCTCATTTGGGAGATGAGAGAGAACACACACCTCCCAAAGTGAGTGACATATTTCCAAAATTAGAGTAAAGGTTTAACAGCTTCTGGTGTCCTTGGTCTGTTTGGCATTGTGACGTTCAGATGATCTTCTTCTAGTGTTTGTTCATTTCAAGTGCAAATTGTGCAATCGATACAGTATTAGTCAAACTTGTCGAAGGCGTTTTAGAATCTTCTCATTGGACTGACCAGAAACAAGAGGACATGTTTAGAGTGACACAGTGTGGTAGAATAGTGAAGTGCATTGCTCCTTTGCAGGACTTATCGACAACCATACAAAGGAATCCTAAACCTTTTAGTTATACAAAGGTGGGCAGGGATAGACAGCTCAATGGCATTGTAAATCAGCTTCAGCATTGTAAAAAGCATACACAAGCATTCTGTAATTCTTCTACTAGTAGTATTATCAATGTCAGTAGAGCTGGTTTGCCCCATAAACCTTTAAAACTACTCATGGCTGTATTTCGTTTCCAATATTTCCATAGTAATAACTAGTATTTTTAGTATAGTATAATTTTAGTATAACTTGGATTGGTCATAATGGTTGTGTTTTGATGAACAGTACTCTGTCTCTGACAGATTATGCCCCCATCCCCTCCACCCTCCCTAATGGCAGCAGCAATGTGTACTAGTCATCCTTCGTTTATGTCGGCGGTCGCACACCTGACTGTGTAGCTGTTGCTTCCTCACTGGCAAGATTACCACCCTCACAAAGGAGATGTATTGGATTGTTACTTTTATATGTTGGATTTTATATTTCATGCTGTTACATGAACTGTTAACTCGCCTCGCAGAGGACTCTTGAGTTCATAATGAAACGTTCCAGTTGCCTAACTTCTAGTTCGCTTTTAGTCCTCTCTTAACACTTTGGATGTTCATTGTTTTAATAAAAAATATATATTGAAACTAAAATTTGTATTTGTATTATGCCAATGTCCTGTTTATAACTAACGTTAACACCACCTTTCAAACTCCAATGGAAGCAAGAGGAAGTGGTATTTTTCATTTGATTTTGTTAGGTATGCTGTTCTGTTATAACACCAGCTGTGTCATGAGCTCCAATCGCTGTCTACATGTCTGTTACACTCACTCACTTTATGCTTAATAAATGCTCTTTATACAGTGGACTCTACTCTCTCATACACTGTACACACTTAATCTAGTGTCAAAACATCTCATCCACTGTCTTAATGCAATTGTTCTTTATTAGGGCCTTTTAAACTGCATCTCACCTCCGCTGCCATATTGAAAGTTAACTTGTCTTGCTAACACTGCCTCAATTCATCACCAAAATACGTTGGGTTGTAGAAGAGTTAATTAAGTTCTTTAGATTGTGTGGAGTTTATACTGGGACTTCTTAAAGGAAAGATGAAAGAAGCCACGCATGAATAGATGAGGTACATTCTTAGAAGTCAAGTTTTATACAGTTCACACTAGTCATATCTGTTATTATCTAAGGTGAATATTATTCCAGGTTTGCGCATTTAAACATTTCTGAATGTTAACCACATGCTCACTTTTATTGTCTGTCTTGTCTTGACAACTTTAATTTATTTCTTTCCATGGATTACATTGATCTAAAGCGTTTTTTTCTCATAATTTATTGTAAATACAGTATACAAACATTTTGACAGGCAACGTTTGAATTTGTATTTGAGTTTTGTCAACTTATCATACAGGACTGTGTATCTCTTAAAAATAAAAATAAATAAAAATCCCTCAATGTGTTTGTTTTTTTACACTATTTGATACAAACGGATACTGATCTGCAGATCAGCAGAGAAGTCAAGACATTCACAAGATGCAATTCTATTCTACCTACACTAAGTATTCATTCTTGTTGAATTATTGCCATTACAGTGTTGGTATTAAGTTAAATAAATCTAATACTATCAAGTATCGTTGGTCACACCTCCATATATGGACATGCCTCGCGACACGTCACGCCACCATATATGGCCGTCTCCATATATGAAGATCACGACACTGACCTCATCTAATCACCTAGATCTGCATGGAGCCGGCCAGCAACTCTACATCTGAGCTCAAACACATATAGATCTCTATATATGGAGCTGACCTGTTCTGACATTCCATTATGTTGATCCTTCCCCATCCATCCTTCCTCTTCGATGTCTCCCTTTTGACTGATACCTGTCCATTTAAACTTTAAAGTTATTAGTGCAGCCGGCGAAAACTAGTCCTCAACAGGCCTGAAAATTACACTCAAGACACTGCCCCCGCTGTAGATCTCCATATATGGAGCTGACCTGTTCTGACATTCCATTATGTTGATCTGACCTCATCAAACCCTGTAGACTCAAGACACGCTCCATGTGCTCGGGTGGCGCAAATACCTGCACACCTTCAGAGTCTCTGTGTTCAAATCCACCGCGGTGCATCCGGCTTTGCCAAAGTTTCTCAATTGTCGTGACATTTTGCTGAGGTCGGTAATGAAAACAATGTCTGTGTGAGTTTCATTCAAGAGTCTGCTTAATCGGGGCGCCCGCTGGGCTAGTGGTCCAGGGCAGGCGCATGCCACATATAGGCTCCGACCTCACGGCATGGCTGAGGGAAGTAGGGGTGCTGGGGGGCTGGAGCAACCCTTCCCCCCAGGCACAGCCCCCTCTCGTGCCAGTTCGAATCTGGGCTCCCCCAGAGTTGGTGTCAAAGTGTCCTTGAGCAAGACTCCTATTGCTCCCGATGTGCAGGTTGGTGCCTTGCATGGTTTCCTCTGGCATCGGTGTATGAATGTGTGTGAATGGGTGAATGTATTGCACAATCTTTGTAAAGCGCCCTTGATGCACTATTTATCATTTACCATGTCTCCCCCTCTCTGCCTCCCTCTTTCCATGTTTTCCTCCGGAATCGCAGAGACAATTGTTCAAGTCGCTCCGGTCCGAGTCCAAGTCGAGTCCCAAGTCGTTTGGTCCCAAGTCCAAGTCGAGTCCCAAGTCAGTCCAAACCCTCAGGTCCGAGTCCCAAGTCGAGTCCCAAGTCATTTGGTCCCAAGTCCAAGTCGAGTCCCAAGTCAATCCAACCCTCAGGTCCGAGTCCCAAGTCGAGTCCCAAGTAATTTGGTCCCAAGTCCAAGTCGAGTCCCAAGTCTTTCTGTTGTGGGCAAGTCAAGCCGAGTCACAAGTCGAGTCACAAGGTTGTGTCAAGTCTAGAATTTGAATTTTGTTATTTGTCATGTGACTTGTCATGATTATGAATTGATTACCCAGGACCGAATGGAAACAAGACAGCAAGGACTTTTTTTAGTGATCCCTTTTTGATCAGTGTTTGACTGTACCCTATACCGATTAAATTTCTGCCAATAAAGTATTCAATCAATGAATCAATAGATATTCCCCACTGTATTTCACTGTACTATGGCTCCCCCTAATGGCTGTTTTGTCCCTGTACGCTGGAGCAGAGGCAGTGCAATCTGCGCATGCTCACAACTATCACTGTGTGCCTTGTGTTGACGCTAGTTTACAGACACAACTTCACACTTAGTACATATGATGATATGGAAATATCATGGAATATACAATTGGATCTGGGTGTCTTTCAGCAACACTAACTCAAAGGTAGGAAGCAACTTTTCAATCTACTGCAGCTGTGTGGTGAAAATAAAGGTTTTGCCTTAGTGTGCGAGTGGAGTTGCGCTGCACACCGACGCTGTATTCAAATACCGTATGCTCGGAAACAAAACAAGTCACAAGTCATCTTGTCTCGAGTCGAGTCGGGAGTCATTGGCTAGCAAGTCGGAGTCAAGTCTCAAGTCTCGTTGGTCTTTAGCCCCGCAAGCAGAACCCAAATGTAGTAAAGTTTCTGACACTTTGATTACAAGCGACAATCAAATTTCATAAAAGCTTTATGTAGGGTTCCGAGAGGGGCTAGTTGGTCTTTTACCTTCCAAGTCCGAGTCGAGTCGCAAGTCTTTACATTCAAAGTCCGAGTCGAGTCGCAATTATGTCGTCAAATATGCGACTCGAGTCGAGTCACTATGACTCGAGTCCAATTGTCTCGGTGTATCATTTACCATGTTTCTCCCTCTTTCCTGTCCGTCTTCACTGTAACTATCAATACAGGCACAAAAGCCAAAAACAAGAGTCTGCTTAATCATAAGGAGAACAATCTATTGACCACTTCCCCCAGTGGAAGTGGTCGACTAGAATCATTGTCCCTTAATTGTCCCCTTGTTGGGGAGGCATTTTCAATACTTTATTAAATAAATTCAAATTATCAAAATATCAAATTTTGATAGTGACAATGGAGAGAGACAGGAAATGCCAGGAGAGAGCCAAGGGCCCCAGGTCAGACAGAGCCTTAATGGTACAGTATGTGCTTTGCCTTTACCAGGTGTGCCTCATCCCTTGTTCCACATTTAAAAGAACCTCTACACTTTGGTAAAGGTTTGGATTGTGTAGTTAATGTCCTTGTTTCCTTGCTAACTCTAGTTGCTCCACGGATAAGAATGTGTGGTGCTGCAGGAAACAAAATGAGACTAATGGATCTTGTCAAAACAATCAATATTATATCCCCCTTTTCCGCTGCCCAACAATTAGTTCATTAATCATTCAATTGAAGATGCGGGTACCTACGACAAACAACAAGGGTGGGTTGTGTGTTTTTGTATGTGGGGTGTGTGGGTAATAACGAGGTAGAAATAGACAACATGATCAATCTTTACTGTCAGAGGAGGGGGACCTACAGTAAGTACCTCATAAAGAAACACATGACTCTGTTGCCATAACTCAGCATTAGTACATCCTGCGAATACCCTACTCTGTCCTACAACAGCTCCTTCTATATGAATGTCTCTGCTCAACTCCATCTTGCCCTCTCTACACTACATGCTATATTATCTAACCTACCCTAAAGCCTCACCTCCTGTTCTCATAAACTACATACCTGACCCTTGTTTGGGAGTATCACGATCACGTACAATCGTTCCCTCTACAGTCTACAGTCTACAGTCTACACCACTGGGCAGTGCACTAGAGTTTTGGAAAAAACCCATCTGTTGTGTAGCTAACGGTTATATTGCTCAGTGCTTCATTACATGTATTGATTGCTGATCAATAAAGAGGTGATAATCAGTGTTCAGTTTCAGTGTAATGGATACATTGATTGTGGCATAGAAGTGTGAATTAAAGCCCAGCACAAGCTGCTCAATTTGCTACAGGTAATGACGTTCTGTAATTTGGATACACCCTAGCTGCTCAGGCATGAAGCATCTGCCTAAATTGAGGTTGTCCATAAACTTTTAATGAACTGGTGGGTGTGTCCACATACAAACAACATTTTAACAAATGCTGTACACTTTTTTGAAAAAACATATTCCTCCTTATATAATAATCCCTGATGATGAAATCAAAGCACTTAATTTAATATCATGCACTAGTAGTTCTATAGTTGTCACTGTTTCCAAATTAGCTCATTTGTAATGGAATCTTAAATTTAGACTCACTTTGATACATTTTCATGCATTGATGCAGCACTAGTATGGTGATACACATCAGGGGTCCCTTTCATGAATTAGTTTAGCACACAGCTTGAGAATCTGTCTAGGTGTGTAGGTGTCACCTTGAGAAGGGCATTGAGATTCCAGTCAGCCAGGCTCATTCCATCAGAGAGATTTGGTGCCTTGTTTACAGATTGTCTGTCTGTCTGCAGATTGTCAGTCCCCGGCAAACATCTATTTAATCTGCCAGCACCAGAGTGATTGCAAGCATACACAGACAGGTCAGCAGACAGATTGGGGCTGCATCACGGCACCTCTCTATTTCTCATTATCGCTCACCGCCACTCTCTGTAATGGTTTCTGAGTAGTCCTATTAGTCAAGAATGGAATGCACACCAAGTCAAAGTTTAATAACTGCGGCAGGATATTGCGTGTGCCCCCTGAGGTCTCTTTGGATGTGTGTGCTTCGCAGGAATTCTAGTTTATACATGGGCTATACGTTTTGAAATTACATTCCGGAAAGTGAAAATGCTATTAAAAGTCCCTGATGTATAGGATAGAATTAATTTAATCTACAGTACTGTGAAAATGACTTTGGGCACAGCAGTGGCAAATCCAATTTAAAACAACCTTTCTGAGCAGTAAATGTTTGTTTGAATGTTTTTATGTATAGCAAATTAGCAATGACGTATTTTTCTTTACTGCAATACAAAAACACAATTACATAATTCGTTGAGTTGTGAAGAGATTGGAAAGCTGTTATAATGAGGCTCTGTTGGTGTATACAGTACAGAATGTCACTGTCTGCAGTGACTCTTTAAAAATTAGATCTCCAAGATCAAGAGGCACACACTGACTACATGCATGTGTTTTTGGTGTTCATCCGATTACTTACTTACTTACTTTATCCTCTTCGTCCCAGTTGGGGAGGCCAGACAAAAAGCAGCACTGGTACTGTGTGGAAATTACAGCACACACACACACACACACACACACACACACACACACACACACACACACACACACACACACACACACACACACACACACACACACACACACACACACTACAACTTATATAATACTGCTGTCTACTGAATGATGGAAACACAGGATCTTTTTCTCATTTCCTGGAAATGAATGGTTATGGTCTGGACATACACGTTTTCTGCCTGACAGTGACAATATGGATCATGTGTGAGAGAGAACAGGGAGAATGTGGAAGTCACCTTGGCGCTCTGCCCACAGTGACTTGGCAGATGTGTGGAGAGGCGAAGTACAGAACAGCTGCTTGCTCTAAATCGGGCAGCTCATCCTCCCCTCTGCCTTTGAGTTCCTGTGGAGTGCAATGTCAGCCATGCCGGGGCCATCATTCATTATCCTAATCTTCAACCACCTCATGCACACACACCGGCACCCGTGCGTGCACATTCACAAGCATATTGCGCACGCACGCACGCACGCACGTCGCACACACACACACACACACACACACACACACACACACACACACACACACACACACACACACACACACTATCACCCTCCCCATCTTTTGCTCTCTGCATTATTTTAGCTTATTAAATTACACTTTACTTGTTCTAAAAGGGAGGAGACTTAATAATAAAACTATATTTGTATAGCACCTTTCATGACATGCAGCTCAAAGTGCTTTACAGAACAATGGAGAATAAAAGAAAAGCAAGGCAACGACATTAAAACACAAGCAGTAATTCAATACAGTGAGGACATGAATAACAGAAAAATAAAATATCAATTAAGACTTAGTTTAGATTGGCAGTTGATTGTGTTGATATTTAAAGGGTGGGGGACTGGTGTGTGAAGTACAGTAGTATATGCTGGTATATGGTTTCGACAGGTTTATGCTCAGTTAAATGGGGAATTAGGGCCCGGGCCAGACAACCGATATTAGTGTATTGTGTATATCAATGAATCCAGTGGGTTATGTCAGAGCAGGAGGGTAAAAGTGCTCATCTTCTTTTAGTTACACAGAGTATAAATACTAGCTTGGGTTCCTGTGGAAATGAGGTTATTCAGAAGAGAAATAAGACGATCTTTGAAGAAAAATAACTGCAGTGACCCATTTTTTTTGTGGACCCTTGAGCCACTTACAGTATGTTCACTACAGTATTCTGATTGTCTACACAGTTTCTGGTTTAGTTTTGTACTGGGGTTGACTTGACCAGTACAGGGGCATGTTCCGTTTTGTCAGCACGTGCCCTTGTCATCACATGCGAAATGTATGATCCTTCATCATATTATGAAGGATCATAAATTACTATATATTATAGTGGGTGGTAAAAAAAAGTGTGTGTGTGTGTGTGTGTGTGTGTGTGTGTGTGTGTGTGTGTGTGTGTGTGTGTGTGTGTGTGCTTGCGCGGGCGTGTGCGTCTGTGCGTGCGCATGCACACACAGATTTATGGTTTACTGTATGTGGGAGAGTGTGGCACGTGCAGCCATGCCAACATGTAAATTGAGTATTTGTGCACAAGCTACAAAGATGATGCAGTATCATTCATCTAGCAGCCATTTGCCAGGTGATTCAACCAGCACCATTATTGACTTGACTGTGGAAACAGATTGGCTTCAAACAAGCAGTGACATACAATCACTCGCCCACCTGGGAGCTCTCAAAGACCCAGCCCAGGCACACAGGGAGGTTGATTATGTGAGCCACTGAGCCTCTTTCTCTGCATATATCAAATAGGGTGTTCCTCTGCTTCACAGTCTTCACTCTAGTTGAATCTAGCCCCCTTCACGCCATTGTGCTGACCGTAGCTGAACTATGCCTTGCAGGTCCACATCATTTCCTTCCATGTCTCCCTTCCCGTAGCTTTAGTGAACATGTCAATGGTAGCCCATTATGGCTCAGAATGGCACGGCTTCGCTTGGCTTAGAAGCAAGAAAAGGGGGTCATTGTGTGTACCGGTGTTGATTGAGTTGTGTCCTTGACACGACAGTCTTTGATGGCTTGAAGTCAATGAAATGCAACCCTGACCCAGCTTTGTTTGGCTGCGTTTATGTAATGCCTGGTTTACACTTAGTTGCATGCCAGTGTTGTGCACTGTCAAAATAGCAGATCTACAAGCTTCATCTGATGTTTGCAGACACCCATGCACAACAAAGTATATAAGCTGAAATACAGTATGCCTCCCCCAGGCTCAATTATAAGACTCTATACTGTACATTTGTATTCATGCACAGTATCTCACTTAACAACTTGAATTGCAACGAAAGGAGTGATTAGATTCACACACACACACACACACACACACACACACACACACACACACACACACACACACAGTCACACACAACACACACACACACACACACACACACACACACACACACACACACACACACACACACACACACACACACACACACACACACCTCAATATCATGTCACAGCGTTTGAAGGATAGCAGGCCATTAGTCGTCCTTACATAGATCAGCCTGCTCCAGTCAGCTTCGGTTTACATTGATCTGTGGACAGAGGTGGTAGACTGATTAAATTCTGCAAGTGTGTGTGTGTGTGTGTGTGTGTGTGTGTGTGTGTGTGTGTGTGTGTGTGTGTGTGTGTGTGTGAGTGATAGGAGGGGCCCTCAACACAGTTCAAATATGGTCAACATCGTAACTCTTAGTACGAGCAGCTTAATTGCCTTGCCAGTTAGTGGGCTGTACACATTGTTGCCTTTGATAAGCTCTCCTATCTTTTGAGAAGATCTTTATTTTGTGTCTTCTTGAGTATGACCTGTCCTTGACCTATATTTGTACCACAAGCATGCCCTCTCGTGATTCTCACATCAAGTATTCTTGCCAACAGGTATAGGCCACATACTCAACCCCCCCCCCCCCCCCCTCTCCCCATAAAATGAACAGGCTGTCCTCATAAACACAAAGAAAACACATCACAACCATGCCAATTCTCCACTTTACTTTACCTGGTCTGCTTTGCATTTCCACTGTACTCTGTGTACCCCCACTCCCGGAAGTGGTGGGGACATTAAAACTATCTTCCATGCTCTGTCTAAACAGTAAATAGCACTACTTTCCGGCGAATCCACACTGCTGGTAACATGAACAGATTCAGCGTGGGCGGTGGTGACAGTTTCAGTTGTGAAACATCTGGAGGGGTGGGTCTCCATCACAAGCAGAACATCCGGATGATACGGGGTGAGTGTGGGTTGGACTGGAATGGCTCAGCATTAATAAATCATATCTATAGGTCCAGCAAACAGTTGGTCACCTCCAGACAATGTTCTCAGTGGTCCTGAGAGGGGGGTGGGGGCTGGTCAGCTTTTGGCGGCGGGATCGAGCCTTGTCCCTGTGAAGGCTTCAAAGCTTGTTTCATGCTTTGAAATAAATATCTCTGTTAATCCATACTGTAAGTAAAGGGGTGATATAGAGCAGAGTTAATGTGTTGCACACCATTTAACTCAAGGAACCAGTGGTTCTGAGAAGCCAAATTGACTGTAGTAGCCTTCTTCACAACATAGGAGACATCTTGCACAGGGAGCTCACTCCGTCTTGTGATGTACTGTAAGGTTTTAGCTCCAGCACATCCCCACATCCCCCAGTGATCACTACAGCCAACAGTCTGGGTGTGTTGTCTCATTGAGCAGAAGTGATAGGAGCTTCCTCCACTTGCCTAGTAGAAAATGTCGGGCTGCTGCATGTCATGAGTGATCCACAGGTACTGTAGGGGTATTCTAGAGAGGCCGTCTGCATTTGCATGCAACTCGTTGTTATACTGTATGTGTGAGCAGCCAGCTTTTCTGCATCCAACTATCTGCCAGGGGTGAAATTCCTGTAGGCCTATGGGGGCCAAAGTTTGTTGGCTGATGGCCTGTCAGAATGAACTTCCAAAGAGGTCTATCTTTCGACAAAAACCCCCCAAAAACTATTTGCACATAGTTGCTTTTTGCTTCAACGTGTGTGTGTGAAGTGAATTATCAAAGGGAGAGGTATCATATGCAAATAGTAAGGGCAGTTTTGGCAAAAATATCTGGATGTCAGACTCCAATAACTTTTTCGTCTGAACTAATGCATTCTCACATTGATCTGACCCCGCCGTGGCACAACAGGTCATGCAATGGTTTAAGCAGAGAAGACAGGTTCTAATTAAACACTTTCTTTCTTTATTTGAAGCCTTTCGCAACATCCAGTCTAATTTCGCACTGTACAAACACCTGTGCGATCAGCGTAACACAGCTGTTATATCAGCACCATGGACAGCTCTGTGTATTGGCATTGTCAAAAGAGTGAGATTTGAATCTAGTGGACTTGCAGCTATGTACTGAATGATCATGACTTGATCACAGAATGTGATAAAATCCCAATATGAGGAGTTTAGCACCAGCATGGTGCTAGTGATACTGGACACCCTGGAAAAGAAAGAAAGAAAAAATATATATATAAATAAAAGGCTGAAAGCCTCAACCAGACAGAAGAAGAGAAAGGACACCTTAAGGCACGGGTGGCTCCTTATGTGATGCCAAAGAACGGGAAGGTCTTTCTTTGACGCAATGAGAATACAACTAAATTCCCCACAGAGACACTGGGTGTTCATTTACAAATTCCCACTGATTGCTTATTTTTGGTCGCCCATTACTATGTGTACATGATTGACCTGGATCTAAATACATTTTCTTGAATACTGGAGATCTGAAAAGGTCACCAAATGAATGGGCATTGTGCATTTACCGGTAGTTTACTGTACCTTAAATATATATTTGTTTGTACTTTGTATGCATTGTTTGCTTTATATTTTTAATTTGTTATAACACTGATGAACTGGCAGCCACCTTGGATTTGACCTCTCCTCAGAGGTCAATTCTGACTCCCCTCCACATCTGAAAATAAACTTTATGGGATTTACTAACTATGCATGCTACAGTAGTGCACAATTATTTGGGTTATTTACTGCACTACCTCTGTGAGGAGGAAATTAAATCAGTATTCCGATGACACCCTGCAGTTTTGCAGTGCAGGCAGTGAAGCCTCTAAATTGCACAGAAATATGCGGGAGTGAGAATTCATAACAAAATCTGTCACTCGCTATTTGTCTATAATACATCACCTCGGCCTTGTTGATATTTTCCAAATTCCACCGGAGTATTGGGGTGGGAGCTGGGGGTCTGAAAGAGGGAGTGGGTGTAGTAGTGTGTGTATAGTGTGTAGTCTATGTGGAGTTGTGGACTTATCTTTATTCTTATTTTTTCTTCAATTGGTTTTGCAACTGCAGCTGCATGACACAAGAGGGAGAACTATCCAAGTATCCATCTCTCCATTGACTGACTCAAGCCAGGGCTCCACTGGGCGCATCTGCGTCGCGTCAGCGTCACCGTCACAGAATGTTCCCTTTTTAATCAATGAAGGGTGGCTCCACTGCCCGCGTTGCGCGTGCGTGCCGCGTGCGTGCGTCACCATTAAAATTGAACCGGTTCGTTTTTTGACGCACACGTCGGAGACGCAACGTGCCCAAACGCGCCCAGTGGAGCCCTGGCGTCAGAGGAGATGTATCTGCCGAGCAGAGAGGCGGAGCTAAAAACCAGTGTATCAGCAGCCACAGCGGTGACACTGGTGCCAGGGGGCGGCAATTAACATTAATTAATCACAACCTCTCCCAGTCTTTCTCTACCACACACACACGCACGCACGCACACCTCACGAACGCGAGACGTCACACACACACACACACACACACACACACACACACACACACACACACACACACACATACACACACACACACACACACACACACACACACACACACACACACACACACACACACACACACACACACACACACACACACACACACATGCCTATCCTAACCTGTTATCCATACTTGACATCAATCTTTACTGGTTGCCTGTTAATGATATTGTCTCACCTCACCTGTGCCTTTTTCTACCACTTCAGACAGATACGAGGAGTCTGGTCAGCTCAGGTCAGATTAACCTCGCTATTTATTTATTTCTTTATTTACTTCTGAAAGCACTAACATTAATCAGTCCCTGTTGGCAAGGAGAAAATTACTTCCGGGCTCCTTCCATCTTTTTTATCTTGCAAGAGACAAAATCGCTCAAAACAATTGCCTTGTTATTCTTCTCCCCGTTTCAGTTATTATCTCCCTCTGTTTCCATTCACTAACCACTTTATTTGTATTTTGTTTTATTTCATTTTTTCTTTTAACAGATGCACTGTAGTACCATATGCGACCACTGAGGGGCACTGCAGCTCAAGCGGTGCCACGCAGACAGAGCAAAGGAACTCGTATGAACCTTCATAGAAGAGGAGAGGAGCGCAGCCGCGAAGGCGTCAGCTGCTCTCCAGTGCCAGCTACTAAAAGTTACCCAGGGTAGATATGCTGAGCTGTCTCTTCCTCTCCCTCCTCTCTCCACCGCAGTACAACGTTTCCACCCAACTCACGCCGAAACTTTTTCATATTTATCTTTATCCTCCCTCTTCCATGTAGCATATCCTCCATCTCTTTCAATTCACACACGAAAATATCTCCACCGCCGCTCTCGTTTTATATAGCCTACTGTACATCTGTCACACTGTTATTTCTTCTTCAGAGGGCTATCATCAGTTCCAACACATCTGCAGTCCGAATGTTAAAGATTCCCAATCCCTCTAGTTTTGGGTGTGCTGCTGCTGGCCATGCAGATCTAGCTCTGCATCAAAGGATATTGCTTCTGCACTTTCTACATGGGGTCTAGGCCTATTAGTGTAATATAGGCCTACTATAGTAAAACATCAATCTAGTCTACTTCTCAGTCCATGCTTGTTGCTGTTATTCCACTGTATATAGTGCATAGAAGTGAGTGAGTGAGCCCAGTTTATTGATCTCATATTTCAGAATGTCATAGAGTTTTATTTTATGTGTGTTTTATTTGCAGAAAGGCAAACTGTCACCTGTCAGCCTCGGTAGAGGAAGTATGAGACTGCTTGGAAAAAAGCAGGTGCATGCAAAGTCTGTTAACACGGTAAGCTTTGTGACTTTGCTATTACTTGCACTACACTTTCATGCTGGACCTATTATTGGGGTTTAAACATTGCACGAAGGAACTGCCAATGTCATTTATTGGAAGGAGTTCATGTTAAACATTGTTTTTGTCTCTGAGCTGATATACAGTATAGAGCTTTTCAACAATTGTGTTTTAGACCTTTTATTCAGTGGACTCAACTTAGATTTCAGTTACTTTAACATAATATTATAACTCCACATTGCATAATGGGCCATGACTTTGTTATTCATAGTTAGGAGGAGGCAGTTATGATGAATCACTTTGTGTGATTAATTGGGCTATTGACCCTGAACAACCCTGGAACCTGTGCCTCAGCCAGGCCTGACGCTATGGGGCACGGATGGAGTTGAACAAGATGTGAAGTGAACCGAGAGACATTTTGCAGCAGCCTTGGGTTTCACTCTCATTCAGCATTCATCAGAAGCTGCCAGTGTACAGTATGTACAGTATACATGCATGTCTCAGGGATTACCAAGGTCTATTAGCAGATAAGAGAGACTTCTCTGTGGACTGCTCGTGATGGGCTATTATGTGTCGCACACACAACACTCACTTTTTGATCATAGTCAGTGCTCCTCACATCTTGTGGTCTCATTTTGACGGTTGCTCTTAGCATCAGCAAATGCCATTCAATGGAAAAGATCTAATGAGACGAATTTTGTCTCATTAGATCTTTTTTTGCTGTTATCCATTTGTCTGCTGTCGTTCTGTTTTCCCTGCTCACCCATCCACTTTCTGTCTCTTTCTCTCGTTGTAGTACATTAGCTCTACACAGTGGCATTATCTTTACAATTTCTCAAAATAATTCAAAAGCATCTTGTCCCTACGAGGAATCATCTATTACACAATATTATCCATCTATATATTCAGTTATTCACAAAGTGTGTGGTGTGTGTGTGTGTGTGTGTGTGTGTGTGTGTGTGTGTGTGTGTGTGTGTGTGTGTGCGAGCGTGTGCCTGTGTGCGTGTGTAAGTCCATGCTTGTGTGTGCGTGTGTGTGTGTGTGTGTGTGTGTGTGTGTGTGTGAGAGAGAGTCTTACCTTGTTTGATGGAGTTGAAAGTGTCCTTGTGTCACCTCACTCTATACTCTCTGGGTGTGTCTGCACGACAGATGGAGAGGTGCAGCAGAGACTATCCTTGAATTTACGTACACTTGTCTCTCTGCTTGGTTTTCTGCCTCTCTCTTTCTTACTTTGTTTTCTCGTTTAACTTCCCTTCTTGTCAGTTGTCTTGCAGGGCTCGAAATAGCGACCATTTTGGTCGCAAATGCGCCTGAATTTTAACCTTTGCGACCTAAAAATATATTTGGGAGCACCAGTGCTACTACAAATAATTACTGTGGTGCGCCTGGCTACAACGATCAATTCTCGAAAAACGGGCGCTCTGAGCCACAGCCGCTCTATCCAACTCCACTGCAGACTCCTGTCTGCTAGCTGCACTAGCACTTGATGCTAACAAACCAACGTGTGTAGTTAACTACTCTTTGACACAACGGTACGGGACAACGTTGAGCGCTGCATCGCTCACATTCCAGAGCGCCTCGGCTCGCAACTTCACTATGTGTCAGAAAGTACATTATTTCAAGGCAGCGATTCAGAAAAGACCGGAGCGGTACGCTACGGACTCTGTGATTGTGAATGTAAAAGAGGAGGAGGCGGACCGGCGTGTGTGTGTGTGTGTGTGCGTGCGTGTGTGTGTGCGTGTGTGTGCGCTCGCGCGCTTGCAAGAGAGAGAGAGAGGGAATGAGAGAGAGGTAGGGAATGAGAGAGAGGGAGGGAGAGAGAATAGCAGACTTGTAAGTGTTTCTACCTGGTTTCTACATAGCAGCAGTATTGCTACTTTTACTTAAGTATAACATTAGAGTAATTTACAACACTGAAGTGGTAGGCATAGTGAGTAGGCATAGCTATAAATACCATGTTTTACATAGAAATTATTTTATATTAGAAATTCTAATTATATGATCTAAATAGGCTATGAAGGTGAAAAACACAAAACAAAGAAAAAGAAAACGGGTGATGTGACTGGCCGGAATCAGTGTAGACTAGATCGAGGGTCCTCAACTGGAGATGTTTGATGCCTCGGCCTCTTTGAAGAGATGGATGGATGAGGGACAGAAAGTCTGGACACTACATTTTAAATTCTGGCATGTATTTTTATACTTTAGTCATTTTATGTTATTTGTAAACCACACGTTATATTATTGTTTTTATGAATGTAAAAAATCGATTACATATTAGTGCTCCTTAGATTTTGGTGGGTGCTCCTAATTTTTTTCTGGTGCTCCTTCATTTTGAAATTGGGAGCACCAGTGCTACCAAGTAAAAAAGTTAATTTCGAGCCCTGTCTTGTCACTTATATTCTATAATAAGTTTGTCTCTATCGTCCTTACATCCTCAAAACTAGAACAATCACAACTCACAGCCGTTAGTGCCTGACATCACAACAAGCACCTTCAGCCACAAAGCCAAAGTGCCTGGGGAAGTAGAAGTGAAACTTGAGGAGATTGTGTTAAAGTTTGAAAATCATCATATTATAAAAAACAATATGATAGTCGGAAGAATCTCTTAATTACATTATTACATATCTTGTCAAGCACTTGGAAAGAACCTGAATATACTTTGATATAGAACCTGCATTGAATGTCATGCTGACATAGTGAAAACCTGAATGCTCCTGTAGGACGAGGCTGGGGAGATGGATGGAGATTGATCAATAACAGTAGTGGTAGCAGCAAGCTACTGTATGTTGAGCATGCAAGAGTGAAAAATATATATATGTGTGTGTGTGTGTGTGTGTGTGTGTGTGTATATATATATATATATATATATATATATATATATATATATATATATATATATATAAAGAGTAAAGAGAGCCTACTGTCAGCTGTCCAGCAGTCCAAATATTATTAAATACATTTTCAGAATGGTAGACCTGAGGCCTACCATACCAGGCCTCAGACCTGAGGCCTACCATTGCGAGGCACATCTATGCACGGAATGTCTATGTTCACAGGATTCTGTGTGCGGCCTATGAGGGCATCTGAGCATGTTCGGCACTACAAGTCTTATACCATATGTGTTTGGGAAACCCAGCCAATGTGTACTGATTGGCGTGATGTTTGGACAAAATCAGTTGGAGTTTTACTCCTGGTGGCGCTGCCTATAATCGGGAAATGTTCAAAGGGTGGCATTTGTTCCTCAGCGTAGTGCAAATGTGCCTGCAAAGTTTCACCTAATTGGACACTGCGTTCATGATTTGCAGTCTTACACAGGTAAGACCAACCATGAGGCTGATTTGAAAAGTGAATGTGAGTGCAAATCTTCACTGAAATTGCACGCTGTGTTCAGGACGGACGTGCCTTTTGGCCTGGCAGAGACAATAACGGATATCTGTGAATGTCTTGCATTCTCAGCTTCCTGACAACCACTATGATGTCCCTGCAGCACTGTGAGGTCCATATACTGTACAGCTCACCTCAGACAGACGTTTTCCATTATACTTTAGTCCCTTTATTCCCTACCACTCTCACACCTTGCTCAGGCTTCACACCAGCACAGCAGGTGAATCAATGCCATCCAAGGCCCACCATGTGTCACGGTGACAAAAATAGTATAACAATGATTTTTACATTGCATCAGTGTCCTGTGACAGCATCCTGTGTTCTATAACTAGAAACACTATACCTACCTAGGCTCCTCATTGGCTGGGTGTACAAAAGGATAGGTATAAGGATATGTATTAAGGATTAACAATATCTTTTACAATAGCAAGTACAGTATTGTACAGTATTGCTTTAAATGTTATGTTATTGTATTTCTTTTTATATCATTTTTTTCTCCTACTGTATACCTGGGTGTGACAGCAGTGTTGGCTGGTTATTTCCTATAACCCAGAGGGACTGGCAGAATTGGTCAACAACGACAGCTGGGAACAGCGGATTGAGTCGAATACTTTTTATTTTTCAGACAGCAAACAAAATGAGTAGGTCAAATGTATGATATTTCAAAGGGTGGAATTCATGCTCGGATTCAATACTATTTCATATACAGTAAAATTGAGCGGCTTTGTTCTCAGATGGCACACCTACTGTATAGAGCACCGAAGTCTGACGTCAATATCGGTAGAGGGCGCAAATCCACGGGTTCATGTACTTTTTATTTGCATTGTAATCCCCATAGGGGGATTTTAGATCAACTCATAGAAGAACTGTGTTTGAAAAATAAATATGTCACCCCGGCCGTTTCACTCATATGGATATCAATCAACTGACTGAGAGAAAACGCTATTGTTACTGCTGCTGAATTAGTTACATTTTCGCTAGAAACAGACTGTATCATATGTATATGAGTGACTGACCGTCGCAAACGATACAGAGACACCTCCATGACAATATTGCTATAGCTTGTTTATTTTTGGACCACAATGCTTATATGAAATGATTTTAAGATGACCCCATGTTATTCTCCATATAGAGAGATTAGTTCCATGAACCAGGCAGAACCAGGGGATGAGCGAGTGACGTCAGGACGCCAGTTTGTGACCTATACTGTATAGCTAAATATTTGACAGGGAGATCACACTGTTACTTGACTCAATGTCTTGTTTTTCTCTCATCCATGTCTATCTATATCTCTCTCTTGTCTCTCTATATTTCCATCTCTCATTCCCCCCTCTGCCAGCCAACCCTGTGATCTCTTTTTCTATGTCCGTTGCCCTGACCACCCGTGGCCCACTTGTGGATTTATAGGGCACGCCATTGACAATGACTGGTCCATCTCTTCTAATTCCCCCCCAACGGGTACTAGGAAAATGAGTTACCGATTGCGGAGGCTCCCATTGCAGAAATACTGTAAGTCATTGCCTGCTGTCTGGCTGATGAACTGCAAGAATGTAATCTGTAGAGCCCTGCATCCCCAAGTGTCACAACTGGTGAGAGGGAGGCGTTCTGGATGTGTGTAATGAATGGGAGAGTGAGTGCAGGGTGATAGAACCCTGCGACTGTCATGCGGGTGGACTAATTTGTGGAGGCTAATTGGAAGCTGAGCAGTATGAGCAGACATGTGCCTGGGGTGGTCTAGTGCATCTAATGGCAGGTGAGACGAATCATCACAACTAGTTTTCTGTCCCTCTAATGATGGAGGCCTAATAATTACCTGGGATGGATGAGGCTGCACGCATTGCCCTGTCAGAGGGCCTTAATTGAGTTTCCTTTTATGCCCCCTCCTCTCCTCTCTTTCTGTCTTTTTCTTGACTCTGCGTGCTTTCGTTTTTTGGTCTATATTCAGAATGACTGCACTGCAACGACTGAAATGGCCCATTCTGAGCTCAGCTGCAAACTACTGTAGCTTGCCTGTCATTCAGGCATGTGTGGGAATATGGAGCCATGTGTTGTCAGGAGCCATGTCCTGTGGCCAACTGTTAGTTTGCTGTGCTGACAAATCCTCAAAGACCCAGAGAAGAGAAATGCCCTGCTCCTGTCTTAGGATGCACAGCAACAATATAGAGAGAATAGAGAAAGACAGCAGGGGCGGGGTACAATAAGTTGGAGATAGAAGAAGAGAATGGAACGGCTGAGGGGTGAGTGAGCGGGTGGCAGAGAGAGAGAGAGAGAGAGAGAGAGAGAGAGAGGAGAATACATAAGAGATCAAAGCATTTCGGCCATAAGCTTGCAGCACACCCTAAAGCGACAATTTAAAATGGTTTTTAAAACACACGCACGGCGCATGCACGGTGCACGCACGTACGCACGCACGCACACACACACACACACACACACACACACACACACACACACACACACACACACACACACACACACACACACACACCTAATTTACCTAATCAAATATAGATGTAGCACACCGAAAAAACCTTTTATTTAAGTCATTAAAGATGTTCAGCTTCCTGACAACCACTATACTGAAATGATCCTAAGCTCAACATGTGTCGGTGTGACAAATACAACAGAGATTTTTACATCGCATCGGTGTCCTGTGACAGTCCTATGTTGTAAAACTGGAAACAATGTACGTGCAGTCGTGCATAGGCTGAGGCTCCTCAGTGGGATGTGTTTACAAAGATTGTATACACACTTTTATTTATCATTAATGAGGTATTATTATAAGGGTTTGCAATATTTTGCAATAGTCATGATTACTGTTGTGTGTGTGTGTGTGTAGTCTGTGCGTGCGTGCGTGCGTGTGTTGAAGTCAAGGAAGAGCCTCTAGTAAGATGCATACTTGTGTAATGTGTATGTATAAGTATACCATACAGAAAGCAATTCTAAGAAATCTTGTGTGAGAGAGAGAGAGAGAGAGAGAGAGAGAGACAGAGAGAGAGCATAATGCAAATGTGTGTTTCTAGTCCAGCTATTCTACTTGCAGTCTGTGAGTGCATGGTCACGTCTTATCTCTAAGAGCTATGACAGGGGAATTCAGGGCGAAGAGGTCTGCATCGACAGCCAGTTCTAGTGCCACCAATTGTCTGTCATCCTGGGCGATAAGGCCGCAGGACACTGACAACCACAGATAGGACCCAAGCCAGCACACCTCGAGGGTGTCTGTCTGGATGTCTTGATGAAACGACAATCTGTCTGGACACGGAATTCCCCTAGTCTGGTTCCCACCGGTAGAATTGAGATCACAACAAATTGGGTGAAAATGAACTATTTTTGGGTGTATCTCTCTTGCTGTGGAGCTGATTATTACTGAACACTGGGAGACCGAATGGTATAAAATACCCTCTCAGTTTAGAAAATGACAAAGCATTGCCTGTGCTATTATCAATGAACTGTGCAGCAAGATTTTACATGTTTCATTTTCATTTCTCTAGGTAAACTAGGTTAAGAATTTATGTACGTTGCATGCAACTCAGCACTGCCTCATTATGCATGTGACATGCAAAGCTGATTATGCTAGCGTATTAAGCACAGTTGTTCACTGTGGGAAATGATAAACGCTGCATGCTGGTCGGGGGCTTGATTACAGGAAGTGGGATTTTGCATGTGGGGGTTATGTGACAGGTGTTTGTTCTGACGTACTCAGAGACCGACATGCATTAGTCCGACACCCTACCTCAAACCCTAACCTAACCCTTTAACCTCACAGGGAAGCCATGTGTGACTTAACCAGCCACGCATGTGTGGGACTCACGCATATGTCGAACTGTTGTGTGTGCGTGCGTGCATGCGTGTGTGTGTGTGTGTGTGTGTGTGCGTGCGTGCATGCGTGCGTGCGTGTGTGCGTGCGTGCATGCAAACCGCAGAGACGAGGTACAGTATGACTCATCCTGGAAGGAAAGTAATGCTAGGGGACACAACGAGTGATTATGTGCAGGTGGCACTGCTGGTGTGCACCTTGGTGGGCACGTTCTTCGTCGTGACTCCCAAGAACAATGGTTTTACTAATATTGGCTTCGTGACTTCGTGACGGTGTGTGTGTGTGTGTGTATGTGTGTCTTAATGAGGACATTTCTCCTTTGGTGGAACGGCTCATTATAGTCAAGACAGCCTCATACTGTGCAAAAGTAATTTGGTTGCAGTGTTATGGCTTTTTATAGATAGATAAATGGTCAAGGGTATCATGTATATTGCTGCTTTCAGTAGGTTTTCCACATAGTCATGGTAAACACGAAGGTGACTACTATAATGTTCACACAAGTTGCTTTAGCAATTAGACCTTTGTGACTGATTGCAGTACAGTAAACCAGTAGATACTAGATAGTCATTGCTGCATTCACAGCAGTGTAGCCCATTCTTAACTTTTAGTTTAGACAGAATGTCTAGACAGAGGGCCCAATTAAGTAGGTCAAATAATATTACGTATAATATTACTGTTTTAAGAGGTGGACGTGTGGCCAATGTCATATTGAAATTATAGGCACGGTAAGATGCGCTTTTGACACCCGTGGCATGAACAAAACGGCATTGAATTAGTCATGGGAGTGTTTAAGGAGTGTTTAAGGCGTACCCAATCAACATGTCCGTACTATTCTCTTTAACAGTCAGCTGATCTCACATACGGAATGCGCCCTTTGCTGCGAGTGGTATTACATTTCTGCAGGCACCATAGTTGTTAATAAAATTAACATACAGTATGCTAAAATATTCAGGAACGTGGTATGCCATATGTGTGTGCGTTCAACACGGCTTCCATAATACGAAAGGGCACAGAGAGAGGCCAAATTCTGTATTACCAGTTTACCACATGGGTTTAGTAATATTATTTGACCTACTTAATTGGACCCAGAATGTCTAAACTAAACTGTCTAAATGTCTGAAACATAAGCAGACAGACAATAGTGTCAGTCGTTCAGTCGTCAGTCGGTGTTCTACTGTATTAATGTCCTCTTTATGAGCTATGGTAGACCGAGTTTGACCTATAAGTCTGGTGTTTTGTACCAGATGGACTCATAGACAGTAGCAGTGTAGCCTGGCCGGAGGCTACATGCATACAGAGCTAGCGTAATAGTGACAGTATGACTCACTGCTTGTTTTCGGTACCGGGAACATCGTGTGTGTGTGTGTGGGTGTGTGTGTGTGTGTCTGTGTGTGTGTGTGTGCATATACAGTATGTGTGCATGTGTGTGTCCTTATTGTTTTACATAACACGCTATACGGTGGTATTTAAAGCCCAGTGAGAAGGCCAGGCAGTATACTGTGTAGGGCAACATGTACAGTACCACGTGGAGTGAAAAGCAGTCTCTGTGTGTACACTTTGTACCACATGTAGAACCTGAACCACTGAGCTCAACGTCAAAACGTCGGTCTGTAGAGGAAATCCGTGTCAGGTGTAAATCGCAGGGGTCAGAGTTTTAAAGCTGACCTTTGTACCTTGACCCTCTTGTTTCTCTTAGTTGGCACATTGGCTTTAGTGCACACTCAGCTAGCTGTCGATGAACAGAGAGGCGGGGGATCGGGGTGGGGCAGTTCGGCAAAGAAGGACCCCAGGGGTTGGAGGGTCGAAGGGAAGCGCAGGGATGCTGGGACCTCGCTTGATCCACTGGTCAATGCTCCTGTGCGTGTATGTGTGCACTGCGCACGCGTGTGTGAGAGCATCTGACATGTGTGTGCACTGTGCATGCCTGCAAGAGTCCAATGATTTGTACATATTTGTGTCTCCAGCATTTTGTTTTCTCATGCTGCCACTCTCCAACTGCACTTGGATACATAATACCGTACAGTAATGGGATATGTTCATTTAACTCAATGACAACTCAATGTACAAAATGACCTGTAACCTGCACTGCGCTTGGCCTCAGTGAAGAAGAGTAATGGATTGGAACGACGATACAAACTGTAGATTGTCAAATGGTCTCTCTCTCTCTCTCTCTCTAACTAACACACACACACACACACACACACACACACACACACACACACACACACACACACACACACACACACACACACACACACACACACACACACACACACACACACACACACACACACACACACACTCTCTCTCTCTATCTATCAAAGTGTATCTTGTTTTTCAGACTATCCAATTCAATGATGAGAAAACCTTTACATTGCCAAAGCAAACTTGGATCTGTCTGTCTGTCTGTCTGTCTGTCAAGACTGTCTGTCTGTCTGTCTGTCTGTCTGTCTGTCTGTCTGTCCTATTATTATCATGGAATAAATATAATATACCTGTACATCATAGAATAATATATTATGCACCTATCATAGTCTGGACACACTGCACACATGATCCATTCATTCTGATGCCCTGCCCTACATTGTAACATAATAGACTGCAGCTCCAGGTGGCGTCTCCCCCACATCAAAATGCCAATCTCCAGTAATGGTGGCTTCAGCCATGACCCTTAGCCAAAGACGTTTTTCAATCTGTCTCTGCCCTTCAAAACAGCATACCTTGCTTTCTGCACATCCGGTGAAGACTGTGCATTCGCATTCTTTCTCCCTTACTCTTTTGATCTCTTATTCTCTTATTTCTCTTCTTAATTTAACCAACTTTTCTTTAATTTGGCATTGGAACTCTGATTACTGTTTCACCCCCCCCATTCTAGGCAGGTCTTAAAGGGATGTAGTTCACCCTCAAATAATTCTATCGATTACTCACCCCATGGAGACTTGAATTCATGGATATTTGTTGCATTCATAAGCCAATACATTGATGACCAGCAGTGGTCCACTATGGAGACACAAAACCGTAAAACGTCTCCTATAGGCCATCATTTAACAACTACAAGCTCATAACCCATTTTGTGTAGAGGGAAGAAATTAGGGGACCAAGTATAGACCCATGTGGGATCCCTATCAACGTATAGGTATAGGCTAAGTGAATAAGAGCTGAAATGATGTCAATTAAATATAATATTCAGTACTGTTCACAAGAGCCACGTTAAGCTCACAGCCCATCAGTATATTAGGCCAGTATGAGCCAGGATAGAGGTGAAACATAACTCGTTTTTGAGTTTACTGTAGCTTCCATGGCAATTGAATGACTGAACATTACGTTTATAGGCATCTGTGTTTGTTTGGACAGTGTAGCATCCTGTATAACCAGGCTGTAAAGATATAGCATCCAGAGTTGTTTGAAAATGTAAAGGCTCTCAGTCGCCACTCACTCACCCTCCCTCCCTCCCTCCCTCCCTCCCTCCCTCCCTCCCTCCCTCCCTCCCTCCCTCCCTCCCTCTATACTATGTATTGTCTCTTGTTCTCTACATTGCTTTCCTGCCAAAGTGTCAGTCGCTTCTATGCCTCTATTAGCGTGGCCCCTCCCTCTCTCCACCACCCCATGCCTCCCTCTCTCCCTCTCCCCATCCCTCCATCCCTCCCACCTCAACCCCCTGGTGTAGAGCGATACTGCTGATGCATCACCACCCGAGATAATTTGTTTAAATGACAGATTAGGGGGTAACTCGATTTGTGTCCGATACAGTATGTAGTGTCTGTTACCAATCTAATAAAGCCAACACCCCCTCCCCCCCACTCTCTCTCTCTCTAATGCACACACACACACACACACACACACACACACACACACACACACACACACACACACACACACACACACAGCCCTGCTCTGGTCCTCTCATTCTCTCCCTCCTCCCTCCATCCGCACATGCTTCCCCCATGGCCATATCATAGCTGCTGCTATCAGCTCTCTGTCTCCTTCAGAGAGAGAGAGATAGAGTGTGTGTGTGTGTGTGTGTGTGTGTGTGTGTGTGTGTGTGTGTGTGCGTGTGCGTGCTTGTGCGACAGAGAGAGGCTCATCTAGGGCTGCAATACACTCGGAGGCAGGGGCCACCAAGCACCCAGATTAATTGAATTGTGTGGCTGGGAAGCTGCGAGATTTGGCGAGGCGCTCATTGACTCATCGATCGGCGTGGAGGGTCGTCAGAAATCTGCCTCGCGGCCGTGCCGATCAATCAAACAATTAAGCTCGGTCCCTGTAGCCGGCCATGCTCCATTTAAGTCTAACCTCCCGGCTCTCTACTGCCGCGCGCTACAAATTAATTGCTTTCTCACATTGGGCTCGCCACCATCCCTGGTCCTCCTGTTGGTGGTGAGGGGAGAAGGAGAGGGACTGTACAGTACATGTGTCGCACCACTTGTATCTATGAAGCTCCTTTTTGAAGCTGAAGTGCCTCCTCTGCAGTGCATGTAGGAGGGGAGTGTGTAAAAAGCCCAGTATCAGTCTTACTCGCTCTCACCCAAACCCCTTTTCTTCTGAAATCTAAGTGTCTCAGTAGCAACACTCTCACTAGTTTAACCACTATATCCCTACTTATATATGTCACAAATACTTTGTCGACAATGTCTGAGATATGCCCAAAACAGGGACACCAGGGTTAATGTGGTTAATGGCTAGTAAATGGTAGTTGTATGGCATAGTATGAGCTGCGAGTGCAGCATGTTTGGTTTGGGAGATGCGTCAGATGAGAAAAGCAAAGTGAGCAGTGGAAAGAGAGGCGGAGTCACCAGTACTGCGGCCTTTTCCTGCAATACACTCCTCTGCCGGCTCCTGCCTTCATCCTGGAAAACAATCTTCCAGGGCTATAGAACGACATCCTGTACACGAGGAATAACCGTTGTGGTAGATTACACCTCTTTCTGTGCTCCGTGACTGGAATCCTCTGCCTCTCTCCCCTGGCCATATGGCATTATCAATTCTGCTCACTGTGGTGGAGCCTGTCACCATAAAGCCTGATTTATACTTCGTCATGCGATGGAGTTGCACGCCGAATTGCAGATCAACAAGCTCACAACATGTCCCATTGCCTCCCTGGCATGTCGCCTAGCCCCAGCATCTGTTAGAGAGAGTCATTAAACCGCCTATAGTTCTCTTTCTCTCTCGCCCCTCTCTTTCTCACCTTCTCCCTCCCCCTCTCTCTATTTGTGAGTGTAATGTGTTGAATAGAAAGCCTGTGGGGCTGCAGATCGATGGAGGCAGCCCCACCCTATTTTAACTCTTAGCTGATGATGCCCTTGTGCAGTGAAAAGATTGCCATGGCGATGGCCATGATGTTATAAATCCAAGTGTCTGTATTGCTGATCAGTGTAAATTGTCCAGCTAATGTGTCCCAGGTGTCTTACCATGTGATTAACGTGATTAATTAATTGGCCCTGCTTAACCACCCTGATACTTTTCTCCTCCACTATTTGTCCACCACCACCCGTCGCAATTATTGGATGTGCGTTCGTGCACAACGTGAACTGTTGCTGACAGGCACACCCAGTCACGGGAGATGTACCGTATAGTGCAGACTGCAGAGCCAGTGGAATTGTGATAGATAATACTGACGTTTCAAAACGTCAGTATTTTATAAAATATTGTTTGACAGCGAGGCTACTATGCACTGAGCCGACAATATATACTATAGACTCTAGAGTGAGTTGTGTGTGTGTGTGTGTGTGTGTGTGTGTGTGTGTGTGTGTGTGTGTGTGTGTGTGTGTGACTTTCCAGGGCTAAGGGTGTGTGTCTGTGTCTGTCTGTGTGTCTGTGTGCGATTGTGCACAGTATGACATTTCCGATTTTTGGCATTTAGATTGATAGTCAGTGCAGTCTTACACACAGTAAAATCCTCTTGTTCAATTAACAGGATTTTACTGTGCATTGTGTGACATGAATGCAAAAGTAGAGCACTGGAATGTCTGCATGAACAATTGCAGGCCACTCTTAATCATAATAACATCTCCTTGATGTACTATTAAAAGCTACAACGATAATGAAGTACTGTAAGTCCTCGAATTGAGATCACGGAAGTAATTTTCAATCCTTAAAACTGGTGCTGTGTGTGTGTGTGTGTGTGTGTGTGTGTGTGTGTGTGTGTGTGTGTGTGTGTGTGTGTGTGTGTGTGTGTGTGTGTGTGTGTGTGTGTGTGTGTGTGTGTGTGTGTGTGTGTGTGTGTGTGCGTGTGTGCGTGCGTGCGTGTGTGTGTGCATGCTTTCGTGCGTGTTTTACGGGCTTTACGGGCTGTATCCATGTAGTGTGTACAGGGCATGCATGTGTCCTTAACTAAGTCTGGCCAGAGACTGATTGAGAGAGAGAGAGAGAGAGAGAGAGAGAGAGAGAGTTCAATACCTCCAAATTACTTCAATCTGACTTCAGAACAGTCATTAGCTTTCAGGGCCACTTTATACTGTGAGTATAGTATAGATTACCCACTTGAACCTTAGCATCCCCACTGTAGGAGGAAATAGTAATATTAGATGAAAATAGCTCATCTAAGCTCATGTCGTGTGGCATTCAAATAAAAATGACTGCGTGAAATGTAGACTGTATGAAATGTATTGCAAGAGTACATTTATTGGAGGTGGTTGGAGATGATTGCAGGCTGATGACTGGACTGGACCAATTTAGTGGTGAGGCAGAGTTTGATGACCAGTGTGTGATGAGTGACCTGTGTTTGAGGACAGACAGAGGGAAAGGAATACATATCACAGACAAAACAAGGGTAGGCCGTACGGTCCCTTAAACACAACATTTTGTTTTATGTATTATTTTAATTGTTGGGAAAACCAGGGCAATTTGGTACTGAATGTAGAACACTGGGACATTTTAATTCTTTCAGACAACGCATTGATTGAAATAAATATATTTATTGAGCATAAATATAACATTATTTTTACATAAATATGTATAAGCCTAGTTTGACATCAGGATCTGTCTCAATTCATTCATTCCCTGTAAGGGTAAGCATGAGACATAATAAATAAATGATATTTCAGGGGATACCCCATAAAGAGTAGATTGTATGGAGCCCGCACACCACAGGTAATACTGTAGCAAGACGTTCTTTATTTAAATACTGACAACGTTTCGATCTATTTGATCTTCATCAGATACCCCATAAAGAAACATAATAGAAGCAGCATACCATTCCTACTTAATATATATTTAAGTACTTTTCCAGCACCGGGTAAGAAATTTCAGTATTGTTGAAACAAATTGACGTGGTCACACCCTTCATGTAAAGATGTTCCAATCGTATCATACAAAGGTGTTAACTTGGTTTGTCTTGCTCTTGTTCCACTCAATTGATCCATTGAAAGACATTTCTGGGCTAATGTGCTCTTTCACCCGCCCGGTGTCTCGACTAAATCAGTTGTTCAATGAAGGGTGAGGGAGGATAAAAGCCAGCTGACAGATTTGCAGCTCTTTGACAGGAACAGCAAAATGAAACGCTATGTCCTCTTTTTATGTCTATTTCATATTTCAACTACCCTTTTGCTATAGAAAAAAATAACTATACATACAACCAAAAATAAATAGACAAAAAGGAACAAAATGCACACATGGGTGGGATCTACTGTATGACCATTATAGAAAGCAAAGGGATAGTTAACCATTGCCAGGAATGGCATTTACACTTTTTGGAACTTAGTGTGTGTATTCTGACCGTCGACCTGACTTGTTCCAACTTAGAAATGGAGAGCATCTCGTTGAGCCATCTCTTGAAACATAAACATTATTATATTAATGGACACTGCCAGAAATTATGTGACTACAGAACCCTCTGCAATACCACATCCACCATCACACATAGGGGAGACTAATGGGTACATTTGACTAAATTTAGATTGGGAGTAATGCAATCTGTGCAGTACTTTAAATGTAATCAATCTATATCAAGAATTGATAGAACTCTGAATACTAGACAGGCCCTCCTCCCACAGCTCATCTGATATTGCAATGCCCAGTTCCTCAGCCCACACATCTCTGAGATGACCAGGGTCAACCGACGCCCCAAAGGCAGGAACAAAGCTTGACACTAAATGTTCAGAGTTTAGGACGTTGAATGCATTCAGTTACAGTCTCTCATATTTTTGTATCTGTGTGACAAGAAAAATGGGAGCCACTAATGACTATCACACTCCCAATCTCCAATTAGCCCAGAGAAGCGCTGGTTAATTACTTCTTCCAATGTTCTCTTCGCTATAGCCACTGAGTCCTTTAGGCACTGTGATACTTTGTGTTGAAGAGAATCAAGCTTTCATAATGATTGTCTTGGGTGACGTTTCTACATGGCCTTGCATGTAATGCACCTGTGTGCATGCATGACTACACACACTCCACCAAAAATGATTCCCTCATCTGTGAGAAATTCATTTCCTGTGTACTGTATTGTTGCATTTTGAATGTATGCTTTGTCGTTTGAGAAATAGTAAAAAAAAAAGAAGAAGAAATAGTAAAATAGTCAAATTAGCAATAATCTATTTAATTAGGGAAATCTTTCATTTTTTTATTTTTTTATTTATTATTATTTTACAGTTTTTTGTACAGTATGTACACATACAAAATACCATACAAAACATACAAACATATACAACCCCCCTCCCCCTTAGGCTCAAAAAACAAAACGTGGTGGAACAAAGCAGTGGATAATTACAGGTTAAAACAAGTTAAGACAGGGACATCTCCATTTTCAGACAACAGTACCCTAGTCTGACATAGTCCGGAACAGTTTAATGAAAGGAAAAGTCTTCGACAAAATCTACAAAGGGACTCCAAGACTTTTCGGGCTCTGTACACTCTATACCTGAGTTTTTCCAGAGGCAGGAATGATATAACTTATTTTAGCCATTGTTGAAAAGAAGGTGCCTTATCCGATTTCCAATTAAGGAGGATTAGTCTACGGGCTAATAGAGAGAATTTGCTGTGGATATGTGACTGTACAGCTTTTTGAGGGGCGCTAGCCCCTCCTATGCCCAGCTTTGTGTGTCTACTGTGTACCACTGAATGTGATGACATGATTTAAGCACGGAATATGATGACCCCTCACTTCACACAAGTGTGATTTATTTTTAATCTCTCTCTCTCTAAACTGCTTGCCAACCAGATACCAAAAAATAGAACTAAAGCCTAATTTATATCTTGTCGTACGAATGGCGCCGGTCGCTGAAAATCTGTTCTTTTTGGCCCTTCCCCCCAAAACCATCCACCCCCTCTTCCACTTTTGTGGTACAGTAACTAAGGCAGGGAGGCGAGGGAGGTCAAACGTGAGGCAGCCTGCTATTGAACACTTTTAACGGGCACAAATTGCGCTCAGTTGGAGTCGTCAATACCTGACCCTCATGATAATCAAATGTGGATCAATATATGACCCTGTTGCAGGCTGATACTCAACCTTGTTATTCATCATTTAACAGTTTAATCAGGCCTGAAATATTCTTTCAGGGTTGTTCTTGTAAAGAGAACCTATAGAGTCATGTGCAATAACAGTGTCCTTAATGTCTCTTGGGATCAATAAAGGTTTATCTTATCTCATCAAGCCCCCGCATCTATTAGTACTCCTGAAATACCACTTACTCCATTGCACAACTTAACACCTCATCTGTTTTAGCCCCTTTAAATTAATGAATGAACACCAACATATGGCCAGCTTCTGTATGATTGAATATCTGACATGGTTTAGCTTTAGATGAAAAACATCCTTTCTCAGTTTCTATTTAAAATATTTAATCAGTGTGATTGGGAAGGGAGTAACAAACTCGATTGGTTATGGTTTAGTTCCCCATAAGGATCGTAATTTCATCTTTATTTTGCTTGCCAGGCTTTTAGACTAATAAGAAATGGTTCAATATCAGCACCTCATAATCTGTAGAAGGTATTACATCAGAGGATTATTGAGTATCTGTACATGGTTCCATATTTAAGAGCCCAAGATAATGTAACATAGCTCCTATTAAATGCAAAGTGTCTTACAGTGAAATACATATTTATGGTGGTTTGCCCAGCAGGAAACACTTTCGCCCTGGAACTGTGTGCTGCTTTCAGAAAATATGGGAACCAACCAAATCATCATAAAAGTTACACATATCACAATAATATTTAAAAGGAAAATCACAGTCACAGTAAAAACTAGAAAAAGGACAGGTAGGTTATTGTGGTCTAGAAATGTTCTGAATTCATTCATTATAGAGGTGAATTGTGTTACAATTCATATACTAAACAGTAGACTTACATTACTACAGTATAAACCCACGACCTATGTATTTCTTGCTGCATTCATAGAAACCTGTATAAACCCTTATAAGCAGTGCACATATACTGATACAGTAACAAAGACAGAAGTTATAGTTATTACTTACTATGAGACCTAGCAGATCATGTCTGTCTGTGTGTCCGTGTGTCCCCCCTTTGTGCCCATATATGGAGCTGAGTGAAACACACTCCATATTTGGACGTATAGCTGCTTTGGGGACTCCTTATATGGTTATGGCTAAGTTAAAAACTTAACTTAAAAATAAATCTTTAAAAAACCCAAATATGTACGAGCTGCGTTCGCTTCCCGCGTTTGCGCGTCTTACTGGTATATATATATATATACAGTATATATATATAATTATTTTACGGTAGCCGAGTGAATGGGGCGAAAACAACTATGGCGAGTGGAACAGTGCGGTTTTAACAGATTAGCGACACAAACTATTTTAATACATTTGATTAAAAAATATAAATAATATTTTCTTTCTTCTGAGGCTCACACATTCTTTGAATACCTTGAAGGCCCTGAAAATTTGCCACTGATATATATATATATTATATAATAGGCCTACCACCAGTAAGACGCCCTGAGGGCAAGGGCATCACTTGGGTGACGGGAGACTGCTGGGCGAGTGTACAGGGTTTGATGATGGCTCCATATATGCAGATCCAGGTGATCAACCATTCTCCATGTATGGCGGCATGACACGAGGTGTGACACGACACGACACACTGACTGACTGACAGGAAATTCTGGTTTTCATAGTAAACAGCAATAATACAGAAGTTTATGCAAAGAGGGAAGAGAAAACATGTGTAACCTTCCACCCCATCACACAGCATAGATGATAAGCAAGGAACCCCTTCATTCTATTGATCAGGGGGAATGTTCATCTTTTTAAAGAGGTGGTGCCACAATATTTTTTTCTGTTTTTCATGCTTCTATGAGGTGACAGTAGTTCATTAGACCTCCTTGTGTGGTTCGGTTGCTACTGTATGTGCAATGATGTCTTCCCTTTGTATTTTAGGTTTCTTCCTGGAGGCTGAAACCTTGAGAGTCAATAGTGCTCTTTTCCGATGTTCCAAAATCATACCTTCCCCCTCATTATCATACCAACAGGTGTGGGCTTGGCTAACAGACGCACGTGTAGAAATTAGCTCAACCTCTATTTGCAGGGAAGTGTCTCTTTATAAAGTTATGCTGTGGGGGATAGTGCATCACAACCTTTTCTAATGTCAAGGTTATGCCATATAATGTCTCTCAGATATATTCATAAAAGGCACACTCAATTCATCCTTAGGGGAATGTATGGAAAATAGTGAAGAGCAGTATTAGAAATATAGTACAGTACAGGGAGTTAATGTACTGTGTGTTGTGCCATTTGAAATGTGAGAGGGATTACGAATGTGAGTGACCTCTGTATGCGCTAAGTCCTCCCTGAGGTCCTCAGTTACAGTAATTCAGAACATTCAGGGGGGATCGGCCTGAAATAAAAACTGCCTGGCTGACTGACTGGCTTCGGTGAGAGAGGATTCATTTTCCCTATTAGCGGATTTAGACTCATTAAGAACGATTTGGCCCTGTTAATTTTCATTCCTGATAGACACGCCCAGAGACTTCCAATAGCGGAGGAGAGCAGTACTGTATTCTAAAGTATTGTATTCTAGTTGCATTGAAAAAGGAATCCTTATTCACTGTGCTGGGACCTCAGGGGGTTTAATTTCTGCAGTAGTAATATGAGTGCCGGTGATGGAGAGGGAAAGATATATATATATATATATTTTTTTTTGCGCAGGGAAGAACTGAATCAGCAGAATATATAAAAACCACCAGTATCACTTCATTCGGCTTCAGCTGAAAATGCATTCAGGCTCTCAGTTACAGAGATAGAGAGAAGCAACCCATTGTTTTAAAACTTGTGAAAGATTAATATAACGCTCGCATTGTTCCCTAGAGTTTTGATTCTGCTATTTCTATTTGTGCATACACTTTGCCTATATCCAATGCGGATGCCATTGTGATACGCCATCGTACCTGCCTTTAGCCGCTATACCTCCAGAGAATCCATAAGGGAAGTGCTTGCCTGTAGCACTAACAGGATTTCGATTGCCCTGCGTCAACCATTAAGTCATTAATTATCATTGTGCCTCTACAGCCCCTGGTCCCTGTCATTTGCATATGGAATACATGCATGCACGGATTGCATGCAGATGAGTGTGTGCTCACACCCACGCACGCACGCACGCACACACAGACATTGCAGATGTCTACATGCACAGCATACCTACCCTGTTGTATCAGTTTTCTGCAGTAGAGTCAGTCGATAGCATTTGTCCACACAGCTGTGTACATAGCGAAAGCAGACCAATATGTGAACTGCAGAAGAGGACTAGCAATGTGCTTGGCTCTTAGTCAACTAAACAATGACCTTCATTCACATCTATGCAGAGTGCAGACAGCATGGTTCCCTCCAAGGAGGAGGACTAGAGAGGGTGTGTGTAGGAGGAGGAGAGAGAAGTGTATGTTTCAGCCCAGAGCACTATAGCTGCATTTCCATGTGTTCCTGACTCTGAAACAGATACTCCCCTTTCACACAGGGAGGAGGAGAGGACAGGATACTTCTCAAGGTTAACATGCTGGAATTTGAGAGAACGAGAGAGCCAGAGAGAGAGAGAGAGAGAGATGGTATTTGAGAAAATTCTGTGAAAGTGAAGCAGATACTGTAGCTTCAGATACTGTAGTTGTGGAGAAATGCAGAGCTTGGGAAAAATAGAGTAGACATAGCAGGGAACCGTGTCAGCTTCCTGGTTCAACCACTTAAACCCTATATTGTTGACCGGAGTCCCTCAGGACACTATACTAGTAGCTTTTATGTTGTCTATTATTATGATGAAAGCTTTTGCTGAAAATAGCTGATTGACAAGCTCACAACGCTTTGCAGCAAATATGGATGCTGGGGTTGAAATGGTTAACGGTTCACAGACAATTTTATTTGACTCTATGAGAGTGTGCAAATGTAACCAAATGTACCCTTAATGGTCCATTTAAATTAAAACATAAAGACACACTAAACATGCACGCACATTGACACAGTGGCGGTGTACAGTATATGATGTGTTCCAGGAGAGTAGGGGCAATGCATACCTCTGATGGAGACCTTGAAATGCTTCCTTGTCTGCCGTCTGTGACTCCCTGACACGCACACATTCACACACATAGCACATCTACATACACACGCATACAAACAAACAAACACGCACAGTAAAAACAACGTGAAATGCAAAACACACACTCACGCAAACACACGTAAACATGGCGAGACATGCTTGATGGATAGGTCACACAACAGTGTCCCATGTCCATTTAATCATAGCAGCAGGTGAGACAAAGTGAGAGACTTCACACTGCAAAGGAGCCTACAGTAGATTGATTTGACAGAGGCCAGGGGCATGGTCTAGGTAGAGCGAGAGAGAGAGAAAATAAGATATGATCCAGAGAGTGAAGGGAGGAGCCAGGACAGGAAAGAAAGATGCATTGGGTGAGGGAAGGGATGGCAATGATGAATAAAGTCTGATTTCTACCTGAT
>NC_137876.1:36552176-36657176 GCF_963924005.1 Protomyctophum bolini
ATGAGAACCACTGTTGGACAATAGGACAATGAGAACCACTGTTGGACAATAGGACAATGAGAACCACTGTTGGACAATAGGACAATGAGAACCACTGTTGGACAATAGGACAATGAGAACCACTGTTGGACAATAGGACAATGAGAACCACTGTTGGACAATAGGACAATGAGAACCACTGTTGGACAATAGTACCATGAGAACCACTGTTGGACAATAGGACAATGAGAACCACTGTTGGACAATAGGACCATGAGAACCACTGTTGGACAATAGGACCATGAGAACCACTGTTGGACAATAGGACCATGAGAACCACTGTTGGACAATAGGACAATGAGAACCACTGTTGGACAATAGGACCATGAGAACCACTGTTGGACAATAGGACAATGAGAACCACTGTTGGACAGTATGACCATGAGAACCACTGTTGGACAATAGGACCATGAGAACCACTGTTGGACAGTATGACCATGAGAACCACTGTTGGACAATAGGACCATGAGAACCACTGTTGGACAATAGGACCATGAGAACCACTGTTGGACAATAGGACCATGAGAACCACTGTTGGACAATAGGACCATGATAACCACTGTTGGACAATAGGACCATGATAACCACTGTTGGACAATAGGACCATGAGAACCACTGTTGGACAATAGGACCATGAGAACCACTGTTGGACAATAGGACCATGATAACCACTGTTGGACAATAGGACCATGAGAACCACTGTTGGACAATAGGACCATGAGAACCACTGTTGGACAATAGGACCATGAGAACCACTGTTGGACAATAGGACCATGAGAACCACTGTTGGACAATAGGACCATGAGAACCACTGTTGGACAGTATGACCATGAGAACCACTGTTGGACAATAGGACCATGAGAACCACTGTTGGACAATAGGACCATGAGAACCACTGTTGGACAATAGGACCATGAGAACCACTGTTGGACAATAGGACCATGAGAACCACTGTTGGACAATAGGACCATGAGAACCACTGTTGGACAGTATGACCATGAGAACCACTGTTGGACAATAGTACCATGAGAACCACTGTTGGACAATAGGACAATGAGAACCACTGTTGGACAATAGGACCATGAGAACCACTGTTGGACAATAGGACCATGAGAACTACTGTTGGACAATAGGACCATGAGAACCACTGTTGGACAATAGGACCATGAGAACCACTGTTGGACAATAGGACCATGAGAACCACTGTTGGACAATAGGACCATGATAACCACTGTTGGACAATAGGACCATGAGAACCACTGTTGGACAATAGGACCATGAGAACCACTGTTGGACAATAGGACCATGATAACCACTGTTGGACAATAGGACCATGAGAACCACTGTTGGACAGTATGACCATGAGAACCACTGTTGGACAGTAGGACAATGAGAACCACTGTTGGACAATAGGACCATGAGAACCACTGTTGGACAATAGGACCATGAGAACCACTGTTGGACAATAGGACCATGAGAACCACTGTTGGACAATAGGACCATGAGAACCACTGTTGGACAATATGACCATGAGAACCACTGTTGGACAATATGACCATGAGAACCACTGTTGGACAATAGGACAATGATGACCATGAGAACAACTGTTGGACAATAGGACAATGAGAACCACTGTTGGACAGTATGACCATGAGAACCACTGTTGGACAGTAGGACAATGATGACCATGAGAACAACTGTTGGACAATAGGACAATGAGAACCACTGTTGGACAGTATGACCATGAGAACCACTGTTGGACAGTAGGACAATGATGAGACATCATCAGACTAGTGATCGTGTAGAATTACTGCGCGCATGCTGTGCTTCCCAGGTCTGTGATTTAATTGGCTGCACACTGAGTAGGATGGAACATCTGCTTTCTCTGCCATGGCGGCACATTGACTGGAAATGTAGATCTTCTGAGGCGTCTGCCTGCCTGCCTGTCTGTCTGTCTGTCTGCCTGCCTGCCTGCCTGCCTGCCTGCCTGCCTGCCTGCCTATGATCCTATCCGTCTGTCTGTCTGCCTATGATCCTATCCGTCTGTCTGTCTGCCTATGATCCTGTCTGTCTGATCTGTAGGTCTATCGGCCAGCTGTAATAATAGTAATTTAGCCCTAATCTGTCACAGGACCTCTGATTGGATTGCTCTGCATGTCTACCCAAAGTCACAAGGGTTCACAAATGGAGTCAGAAAGAAAGAGTGACAGGAGAGAGACAGAGACGAACACAAAGAGAGAGTGAAGAGATTTGATGGTTTTAATGTGTGCATCACTAGGAAACCTAAGCCCCTGTCAGACCTGATTCTCCAGAGGAATGAAATCCTTGGCTTAAATCCAGAAACCTCTTAAATGTGGCCAGCTTGGTCCAACTTTCTCACCCTCAGGGATAATGGCTGGTGTAGCAGATCAAAGGTTCTAGTCCCCAAATCCTCAATTATTCTGTGTGTGTGTGTGTGTGTGTGTGTGTGTGTGTGTGTGTGTGTGTGTGTGTGTGTGTGTGTGTGTGTGTGTGTGTGTGTGTGTGTGTGTGTGTGTGTGTGTGTGTGTGTGTGTGTGTGTGTGTGTGTGTGTGTGTGTGTGTGTGTGTGTGTGTGTGTGTGTGTGTGTGTGTGTGTGTGTGTGTGTGTGTGTGTGTGTGTGTGTGCGTGCGTGCGTGCGTGCGTGCGTGCGTGCGTGCGTGCGTGCGTGCGTGCGTGCGTGCGTGCGTGCGTGCGTGCGTGCGTGCGTGCGTGCGTGCGTGCGTGCGTGCGTGCGTGCGTGCGTGCGTGCGTGCGTGTGTAGTATGTGCAGTTTCACGCCTATTTTGTTAGTGCGTCTCTTGGCTCCTTATATTCCACACATTCTAAAACTGCTTGTTGTGCATTCATGTAAAAGCTATTGATTATCGTCCTCTTCATTTCTCAGCGGGTCAATACCTGTCCAGGACAATGCATGTGAACACGCAGCTGAAAATCAGGGAACAAGGTCCTTGATGTCTTTCTTCGTGGTTTCTCGCAAAAAAGGACACTAATTAGAGGCTTAGGCTGAGGGCATAGTCTATTGAGGGCTGCACAGTTTATTGTGGTCAGCAAATAACATGAACCTTCAATAGATGGCATGCTTTATAACCACGTACACGGTAAAATCCTGAGTGTTTTAAGTCAGGTAGTGTACAACACGTGATGGTCCATTTGTACACATTCTTGAGTTACAAATGGACTCTTGCTCATTCAATGCCACTGACTATGCTTGCACCTTTTGGTTCTCCAACATCTCAATGCTAAAAGCTAAGCTTCAGACTTCCCAAAACAAACTGATTCGACTACTTCTACTTCTTGCCTAAAGTCCATGACCCACCTGATTCCAACACGTTTTGCTAATCTGGGATGGCTCGGGGTAGAAGACAATCTGGTATACCCACTTATAGAACAAACTTGGAAAAATTCTCATTAACACTCTGGAATACCCTGACACCATCCCTTAAAAATTGTGGATCACTGTCTTTGTTTCAAAACAGGCCTGAATAATCAGGAGACCACAAGTGGAGATAAACAAAATGCGCACTGAGGATTTAGGAGTGTACTCTTTTGCTAACTTCACCAGACATATTTAGCCAGCTGTTTTCATGCCTTATTGGCATTTACAAGTACAACACTGATAGAAGCCGAAATTTAATTACAACACCAATTTATCATTACAAGCTCCCGCCCCTGTTGTGTTTCAAATCCCTCGACTGTGGAGGAGTTTTATTGCATTGTTATTCGTTGTCAATAATTCCGCAGACTTTAAATTATTATTGTATCAACAGAGCCTGGGTGTGCAGAGACACAGTGGTCTGAATTTACTGCTACATCATTTTATTACTGTGCCAATAAATATTCATGAAATCGGAATGACAAGCAAAAAGGGCAATTAAGTGTATGTTAATGTGTGGACTCAGACACTAATTCCACGACCAACATAAAGTGCTGAGTGACAGCTGTCAGCTCTGTATCCACTCACAGACACACACTGTATGTGCAATTGTTGTACCATTGTACTTTGTATGTGTGTGTGTGTGCGTGTGTGTGTGTGTGTGTGTGTGTGTTTGTGTGTGTGTGTGTGTGTGTCTGTTTGAAGCCAGGGAGTATGCAAGTATGTGCATGTATTTCATGTGAGAGGGATATACTGTTTGTGTGTGTGTGTGTGTGTGTGTGTGTGTGTGTGTGTGTGTGTGTGTGTGTGTGTATGTGTGTGTGTGTGTGTGTGTGTGTGTGTGCGCGTGCCTAGATTTCAGTTTGTCTTTTACTATATTCGAGTGTGCAGTATACGGTTAAATTAACAATGCAGTTGCACCCTGTGTGCGTGACACTGTGGATTAATCAGGCTTAGGTATATTTATTCATGAATCTGATGATCCTAAACATGTTATGGGTTGTCAGGCAGACCTCCCCATCTGTTTGGCTCATCAGGGAGAATGATGTCTTGTCCGCCAGCTGTCAGGCCAGCATTTGGACGAGGGCGTTCCAAACGTCCTATACTGTACCTCACTGCCTTCCAGAAACCTCAGAACGCCACCCTTGATGCTTTGCGCGTTTTTGCACATTAATGTCTCAAGGGATCATACAAATGACTTCACAGACCTACTGTACATATAGCAGGAGATGCTGACAGACGAGGTGGGAGGTTGACTGATGGTGGGGAGGAGGTGATTGTGTGAGACGCTGTTGAGATAGCGGAACAATGGCAGGGAAGAAACAAAGAAGGGTAGGAGGGCGGGGGGTGAGGAGGAGGAGGAGGAGGTGGTTGGTGGGTGGGGTGGGGTGGGGATGAGCTGACAGCACCTGCTGCAGTCCAAGTGTCTACTGTCGCAGTGCCTATCCCACAACCCCTCCCCCCCTCCCCCTCCCTGTCAGCTCCAATGAGGACCAGCGCCACATGCAGGAGCCGGTGACACCTAATGGTTGCATCATAAAACTGTACACAGACACGCACGCACGTGCCATAAGATTGAGCTGTGTGTGTGTGTGTGTGTTTGTGTGTGTGTGTGTGTGTGTGTGTGTGTGTGTTTGTGTGTGTGTTTACTAGTACTACTAGTGTGTAAACACTAAACAGTAGGGCTGTGCTCAAAATTTTGAATATCATATGCATATCATAATATCGTATCGATATACTGTATGAAGGATATGAGAGCAGGATCATGTGTGTATTTTTGTGCAAGCAAGCATGTGTGCACGTATAATCATGTACAGTATGTTCTTTCCCGAGCGCCCTGCAGTTTCATCATTATCTTGTCCAGCAGGAGTCATCAAAACATCCGCTCTCATTATGCACATGACAGAATGTTATGTGCTCCAGTGTCTGGGTGTAATTTGTCTTTTTTTGAGTGGTGCAACCACTCCAAGGAACAGCAATGTCCGTGTTGACCTATGTGTCCGTGTGACGTTAATGAGCACCAGTATATGACTATTAGTACCAGTAGGGGCGCTGTTGTGCCAGAAACAGAGAGAGAGAGTGCTGCACTGTTGCCTGCTAATGAGAGAGCGAGGGGGGGGGGGGGGGGGGGTAGTTGCACCACTCAGATTTTTTATGGCAGATTAGCACAAGTCAACTTTGCATTCTCAGTGTCAAGACAAGTGAAACAAGACAGGGTCTAATCAGTGGTTCTCAAAGTGAGGTCAGCAAAATGACTTAATATAAAACATGAAAATCAGTTTGACCACTTTAACCCCTGTATTCATCTTTTTAGAAAATTTTGAATATTTTAGAAAACATTTTAACAATGATCTTGTATGTCAGAAAAGATGTGGAAAGGATTCAGTGAGTGACTTCCTTGGTGATGCTCTGGACCCCCTTTAAAATGAGATGCTGCATCTCAAGGGGCTATCCTTTCAATAAATTCTGACCAAATTCAGCTGATATTTATATGAGACTCACCAACCCTCTTTTAGAACCCTACAGTGCCACGCCATAAAAATGTATTATATTTAGTGGTATTCCGTTACACAGGTCTGTTCTTGAGGTCTTTTTCTTGCTGCAGAGGGACCAAGGGAACTGAAGCCTAGTTACTTGGTGATGTACAACAATGGTTCTCAACATGTTTCATGTATTTTGACACAGACTCCGATCTGAAAGGTTTGTGTGTCAGAGACTCCATGCAAGATTTCTGTCATTTAAATGTACGAAAATAAAATGAGCTTGTAGATCAGCTATTTTCAAATAGGATACATGGGCATTATAAGGTTAAAGTGGTCAAAAGAAATGTGAGTGGTGCAACCACTCTAAGGAACAGCAATGTCCGTCCTAACCTATGTGACTATGTCCTAACCTATGTGACTGTGTTTGAGTACCAGTAGGGGCAAAAGTGGCACTGTTGTGCCAGAAACAGAGAGAGATAGTGTTGCACTGTTGCCTGCTAATTACACAGAGAGAGACAGAGAGAAAGAGGCAGGGGGAGAGGGGAGAGGGGAGTTGCACCACTCGGTTCACACGGGTGTGATTTTTTTCTTGCTATATTGACACATGGGCAACCAGGAGCCCTGGGGGTCCCTGGACCCCAGTTTGAGGACAACCGATGTACCATGTGTGTGAGTGACACATTGTTGGGTACAGTATGTCTGAAGAGGCTGCATGCCATATAGTATCTGGGGCACCATCCAGTAAAGCGCTTCTAGAGACTTGAGGGTATAAATTGCAGGGCCTAATACTTAATTTAGAGCTGCTATTTTTGGCGAGTGCCACCGTTGCACGCCAAAGTATAAATCAGGCTTAAGTGGCTGCAACCCAGTGAGAAGTCTGTTGACAAGCACTTGTGTGATTATTCTGTGAACATTCTGCATTCGTTCCGACGCCAATGGGCTCACAGCAAGTCAGCAACATGTGTGAGGCATGATGCGCGCATGTGACACATGCACATACATATGCACAGACTCTCAGCAGGACAACATATAACATGGCCTTTAATAATTAAACCCTGGAGGAAACAGCAGATACAGTACAGAGGCGTTACCATAATGACCTCATATTTACATCAAGCTACTGTGGCAATTTCCCGCGTTGGCTCTTACTCCCAGAATAATTGATTATTATTATGCTTGGCCAAGGCATGCTTTTCAGATATTATCAATTAAAATACACTGCACAATATATTTTACTGTCCTCCAAGAAAAGCTAATTTAAACCGAAATAAGGCAACAGCTTATGCGTAACTCAACAGGTCTGGATTTGAATAAGTCTCCTAATTTGGTCTCCTGCTATTCACCCATGCATTGACAGCCAACATGCATGCATTCAATGCACGCACGCACGCGCACACACGCACGCACGTACTGTAGGGCCGAGAGCACACTCCTTGATACACAGTAAAATCCTCAATACTAATTCATCAATTTGTAAGGTTCCATTTGTACACTCAGTTACATGAGTCCATTTAGTAGTCCACTGTTAATGGACATGACATTTCCTCAGGCTAAGTGTAGATCATGCCTGCAAGCACTTTGGTTGGTAATTATGAGACTGACATTTGATTGAAAGTTGGGACGAACGCTTTTTCCAATATATGATTCATGATCCTGTGCCTATCGGGACACAACTCGGACGGTGCCGAGTAGGCTGAACTTCACAACGCTCACTCTGCAGTGCCTCTCGTGGCTCAAGTCCGCTGGCGCTTCTCCGACGTGATTCGATCACAGGAGGTTGGGGCAGAAAGTCTAATGATTAATGAGGCAATGATGAGGCAGGTGCTGGAATGGGGTATCGTGCTGTATTTCAATGTGACTCCACCCCGTGACAGCACATGCGTTAACCACTGTACTTTCGTATCTGCACTGCATGCTCCCCATGCAGTGCGTGCACGCACGTGCATGCGTGCGCACTCACACACACACACACACACACACGCACACACACACACACACACACACACGCGCACACACACACACACACGCGCGCGCACGCACGCACGCACGCACGCACGCGCACACGCACACGCACACACAGAGCTGTCCAAAGCTGACAAGCTCAGCAGGACAAAGGCCTTCCTCCTCTTCATCATTTATTCACCAACACAGCAGACTGTAGCCCGGCTCATCCTATAGGACAAACATTTATTCTCAGCATTCTTCAATTTCCCCCACAAAGCTCTTTTCAACCTTCTGGGCATGGCGCTGTCACTATGTGGTAGCTCAGCCATCTTGGTTCCACAAGCCAATTCCGGTTGCTGGCACTTTGCGATCCGGTCAGATAGTGCTGAGAGGAGAGGTCTGTGTAACCAGATGCATAGATAATGGACATTAGATCTACCTCTGCCATATCAGCTGCATGTATGGATAAAATAGATGCAGTCATACCTAGGGTAAAGTCTGGGGGTTATGTCTCTTGAAGGTCTTTGGAATTGCTTTGTTGTCCCAGAGAGTTGTGCAAGAACTAGAATGTCTCAACTTTTTGTTTTGTCGTGCACAGCTCAGTGATGGTTGTCCGCATACAAGGCATAAGTGCCATAGCCCGGCATGAGGCACCTGAAGCGAAACCCTGTAATGTTCAGCTCTTTATCTGTCAGGCGGATGTACGTCAGTTCAGACCTGCCCAGTCTATGTGTCAAAGTGTCCCTGAGCAAGACATTTAACCCCTAACAGCTTCCCTTTGTGCGCTCATCTGGGCAATCTGAGCAGCCATCACCTGAGTAAAGCTTTAAAAGCTATTTCCTCTCCCCCGGGGACCAGAAGATGCTCCCTTGAGTAAGACTTAAATTAACACTATGGATTTTGTGTAGATACAGTGTAACTGACTTTAATGACATGGCATTTGCTATACTGAGTTCAACACGCCGCACACGCACACCACAAGCCAAACAAAGATGCTATCCTAATACTATCTACATTCTCCATCTCTTCTGTGTGTGATTGTGTCAGATGACAGCAGCGATCAGTCTCCCTGGTCATGGCAGCAATTTATTCCCTTCCTTCCCCCATTTATTTAGTCTTTAGTCTTTTTTCACATTGCACGCATCACAAATCAATTCTTTCCATAACAAATTGCCCCCCATATGGCCGTTTGTCATGAACCGTGCCCTAATGGCATTCATGCGTGCGTGCCCAGTTGATAGTTTTCCCAATGCAAATGGATTTAAAACGGTGGCGACGTCATTAGCATGCCATTGCTGTTAATAGGCAACGGGGAGGCATTTTCATGGACCATTACAGCACAATATGTCTGAGGAGTGGAATGGAGAGTGTGTTAAAGCTTTACAATTCCCCTCATGTTTTTTCCCCGTGGCATGCCTTTTATATCCGCCTCGTCTACTGAGATCTAGAACAATAATATAATTTGTAGAATGGCATGAGCCACGGTTTTAATTAGAGTCACCACTGGCAACTATATCAGTTGAGCAGAGGAGCACAAACATTTTAAAGGCTTTGTGACATGTTGTGTTTGTACATCGGGGGTGGATGCTGTTTTTAGAGGAACATACATCATAATTTGAATGATTCAAAGAGAGCTTGTGATGTGTTATTTGACAGAAAGTGCTTATCATTCTCTTTAGTGTTAGTCTTGGTGTGACAGTGTAATATTTTATACATGTGCATTCATTTTGCAAGCACTGGGTAATTACACACTAATGTAGTTGATGATATTTTGACTACCAGCTTGATCCAATTCAGAATCACAGCAGTTTGCTTGTGGTTGGGCATATTGCTGTTGACCCCACTCAAATATCAATTGCTTGTCAATGAGGCATCTAATGGATTACTTTAGTTTTTTTCAACCAAGGTTCATGTTTTAGGTTGTTATTAGAGAAAGTAAAGGATGAATGTTATTTTTTTTTCATTTGCTGCTTTCTTTCGTTTTAGGGCTTTTAGCTGTTTTTGACAGGGGGGTTGGGTTCATTCGAGCATGGGGCTAAATATGCATTATTTTACACAATTTTATAGCTATTTCTTTTTTATTATTTACTATAGTCATGAGCATTTGTGCTCCAATACATCGCCAAACCATAATAAATGTATTGCTCATCTTATATTCAATAAATATATATTCCATCCATTCATGAGTTGTCCTGACTGAACTACCAGACCCCAAGAAATTACATTACAATTACATTACAAATTACAAAGATCACAGGATCTACTGAATGTGAAGGTAGCCTACTGGGGAGAAGCCACACTGTGTGTCATAGGCTCAATGTCAGTTTGACACATTCAGTAGATCCCATGATGTCATTTCTTGGGGTCTGGTAGGACTATAGTAAATAATAAAAAAATAAATTGCTCTAAAAGTTTGTAAATAAATACATATTTAGCCCCATGCTCGAATGCCCCCGCCCCCCTGTGAAAAACAGCTAAAATCCCTAAAACTAAAGAAAGCAGCAAATGAAAAAAAAATTAACACTCATCTTTTACTTTCTCTAATAACAACATAAAACATGAACCGTGGTTGAAAAAAACTAAAGTTGTCCTTTAAGCTATTCCACTGATTGACTGTTTTCTTATGGCTAAACATCCAAAATGTAAAAGCATTATGTGGTCTACGTATATATCAAGGGTTCTCAACGTTTTGGATGGGGACCCCCGGAAATGCTTTGGCCATGTATCGCCAAAGCGATTTGCATGGGGACCCCCAAAAATAATTTGACGACCCCCCCCAAGGGGTCGCGATCCACGGGTTGAAAACCCCTGGTCTATATTGTAGTGGTACCTCTTTCTTTACTTCTTGGCACCTTACGAGCAAGAGTTTCCTACTCTGCCATGCCCTGATTCTCTGCCCACGACCTCATCAGACACAACCTCTGTTAGGTTAAAGTACTGTATTGTTACTGCATGTATACCTAAGATATACAGTAAGCAATCTGCTTACACTGGCTGATCACACCAGTGGGCAAGAAGATTGTACAAACTGTATAGTTTCTGCGCAATACGACAATGCAATTCAATATGCTCATGTTCATGTGGCCAAGAAGAGTAATGGCAAAATGTAGGGGTGGGTATTGAACTGTCAATACTAGTTGTGATGTGTCATAAATCAAAAACACGGTGAACTAATGAAAATATGGGAAACTGTAGCAGTGCATAGAGTAATGGAAACACAAACCCTAGAGCATATAAAACAGAGTCGTGGGTGTAGAATTTATTACTTGTTTATAAGGGGGGGGGGGGGGGGGGTGTCTTGGTAGCTGCTGGGATGAAATTTAGCTTGAGTTGTGGGCACCCTCTCTATGACTGAAACAAAATTAAGAACCTTTCCTGTGTGTTTACGGTTGACAATTCTCCAAAGGTGGGAACTTCTATTTGCGGCCAGGGGTAAAAATGCAATGCTACTGCAAAAACAATACCCACACAACACACCCACTACCGAGTTAAAAATCAATTAGTCAACTGCAAAGGGTTCAGTGAGCCTATGTCTGGGTAGTCCATGAACAATAAAGACAAAATATTGATTTCTGAATTGATTAAAAAAAAACTGTGTGCAATTGCATTTCGCCAACACTACATACATTTATGCACACACAAAAACAGGATATTGTGAGTAGGCACAGGAAACGTTAAAGCTGTAACTTTACTCTTCTACGCTGGATTTGAACCTGGTTGCCTGTGCCATTGCTGAAATTGATACCATTGAGCTAATAGAGCCTGCCTGCTTGCTCAGGGGATAAGTTGAATCTTGACCATGAGGTCAAAATCTGATCCTGTGTCTAGGTAAGACGTGACCTTTGATACAATCTAAATTTCTCAATAGAAGAGCAGGGAGACAAATTACAACCATATAGATTAGACAAAATTCCATGTTAATCATCCATTTCCATTAATTCCATCCGATTCTACAGTAGCTATCAATGCTTGCACAAGATAAGGACTGTTTGTTGTTTTTCAAGAGTTACTTATTGCAGGTTTTCCAATGCGCACCTGCTGCTAAATGATTCTCCCCTCATATTCTGCACACCCCCTATTGCTGATAACAGTTCTTTTTTTTGCCTGGCATGCAAGTCTCATTAGGCAAAGCAAAATACTCCACCCCAAATTTCAAAACAACCTCATGGTGGCTGTATACCAGAATCTATCTCGGATATTAGACTTGCCAACAATGTATGTGTTTGTTAGAGAATGTGGTGCTCTGTGAAAGTCAATCGTACTGTCCCACAGCATGCACAAATGCTTATCCTTGATGAGCTCCTCAAATGCCCTCATTATGTTCAGGCTAAAGTCATTCAGCTCTCTCGGTGCCTTGTTGTTGGGACATTGGGACTATAATGATTGATCGTTTCCATTCTCTTTTTTCCCCTCAATTTGAACATATTATAAAATAATTACATAACAGCTTTGCACAAGTGCTCAGGAACCTGCCTGAAATATTGCCTGTGCCCGGACGCTCTGGCCTGTACATTGTTGACCCTTTAATGGGTCAAAAGATATTACTCACAGTTCCATGAGACTTGACGTAAACGACTGTGACTGCAACAAGTTGAGAAATTGTTTGCAGGAGACTGGAAGCCTGCAAGTGTGAGTCATATTGAGATTCATGGACAATGTTCTACAGCAGTATGAGTAACAGCCTGAAAGGCTATAGTGCCGCAGTGCTGTGGGATCACACAGTCACATCCTATTGGTGCTAATGTACCAATTTGTTACTGCGAGAGTGTATAAATGTTACAATTTAGTGTACAAAACATTTGTACACTAAATTAACACAGAGGATTTTACTGTGCAGGACCGTCTTTACCCAGGGCTTGTGACTTCTTGCCTGGATAGAAAGAATGATGACGCCCCCATCTTAATCTTAATCTGCATCCTTATCCTCATGTCCCATTACCCCCTGACCTCGAGTCATTCAGTTACTCGTGAACCTCATGCTGTTTCATTAGAGGGATGATGCTGTACTTTTTCTTTGTTGACTATACCAGACATGCAGCATGTGATGGGAGATGGCATGATCTAAGGAGATCGTTTTGTTTCACTGAAGGAAATAGTGGCTCTGACTTGGTTCTATCATAATGGAAAGGGAGTTAATAAGGGAAGAAGGTCAAAAAGATCACAGGGACCCGGACCAGTGCAGTCTGGCTTCTTCCATCCCAAAACATACATAAACTGTAAACTGTTGTACATTGAAATTCTGTTTTGAATGTGATGTGTTTTAATCTATTATTACCTTTTTTTAACGGAATGTATGCCTCATTCTTCTCTCCACGACCCGCCTGTGCCAAAACGAGGGACCTAGTCTTTCTTTAATTGAATTTAATCCAGCAATTAAAATTTCATTTATTTAGCTTTTACTCACATGTTAGACAGCCTACATACGGAACCGACGTGCACGTGTACGCTTATTTGTCCTTTTTATGCTCCAAATGAGCCAAAATCCAGTGTTTGGAATGTTATTATTCCCTCTTCTTACATGCGTGGATGAAAACAACTCATAGAATTCAACTATATGAATACAATATTACACCATACCATAGATATAAAAAAGTAGATGCCTCATTGGTCGCTGCAGTTTGTTGGAGGAGGGGCGGAAGAATGTACACTGGGGAGGAAGTACGCCGGAAGTGTGGAAGGCACGTTACGTCACGCTGCCACTCTAGTGATTACTGGCCAATCACAGCGCATCTTTTCCGGGACTTATCAGACCCGAACATGCGCTCTGTGACGCACGCTCATGCTTCCGCGGGGCTTCGCAAGGAATCTCAGGAAAGTTTTCCCCTCCCTTGAGGACATACGCTCCAGAGCCGGAAAGCCTGTCTACGTTTATATGTCTATGGGCTACACGTCCTGGTTGCCTTGGGATCTCTTCTTCTACTGTGGTATTTCACGCATTTGACTGGCCCTGGCCTTTATATTTTATATATATTTTTGAGTGGTGCAACCACTCCCTTACGGAGCTATGTGTGTGTGTGGCTGGCTGGCTGGCTGGCTGGTTGGCTGGCTGGCTGGGTAGCTGGCTGGCTGGGTGCGTCTGAGCACGAAACCAGCATGGTTGTTTTTCACCACCTGTGCGCTACCTAACACACACACACAAACACACGCACATATTAACTGTATATATGATGATTTCGCCCCGGCACCCTGGGTGCGTTCCTGTGTGTCTGGAGCTTCCCCCCCAACCAAATATTGTGTCCTGTGTGTGTACTGCCTTGAAGGGCGTGTCCCTGCAGCTCAAGGGGAAGCCTCGTCTTGTCTTGGGGTAGCTGTGCCGCACTCAGGGTTTTCACTGCGAGGCATCTATGAGGCACTGCAACTCGGCCATGTACAGGACAGAAGGAAATACAGTGGGAGGTCATGACTGTCACTCAACGTGAACACACAAGTACATATACAGTACAGTACGCACACACGCGCACAGCTATGCACACACAAAAGCCCCACCTTTTCATGCCGTTATAGTGCGCACCGCTCATGGGCAGCTTTCCTCCTTGTCGACCTTGAGGGGTGGATGCTCTGGTGGTACGGCGGGGCTGAGTGGCCATGTGGAAGCTCATAAATAAGAATGACGGATGGCTCTAGGGGCCCAGGGTTGAGGTGGGGGTGAGGCTTCAAGCAGGACCCCGGCAGAGTGAGCCATGACGCGGACACTCCTTGTCCCGGCGCCTCCCTCACCCATCTGGAGATTCATTACGCCCATTTCCTCATTACCATCCAAACACCCCCTCTCCTCTCTCTAGGGAACCTTGACTCCTACAACCCCCCCACACCCCCCCCCCCCCCCCCGCGCGCGAACGCACGTGCACACACACACACACACACACACACACAGACACACACAGACAGACACACACTTCCCCCACCCACCACCCTACTCGCCCACACAGGCTACATCACGAGAACAACCATGCAGTCAGGCTACTGCAACTCAATCTTGTCTTTTCTGCACCATGAAAATCACAGATCAACCAGGCTTCCAGGATTACAGCGATAGACGGTGAAACTTCATATTCGTCTTATCAATTTCCACTTAACGGAGCCTATTTCATGCCGCCACGACGTATCTCTTATCACATGGGCAAGGAAGGATCAGGGGCCTGGAACAGTTTTCCCATTAGCACTGCCTGCATGATGCCGGCTCCACGCTCATCATTCACCACTCTGCCCTATGAGCGCATGCAGCCATTAGATGTCGATACAAGCCGTTGAAAAATCACCCTCACAGAAAGCAATCTGCCAACACGACCCATAAAGTTAGCTCTGGATCTATACAGAGGGCTATGGCTCTAAAAGCCTGCCACACGTGCTTACATATATCATACGGCAATTAGACGGCGGTAATCGTGGCATTCAATAATGGCATAATCTATTCTATAAACAAAGTTTTGGACGTTTCTTAATGGACTGTTCTTGTCACAAACACTTCAGGGTGGAAACGGTGTCCGCTCAGCAGCATCAATTGCTTTACACAGTGAGCTGTGCGTGCGTGCGTGCATGCGTGTGTGTGTGTGTGTGTGCGTGTTTTGTACGTGTGTGTGTGTGTGTGGGGAGGTTCTCTCCCACCAAAGCTATGCGTGTATAGAAGAAACACCTCATCCCTTTCACGGATAAGACATTTTCCATGCAGGCTGTAGCCATAAAACTGAATGCCAAGACACGGAGAAGGACCTGACATTTCAGCTAACCTTGTAATAAAGGATATGACAAAAGTGCTGACGGAATATCCATTCCCCTGTTTGCATCGTGTGTGTGTGTGTGTGTGTGTGTGTGTGTGTGTGTGTGTGTGTGTGTGTGTGTGTGTGTGTGTGTGTGTGTGTGTGTGTGTGTGTGTGTGTGTGTGTGTGTGTGTGTGTGTGTGTGTGTGTGTGGCGGGTGGGGGGAGTAGGGGGGGGGAGTGGGTTAAATGTATGTTTTCACAAAAAAAAACAAAGCAACCCTGGCCATGTGTTATAATAATGGAGACATTGTATACAAATTCTACTAACTAATTTATCATAATATACCACAAGTCATTACTGCATGCATTTATAACTATGTGTATAATCAATTATATTACAGTATGTAGTGACTACAGTACATCAATTACCTGTAAAGGGTTATAGGGTTCAAACAGGCCTCTTCACATCTTGATTGTTAATATCAATTATATAATACTAGGTGCATTTGCAATTTCTACCTTCTTCGCAGGTGCTTCACCCCAGGGTGGGAGGATAATTAGAGGAAATTAAATAAATATCGAGCCAACCCTCTCTCAGCATCAGGATCTAAACCCAAAGGATAAGAGCAAACTGCTAGAGACAGCAAACATGTTGGCTTGGTTCTGATTCTGTCTGTGCATTGTTGATAAGGGCTATAGTTAATTCAAAGGATTGTATCTGATCTATTCTTTAGAACTAAGATGTTTGCCTTCAAAAGCCATCATAACTTGATAATGCTCCGGAATCACTTACTCCATTACCTCATACAAAGATTAGCTGTTAATGAAGGCTTCACGATGCCAATCTACTCAGCGGTTGTATTGCAGTGCTCTTGCATGACCTGCCTGCCTGCCTGCCTGCCTGCCTGCCTGCCTGCCTGCCTGCCTGCCTGCCTGCCTGCCTGCCTGCCTGCCTGCCTGCCCACCTGCCTGCCTGCCTGCCTGCCTGCCTGCCTGCCTGCCTGCCTGCCTGCCTAGCATATATGGGGTGATGATAGCTGACACGCACAGCCAGATTTTCAGTGCGAGAGCAGCAACTGCATAACACCCCACCCCACCCCCACCCCTGCCTGTCGATGACACTTGATGCCTTTTCTGTCAAAGAAATGAAAGCCTTTCCATCATCTCTCCGCTTCTTACTTTTCAGCCTTGCGAGTGCAAATTATTTTAGTGCAGTCTTGCTTGTGTGCACCTTAGAGCTTTTTGGTGCCACTTATTTATCCCCTTCACTCTCTTTTCTGAGATGGGCCTGTTGTGGGAAGAGAGAGAGAGAGAGAGAGAGAGAGAGAGCTGGTGGATGAAATGTGCTGCCATATTGTTTGCTGTCTTTAACATTACATATTTTGCCTGACTCTGGCCATCTGCGTGTCTCTCCATACCTTGGATCCTTTCTTGCCAGAGAAAACTGCTGTGAACAGTGTGTCCCAGAATGCTGTGGAGGTAGCACACCTTCCACGCACACACACACACGCACACACGCACACACACACACACACACACACACACACACACACACACACACACACACACACACACAGCCCACCACCGCCCCGCCCTCCGCACTGCAGTATACAGTAGGAGGGCTAAATGTGAGCCTGCATGGTGCTTGCTGTTTGCTTTGGGTGTGTATCGATCTGGTCTAGGACACACCGCTCTTGAAATAGATCCAACAAGAGAGGGAGGGAGAGAGAGAGAGAGAGAGAGAGAGAGGATCCTAACGGAACACAGGGGGATGCTATACTGTATGACGGTGTGGAAACTGCACCCCTGTCCTCTTTCTCTCTCTTTCTTTATGTCTTTCTCTATGTCTCTCTCTCTCTGTCCCAGTGAGGCAAGAAAGAGAACAACGTGACCTCTGTGTGTGTGTGTGTGTGTGTGTGTGTGTGTGTGTGTGTGTGTGTGTGTGTGTGTGTGTGTGTCTCTTGCACGCACGCATGCACGCACAGGTCGCACACACACACACACACACACACACACACACTGTGCAAAACCTTCACCTTTCCTCTCCCCCTCGGGGACTGTGCTTTACTTACTTCTGGCCCAGGCCGGCAGTGAGGGTGTACAAAGTCTGGGGCTTATATATTTAAATACAGAGACTAGGCCATAAATCAAAGGTGGTAACAGTTGTTCCTCTAGCCTCTTTCTGAAGTTATTAATGATGTGTTGCAATGCTGACGGAGCTGGGCTGGTCAGGGAGCCAAGAAGCATGCTGCCTGCCCTGTGGAATACAGGCCCGTGTTTAAGACCCCTAATCCTGTATAGCTAAGTGTAGGAGTGTGAGATTCTTCTTACAGGAAGTAGTCTGTGGGTGCATGCATGCATGTTGTGTGTGTGTGCGTGCGTGCATGTGTGCGTGCGTGCGTGCGTGCGTGTAAAATTATTGCCGTTTAGCGCAACGCGTTCGGTCGTTTTGACATCTAAAATAACACGCGCATGCTTACTTCATGTGGAAACAATGCAAAGCTCATAATCCCCGTATATTTGACATAGCATGATTAAAATGGAGAGCTTAGAACAAGAATGGAAGAAAGAACGCGCCTTGTTATGCTAAACACACAATTTCCTTTCCAAGGGCTTTTAGCTTGGGAGAAAGTAAAGTGGAGGAAGACTGAAGCATGGTTTTCTTTACTGATAGAGACATGCCAACAGATGGAAGATAGATGGATACAAACCCTCTGTGTAGACGGGGAGTATAGGGCAGAATCTGTGATTGTTCTCCACTGGTGTGATGGGGGAAGAGACAAAGAAAGATGGCAAGGAAGCAAGGATGACAGAAAAGGACAGATTATCAAACAATTTAAATCGTTTTATGGAGCGAGTAGTCTCTCGAGACGGACTGTTGAATCAGAGGGCGCTGTTTCCCCTTTGTTTTGCAGATGGGTTCCCAGATCGTAGGCCGAGTGAATGAGTGGCGGTGGCTTGGGAAATGGTGTGACAGGGTTTCAGATGACATGTGAAGTGGCAAGTGCAGACCTGTAGCTGCCTTTGTCACCCCTATTAACCTTGGAGCCCCTGATCCCCTGACACTGGGCCGAGGCATTAGAACAACTGACCTCAGAACAGCAGTGTCAGAAGTATTCTAAACACACCACAGATATATTTTTCCACTGGAGAGAGAGAGGGAGAGAGACCCTTTTTGTGATTGGACAGATAATAGAGATAATCTTCAAGGAGATGAGGGGAAATGATCATTCTGAATGAAATGGTGTGAGCTTTGTACTGAATGAAGCAGGCAAGTGAAAAGAGGATGGCAGAGTGCTAGATAATTTGCACACACGCACGCACGCACGCACAAAGTGATAAAGTGTCTGCCTTCTCTGATGTATTGGTTCAGCTTAACCAACACACATGCATTAAAATACTCATCATGCACACCACACACATGCACACACTACAAGAGACTAAATAAAACAGCTGTTTGTATCCATCCAGCCATTATATGCATACCAACTTGTTGTAGCCCTGCTTTACGGGATTTCATTGTGCCTGCAGGTTGAATTAATGAATGTGTGTGGTATTTAAGCATGAAACCTCAAACCATGTGACATTCACTGTGTTGGGTTTCCACAACACACATGCCCCTTATCGTGCATGCTACTATGACAAACGGCATGAACTCCCCTCCCCCTCCCCTTCCCTTCCCAGTAGAACACTGATGTCACCCTCTGCACTGTTATCGGTTTAGCGAAATACTAGGTTCACTCACACTTTTCTTGCCTCGCTCACCCAGGCCCTTTGAAATCAAAACGCCTGCGGTTTCCAAGGCTACTCCATCCATCACCCATCCACCCATCCATCCATCCGTCCATCCTTCTCTCTTCCTCTCCCTGGAGTCAGGTTTCCTGCTTCAGGGAGAGGCAGGACTGGAGGATGCTTTCAAGCGCAAATAACATGCATTTTAAAACTGCTTTTAATATTTAATAATCATATTGTCTATGTCCCTCAAAGTTATTTCTAATGGTTTGAGCCTCAATCACCACTCTGATATAACCAGCTTTGTCAATTCTTTCTGGACTTTGAAAGCAGTTTTAGCTGCAGTACCACAATGTCCTGAGGAGGAGAGGGTGCTGATATGCAGATTATTTAATATTTGAGTCATTATAATACTCATGCTAGATAAAACCAGGCTTGTTTCCATTCCATGCTAGCTTGGAAAATCAACAATGGTGGACATTGTAAACAAAGTGGAAATGCAAATTTGCAACTGAAGACTGAAGAAAAGGAGGAATTATACAAAGTAGTGTGACATTGATGACATCACGATGAGGCCAAAATCAGTCGAGCTGTTTCTGAGAGCAATTTCCATTAAAACACCCATATGACATGAAGGCCTGATTGTTCAAAATTGGTTCTTTGTGGGGATAGAAAACACACATGGGAGCCCCAAAAACACAAAAGAAATTGAAAAAGTTGAATTTTATGTTATAGCTCCTTTAAGGTCCCGCTGGAGAAATGGATCCACTTCCATACGTTCAGCTGGGTTCTGTGGTCTGGGTTCAGCTGGGTTCTGTGGTCTCGAGCGTTCAGCTGGGTTCTGTGGTCTCGGTTCAGCTGGGTTCTGTGGTCTTGAGCGTTCAGCTGGGTTCTGTGGTCTGGGTTCAGCTGGGTTCTGTGGTCTCAAGCGTTCAGCTGGGTTCTGTGGTCTCGAGCGTTCAGCTGGGTTCTGTGGTCTCGAGCGTTCAGCTGGGTTCTGTGGTCTGGGTTCAGCTGGGTTCTGTGGTCTGGGTTCAGCTGGGTTCTGTGGTCTCGAGCGTTCAGCTGGGTTCTGTGGTCTCGAGCGTTCAGCTGGGTTCTGTGGTCTGGGTTCAGCTGGGTTCTGTGGTCTCGAGCGTTCAGCTGGGTTCTGTGGTCTGGGTTCAGCTGCGTTCTGTGGTCTGGGTTCAGCTGCGTTCTGTGGTCTGGGTTCAGCTGGGTTCTGTGGTCTCGGTTCAGCTGCGTTCTGTGGTCTCGAGCGTTCAGCTGGGTTCTGTGGTCTCGAGCGTTCAGCTGGGTTCTGTGGTCTCGAGCGTTCAGCTGGGTTCTGTGGTCTCGAGCGTTCAGCTGGGTTCTGTGGTCTCGAGCGTTCAGCTGGGTTCTGTGGTCTCGAGCGTTCAGCTGGGTTCTGTGGTCTCGAGCGTTCAGCTGGGTTCTGTGGTCTCGAGCGTTCAGCTGGGTTCTGTGGTCTCGGTTCAGCTGCGTTCTGTGGTCTCCAGCGCTGCCTCTCAGGCTGGGATGTCATTTGTCTGGGCAGCCAAGTGGTCTGAGCCAGAAATACAGCATCTGTAAAGTTCCTGTAATGCTGTCAGAGCAAAGGATCAGTCTCACCAGCACGCTGGTGAGACAAGCAAGGTCACTACCAACCCTGAGAGAGTTAAGAGTGTGTGTGTGTGTGTGTGTGTGTGTGTGTGTGTGTGTGTGTGTGTGTGTGTGTGTGTGTGTGTGTGTGTGTGTGTGTGTGTGTGTGTGTGTGTGTGTGTGTGTGTGTGTGTGTGTGTGTGTGCGTGTGCGTGTGCGTGTGTGACCCCCAGTGTGATAGCATTAAGCCATGGACCCCCATTTGATATTGTTTTTATTTTATTTATCTCAGAGTCCCCAATCTACACTGCAAAATCCTCAGTGTTCATTTAAATGGAAGGTTGCTCGTTCGTCATAAAGGTCATGGATGTCATCTTATAATTATTGATTTATCACTTCACTCACTTCAAATTAATTAATAAATTTTTATGCCTGAAGCATTATTACTATGCTTCAGCTTTAAACTGCCGTCAAATGAAAGGTTAAAGAAACAATCATAATAATTATTTAATATAATAATAATAATAATTTTCAAAAAGATCAACTACACCAACGGTGTGGTAGGTTGAGCGCCCTCGGTTCAATCAAGGTGAATTCATGAAAGCTCATCAAACTGAACGTGTTCTGACTTACTGCAGTGTAACAGAAATGTAAATCAACCTGTGTTTTTTAATGTGGAGATTTATTAGGCGGGTAAGAATATGGTTTGACCCCAAAGAAATTGTAACAAAAGGTTTCTCAACTTTTTTTTGTAGTATTAGGTGTCCTTAATAACATACTAAAAGTTTACCAAAGTTTGACCACCCGAAAGGTCTTATTTTCAAGATGGCCGCCGCCAGTTATTAAAATACCATTTACTCCTCCATTATTCATCCTAGAAAAATAATTTTGGTGTCTAACCCTATGTTTTGGTTATCTAGGAATCCAATTAGCATATATAAATTATATATAAAAGTACAATGATATATTAAAGCAATTGTTTATAAGGTTATAACAGTGTAATAGGACATTTCCCATTTCTATAATGCCGTACTGCCCAGGATTGGTGAATTAATCACCTATACACATTCTGTTGAAGCTTTCAGGAGATTTATTTTGATACCATAACAATAAGGAATATATTCATTATTACTGGGTGGTACTGTCATGTGACATTTGTAAAAGCATGGCTGCCAAGTGATAGACTGCATGGGAATATTACACAAATCATGGAATAAATTTACAGAGAAATGTCTGCACTATTTTGTTTGTAAAGGTGCCTGGCAATAATAATAATAATAATAATAAAATTAAGGTTAGGGTAGTGGTTCCCAAACTGTGGGCCGGGACAAACATTGTGAAAATAGGCAATCTATAAAAGCTCACAACGCTGAGTGTCTTTGCACCAAACACACTCAGTCAGTAGAACCAAATGGCCACTTGTCTGGTCTATGGGGAAGATGGACTCCTCAGTGGGGATACAGAGAGAAATGGGCCCTCATGGGCCTAGAGACTAGAGAGGTTGTGTAAGTCAGTACAGAGCTATCACACATGTAGCTTGGTATATAGGCAGGTGGTGGAGTGTCGCACGGATATAGGGTTCAGTTATGCTTGTCACAGACATCTTCTTATTCCCGAGACTGTAGTAGTTGTGTGTGTAAAATTAATTTCACATTTACTTTGTGTGTGGTACTGCTGGCAATAACCTTGAACCCTGGGCTCCAGTCTCGGTCTCCCCATAGAATCCCAATCTAACCTCCCTCCACGCTGTGTCCCTGCTGCTATCCAACAAACAAGCATTTTTTTCTGCATGTTTGAGGGTAGCTAGGCCCTCCAATGCATGTCTTTATGTCATGTGGCAGCCAAGACTATGGACTTTAATGTTTGTTTAGGGTACTAAATGACAATGTATACGACATGTGGCCGATATAAATACAGTGGGCGCCCCTCATTTCGTAATTTTTGCATTTTTGTACTAGCTGTTCTAGAGAGGGGAGAGGACATTCTGCACCATAATGATCAGTCACTGGGGGCCCCAGTAATATTAATGGTCAGACACCAACCAGACGCCGACTCTCCTGTGAGCCAGTCCGACATAGGGACACCCCTGTCTGCCTGACAAAAACATCATGCACCACGTGGAGGTCTTATAACCACCACTATGTGGGTCTCACCCTCCTGTATACCTATGCCCACTCTAAGCGCCTAGCTCGAAGCCAGCAAGAGGTCCATTTGGGACCAGCATACATACATTTAGGAAAACGACTGTCTGCCTGACAGTCTTGCAACATGTGGAGGTCTTATAACCACCATCAGTGGAGACCGTCCTCACTACCTATGCTAACTCAAGAGGTCCTATCTCGGGAGTAAGAGCCAGCATGGTCCACATGGGACCAGTGGGACTAGTGAGCCAGGCGACATATAGGAAGACTCCTCCCAGCCTAAGCTAAACCCCCAATTCCTTAGTTTCTACCTCCTCCACACTCCGTTCTCCAGCATGCCATGACTTAGAAATCGTTTGAATCCCAAATGCAAATTTGCTTTTGGAGGGGTTGAGAACGAGGAGAGTGCAGGCTCCCTAAGCCACTTGGAGTGAGATATGGCAAAGATGAAAAGATCTTTCATGTATCGTTTGCAGAACTGTCTTTGTTGAAATGTGTGGCATATCATTTCTCCTCCTCTACATGACAATCCTCGGAGCTCCGGAATGATCCAACAATCCAACTGTGTGACATGTCATGATTGCTGTTACTTCAAAACGATGCAGGTCTATTCCCCCCTCCTGGACATGAAGAATGTATACTTGAATATTGGAATGTGGCTATTGCAAATGCACAACATGGAGGTCTTAGAACTACCACCACAGGGACAGACAAGCTCCAATCTCTCAAGCTCTCAAGTGCCCCATAGCTTTAATGGGACATGTATGAGCCACCTCAGACATGCAGAGAGGAGAAGACCATGAGGGTCTTCTTAACTTTGCTCTTCTGTGCTCCAAGTCCCCAGGGATAAATCCAGTGACCCCCACTCCCCTGTACCCACCTGAGGGGAACCCTAGGCCCACTAAACTCTAGACCGGACCCCCCTTTACCTTCTCACCCAACCCCACCTATCATACGCCCCTCTGCACCCGGTAGAGACTTCTGACTACTCTGCACTAAGAGTAAATAGAGCGTCGCAGTCCCGCCCCCTCGAGAGACCCGGAAAATAAATCACCGTTCATTTTCCTCATAGACTTTTCAAAAAGTATTTATTTAAAGACGGTTACGCCGCGGACAAAGCCAACTCTTGTGACAAATCATGACAATAAACACAATGTTTTGGGCCAAACAAAGCATTAGAAAGTAGAAAAAACGGCAGGTTACAACACTTGTTGTTTTTCTTCTTTGTAATTATTTGTTTGGTCCAAAATATTGTGTTTGTTGTCATGATTTGTCACGACAAGAGTTGGCTTTGTACGACGCTTATAAGGTCTTTAAATAAATACGTTTTTAAATGTCTATGGGAAAAATGCATAGGGAATTATTTCCTGGGCCTGGACTGTGATGCTCTATAATGTCTTTTAGTATGTTATTAGGGATACCTAATACTACAAAAACTGTTGAGAAACCTTTTGTTACAATTTCTTTGTGGTAAGGTGCTTTTTTATCATAGATTTACTATATATGCACTTACTTGTGTTATAGTGAGAAAGCACTTGAGATTGTGGGCCGTAGCATTAAAGCGCTAACCTGACGCTGCCAGATCCAAAAAGCTTGCTACACAAATTTGTTTCACAGCTTATTTGGATCTGGGATCGCGGAAGCAAATTCGATGACGGGGCTGTTCCTTTTTTTCAAGATACATGGTAGATGATTGGATGGGAGCGTCTGTCTATCACCGTGTGGGCGTGCAAACACAACCAATCATATCGACGTGTCTATATACGGTCACATCCGCATCCCGCCTTTAGCTCACGCTGATTGGTTCGGTACGAAGCAGATCTGACTCAGGGCTCAACTCCGTCAGAGATCCCAGATGAGTGTTGTGTTGGGGAATATGTTTCCGCAATACCGCCCTCATCTGGCAGCGTCAGGTTATTAAAGCGCAGGTTCCATTTGAAAGCGGTAATTTTAAATTCTAATTCAATATCGTCGTTGTCGGGAGGGAACCACCTAACCCTTTTGATAATTGTTTTCCCATTGCTATTGAACACCCCTTTACGTCTCTGTGTTGATGAAAAATATATTGAACCCATGAAAAGTATAAAAAAGTGCTTCACTCTATTGGACCCTCCACCACCTCTCCCCATCTCATGCAAGTAATTGACTATATAAAGTCACAATACTAACTTTGATGAGGCAGTATTGCATTGTTTTAAAAAAATATACGTTTTTCTTCATTTCCTGAAAAATGTATATTTTTCATTTTCTGAAAAAATTACATTTTGGAGTTTTGGAGATATACTGTAATATCTCTATACAATGGGCTTTTATTTGAACCATTTTTACATTCTCATTTTGTCAAGTGGGAACCAAACATCTGTTGACTCATTTTGTCTGCTATTTTGGAAAGTGCTATGAAAAGTATCCCAGTCAGCAGAGCACGGTTTGGTACTTTGTATTGAATGAATGAGCCCACTCAGCCCACGCTTGCATGAATCATGGCTGACAGAGTTGCAACCCGCTGTATACCACTGCAGTTACTGGCATTTCACCAGATACCAGATGTAGTCACTGTTGACTATATAGGGACTGGTGACTCATGTACACCTAATGTCACACACGGTAGAAATACAGGCCAAACATTTCCTCAGCCCTTTAATGTTAGTGGGTTATAGAAACATACTGTACAGTTAAAAGAGAATACAATTGAAATTACAGAACAGGACAGGTGTGTCACGGTCTCAGACTTTGCTCATCTACGTAGATGTTGTTTTTCTATGTTAGGTTCTACTTGTTTTGATTCTGTTGTTTATCTAGCTGTTCATGTCTATGTTCTTGTTCTAGTTGTTTTGGTTCTATGTTCATGTCTTCCCCATGTGTTTCTCATGCGTAATTAGCCCTCCTGTGTATATTAGTCTTGTTCCCCAGTCAGTCCTTGTCGGTTGTTTGTTGTCACTCTGCTTTAGTCTGTATTTGTGATTTCTGTTCTGTTCACCTTCTGTTAAATAGAATACCCAACCATGGGTTTTGATCACTACTCCTGCCTGGCTGTCCTGCATTTGGGTCCTCACCACCACCACCACCACCACCACCAGATCGTGACAAGGTGAGGAAAGCTAGAAAATGAGGGACGAGATTTGGTGGTACTAATACTGCAATATAGGTCAAACTACTCCATTACAAGTAAAAGTCCAGAATTCAAAATGTACTTGAGTAAAAGTACAAAAGTATTGGCATCAAAATGTTGCTACTTAAAGTACCAAAAGTAGAAAGTGATATACACATTATGCAGAATGTATATCTGTATGATGGAATGCCAAGGGTGAGCCAGAAAATAGCAGCCAGGGGAATGAGACCAGCAGGACACTGCCAAAGACACCAAGAGCTGCCAGCCAGGAAAATAGGGCTGTGGGAACCAACACACGGGCACCGGTCACGAGGACGTCCCACATTAACATAATGTGGATGTACTCAAGAACGACGCAGGAGCGCAAAGCACCAACGAGCTGGCCGGATGACCGAGATGACTGGAAGCAACGATGGAGCTAGGGCTCGTCTGAGGACGATCTAGAGGAAGACTGTCCCAAAGTTTTCAAATTTATAAAAATCTACAAGCTCACAATGCGTCGCAACGCAACGCATTGTGAGTTTGTGGTTAATGTATGTTTTGTAATAATAATCCAAATCTGCAAAATAACTAGTAACTAAAGTTTTCAAATAATAGTAGTGTAAAAGTCCTCTGAGATGTAGTGGAGTAGAATTAAAAGTACTGGAAATTGGAATTACTCAAGTAAAGTATACAAATAACTCAAAATTGTACTTAAGTACAGTACTTAAGTAAATGTACTTTCCACCAGTGCGTGACACAGACCGGACGACATCTCCTATTACCCAGACGCTGTGATGCTTTCTGTGTAATGGAGGTGGACGTTTGCAGATATCAGCACATTTAGTTATGGGCCCCACCCTCTCTCTCTCTCACCGAGGTGTCACAGCGGATATTTCATTTCAGCCAATGGATGCAGGGAACCTTTCTAGGCCCCGTTGAGCTCTCACCTCGAAAGAAAAGGCCTACTTCAGCAGGATAACCTGTCTTCCCACATGACTACAGACAGTAGCTACTCTCTACCTGGCCCACACAGGCACATGAAATTAATAGGACACACATAAATGGATATAGGACATACGTACATACTACACACACACACACACACACACACACACACACACACACACACACATGCGCACACACACTTGCAATACATCCACTATCAATGTCTCAGGACTATGAAGAAGAACTCTGTGTCTAGCAAGACATATTATGCTAGATGTATAATTTATTACCTTCAGAGCAATGCTGCACCACTAACAGATTAATGTGTGGTATGCTTATGTCTTAGTCAGGAAATGAAACAGGACTGTATGACCCACAAGCCTGTATTAACTCTTTGACTTTCACCATTGAACTCTGGCGCTGTCCCCTTCAAGTGAAAACCCACCCTTGCTGCCCTTCCAGCCAATAGCATTTGTTTTTGGTTGTTTTTCTGGACCAGAATTCGCTGAAATACAGGCTTCAAAATGAGTCTGTATAAACCACTAGGGGTGGAACGCATATAATCTATTCATTGATTAATCGCAATGCGGACATGGACGATTATGAATCAATTTACAAATGTCATATAAAATAGATTTTTATTTTTTTTTGTATGTTGGTACTGTTACTGTACTGTTGGTAAGCTGCTTAATGTTTTTGTTTATTTGTAGTTTATTTGTAGTTTAGCTGTGTATCTGTAAAGTATGACTATGAAGTGTGAACTGGGCAGCGAAAACATTGTAATTTCACAATTACAATGTAAGACAATGTAATTTCATACACAGCAAAAGCCTCACTCGTCATTTTGTTTACTGTTCACTGGTAAGAGTTTGTTCAGAGTTAACAAACATCCAAGAAACATTTTGACTGTAGTGAATCCTCCCTGTGTACAGCTACTTCTGCCGTGTAACTATACATTTGATGCAATGCAGAAGCTACTATATAGTGGGTATAGTGCGGGTGGACTGGTGTGATGCTGTGAGTTTGTATACACTGCATGCGTAGGCTCCGCTGGACTGGTGTACAGTTTTGGAGGCGTGTGAAGCTGTGCAGAAATGAGAGGAAGTGCGTAAGATAGCCTCCCAGGACGCCGAGGTGACATCCAGGCTGATTTATCACCTGCCCGTCCTTCCCCTGCTCTCCTGCAGAGTTAGGTGAGTCATTTACTGTAGCTGCCCGGAACAGACATTCACTTCATAACTCTGACCTCTCTTCGTGCTCACTTCAATGCCTCTGTCTTTTGGCTGGTTTCTATGTATATCTATCTGGGTTTCACTTCAATGCCTCTGTCCTTTGGCTTGTTTCTATGTATATCTATCTGGGTTTCACTTCAATGCCTCTGTCCTTTGGCTTGTTTCTATGTATACGTATCTATCTGGGTTTCACTTCAATGCCTCTGTCCTTTGGCTTGTTTCTATGTATATCTATCTGGGTTTCACTTCAATGCCTCTGTCCTTTGGCTTGTTTCTATGTATACGTATCTATCTGGGTTTCACTTCAATGCCTCTGTCCTTTGGCTGGTTTCTATGTATATCTATCTGGGTTTCACTTCAATGCCTCTGTCTTTTGGCTGGTTTCTATGTATATCTATCTGGGTTTTGCTCATGGTCCTTCCTTACCTACTTCCTTTCCTTTCTCTCGGTGTTAGAAGGTAATTACAGTAAGTACATTTACTCAAGTACTGTACTTTTATACTTTACTCAAGTATTTCCAATTGTCAATACTAATGGCTGGATGGATACAAACAGCTGTTTTATTTAGTCTCTTGTAGTGTGTGTGTGTGGTGGGCATGATGAGTATATTAATGTATGTGTGTGTTGGTTAAGCTGAACCAATACACCACAATTATTAGAAAACATTAGATACAAGTTACTTTGTAGCTTTTGAAAATAGCCAATCTACAAGCTCCCATGTCACATTGCGACGCATTGTGAGCTTTATAGATCTGCTTTTTGAAAAATATTTATCTTATTAGGCTAATACATTTTAGACATACCATAATGATAACATGTAAAACGGGACATTCTGCATAATGAGTACTTTATACGTTTTGTACTTATGGTACATTTTGATGCCAATGCTACTACTTGGCTACTACTGGGCTTATCGGAACAATTCTACATTGCAGTATTGATACTTTTACTTAAGTAAAGATTCTGAGTACTTTCTCTCTCTCTCTCTCTCTCTCTCTCTCTCTCTCTCTCTCTCTCTCTCTCTCTCTCTCTCTCTGTGATAATCCCTCCCTTCATCTTCACCTCTCTTTCGTTCTAGCCTTTGAGTCTTGGCAAAGTGTCAGTCTTGTAAGGATGAGTCAAGATTTGGAGCAGCTCAGTGGAACAAACAATTTCAGAAGTTTCTCCTGCCCACCATGGAGTCTAAGCAAAGAGAGAGAGAGAGAGAGAGAGAGAGGAGAGAGAGAGAGAGAGACTCAGAGAAGGAAAAGGAAGTAGGAAGCTAGAGTGTGTCTAAGAAAGAGAGAGGGGATAGAGCAAGTGGGCTGCTCTGTACATTATTAGGTCGATATCTCAATCTCACCATGTCTGTAGTGCTTTATCAGCCTCTCCTCTGTTCCCACTCCACAGAGAGAAAGTCCTCAGAAAACCATTAACTTGTTCCTTTGATGTAAAGTGCTTCATTTTTGTCTTTTTTCCCCCCTCCACAGTAAAAATAGAGATTCCTCAGCTTTCAGATAGATATGATCGCAACGGAATTGTTATCGTGAGCCCATGATTGAAGAAATTGTCCTGCGGCCTGCAGCATGAACTTGGATGAAATTATTTTTTTTGGTGCAAGAACAAAAAGGTCAAATGACGTTGACTTACCTGAGAGAGATATTTCCGCTTCCTCCTCAAGGACATAGACAATGAAAGAAAGTGATTAAACCTTTGTAACTTTAAACGTGGGGGCTGTTCAGTCTAGAAGGCGCTAGCTAATTAATTAAAGACATAATAACAAGCGTTGAAAGAGGCTCATGGGGTTTGAATCCTGTCACAGTTTGTTTTCGTTTGAATTAATTTCTTCTCCCCGGCCCAATGAGGGTAGTTGAGGGCTCGCGTCCTAAAGTTGCCCTTTGATCTCTTGGTTAATTGGAATTCAGAAAAACACTTATTGGGATCTTCTTCATAATGGCCTAGTGCCGCTAAATGAGCATGCAGATTGGGGGTCCCAGAGTTAGAAATGCCACAAAATGGGGGTCCATAGACTAATTAATGTCAAACCTGGGGTCCTTGAAATTAAAGTGGTTGAGAATCACAGCTAGAGCCTTAAAAACTTCTCTTATGGGGGTGTCCCTGCGGCATATCTCTTCAAATGGGGGTCTGCAGGCTAATAAGTCAATTTGGGGGTCCTTGACGTGAAAACGTTTGTAGACCAGCTACATGCCTCCAAATCCCGTCTGCCTGTATGTACAGTACAGTACAGTATATACAAACCAGTTCAGAGATTTAGGAGATCAAACCAATAGAGGGCATGAAATATGGAACACCAACACAGCCACGGTAAACATGGGGGAGGTCACCGCCCTCACAACGGAGGGTGTCTAATAATAGCGTGTGTGTGTGTGTGCAACAGTTAATCAATCTTCATAAAATTATCCATTTCGAGGGGAGAAAGTTTTCAAATACATGAGCAAACATTTTGATAATAGCAGAGCTATGTGGCGATGCTGTGTTACTGTTGTGAGCTTGTAGATCGACCATTTTAGGTATTTGCCCGTGACACAGTTGTATACATTAGGGCTTAAGTGTTTAATCAAGACTAATCGATTGAATCTTTTTGGCATTGCTTGGTTGATATAAAAATCACACTTGTGTGAAGTGAGGGGCGCTCTTATACGTCATCATACATCACATTCCGTGCTCAGCCAATCAAATCATCGCTATGGGGTCACATATTTCTCAGCCAATCAAATCATCGCTATGGGGTACACACACATGCAGACACACTAAAGCTGGTAATAGGAGTGTCTAGCTGCCCCTCGAAAATAAAATGTACCGGTATTTAACCCATTCTGACCGGGCACCCATTTTGGTGTTAGCATCATGTTATGCTTTACCTATTGAAAAATAGCAGATCTACAAGCTCATAGCGCGCCACCGAGTGGCGCGATACGAGCTTGTAGGTCTGCTATTTTTGAAAAATTCGAAGAACGACTGACATTTTTAGAATCTGATCTCAGGTCAGAATGGGTTAATCAGACTAGTGTGTGTCCAGTGGAAACCTCGTACGAATCTGATCTCAGGTCAGAATGGGTTAATCAGACTAGTGTGTGTCCAGTGGAAACCTCGTATGAATCTGATCTCAGGTCAGAATGGGTTAAAAATACCAATTATCCACTTTGGTAATTCTATCGATTGCTCTAAAAAGTAATCAATGAATGAATAGCTAAGAAACTATTTGGTAGTTGCAGCTCTAATGTGCAGTACCCCCAACTTCCACAGTTGCCTACCTAGGTCTTCTGGCCATGCAGGTTGGTACTTTGTGGTGCCAGCCGTCATTCAGGTGCTAAGTGATTTCTAGTGATGGATCTGCCTGAGGTCTGGATATGAATCTGTTACCACTTTGATTTAGGAACCATGACTCCTACAGCTGGCTGACAACTGAAATTTGTTGATTGAATCAATCTTGTCCTTATAGACAAGCTGGCGTGGATTTGAACAGTTTTATATTCAGTGGGTAGCCGCCGTCATAGCAGCCCTGTCTGACTCCAGCATCCCCTCCTCTTTTTGATTGACATAGAGAGTGTTTATTTGGATTCATATATTCTAGGTTACACTTAAAGTAAGATTTAAAAATCAATAAAGCTTTATCACACTATATCCCACATTTTTTATTAACCTGGCAAACTGTCATCTTTCAGGAGGTCCGTGCGTGCTTGTGTGTGTGCGTGCGTGCATGTGTTTCTTTATTGGCTTACACTGAGGTGTCAGCAAGTGCCCTACATCTTCCTCCCATTAATTGTTAGGACATCTACATTTAAAGCATAACTGATGAGAAGCCAGATCAGAAATGTGATTTAAAGTGAGGCGTGCAATGAACATTAGTTGGGTTATGCTCAGGCCAGTGCCACACCAGCAGGTCTCAGGCCAGTGCCACACCAGCAGGTCTCAGGCCAATCCCACACCAGCATACATTAACACCTCGACTGCCCTTATAGTTGCTATTTGCTTATTGATCACAGATTTTCATCAGGCTCATGTATTAAAGCGTCCCAGAGAAGATGGGCATGAATCTCTGCCCAAATAGCACCACCGGCCATAAGTCAGCCCTTAATAAAGGCTCCTTACTGGCCCAGGGCCCAGCCTCAACCTGCCAGACTGTGGCCGGCATCGTAAATCTGGCCCCAGGCCTGTGACGGATACGTATGGGATTGGAGTGATGGCCTTAATACGTCCAGACTGACAGGTTAATCACGATGTGCTGTTTAAGCAGCCAAGCACCTAGAGTTACACACCTAAACACGCCAGCATTTTGCACTGTGCACTGTGCACTTTGCATGTCGCGGACGCACGCACGCACATACAGTACATATACACAATATATGTACCTCAGAACTCTCACGTCACACGAACGTTCTCCAACACAAACACACAGACCTTCACATAATGTCACACATGCTGTGGACAGCCCTGAGAGGAAGACATAAACATACACATACAGTACAGGTGTGAATACCCCTAGCAGACACACACACATACATACATGCACGGACGCACGCGTTGGAGCTCACACTCTTGTGCATTGCTTAGAGGGATGGTCTCTGTCACACTGACCTTTCATTATGCTGATTTAGCGTGTCAGTCAGCTTCCAGAGTCCTGAGGGGACTATAGAAAGGGGTAGATCACCTAACGTATAGTCTATACTACACCTGTGAGCCTCTGTAATATAGCAGCTATCTTTGTTCCACTGTCGCTGGAACAGGCATATCTCTTTTTGTGATGTTGCTAAGTAGAGCATTTTTGTTAGATCTATTCTCTCGGCATACCCTTTCTTCTATTCTTTCATATGTGCATATTTCAGCATTTCATCACCCAGTGTAGAAACCCTGCTTTCGTTTGTTCACTGTGCCTATTTCTCATAATTGGCTGGCTGTCCATGACACAATGAATTGGTGTCGTGAAAGATGAGACGTTTTTATGCATTTGGTTAAATTAGAATTGTTTGTACTTAGCCTTCTCATATGCAACACTGAGTATAATCTCTTAAATTGCATCGACTGCTGTATGCAAAGCAGGGCTTCACGTGAGCAGACCGCCTCCGCATGCACCATTATCATCGGTGAATAATGCTGACTGGACATGCATAATACATAGGTGTTATTGTAATGTGCGTTTCTCAGTGATAGATCCCCCCCATGCCATGCACCACCAACACCTCTCCATGTAGTCAAAACAGCCACTTATATGCACTAAAAAGGACATCACAACACTGGTGACCCAATGCCCCCTGATGTAATGGCAGAAAAGAAGGGAAATAAGAAAAAGAAAACTCATACTCGGACGGACGGACGGACAGACCCAGCCAGGTATACACATTGCTGTCTATAGGAGTGGCTAGCACCACTCCAAAATGGAGACAACCAGAGCTGCAGTAGCTCATTATCATTTGCCTTGTTGACATCTCTCTCCCTATATCTTACTAGTTCCCCCTCACTCTCTCTCTCCATTGCTCTCATCTGCCTCTTCCTTCTCTTTCACTGTCAGTCAGCCTCCATGCCCAGGGGCAGTCTGCCTCTGTGGTCTTCGTCTCTCTCCCAGTGGGCTCCCGCAAGTCTGTGGATCTGCCCTGGACGGCCACGGGCTGGCACTAAGCGCTAATTACGCCTTCTATGTCGCCACAATGGCAGCTGTGGCCAGGAAGACCTGCTGTTCCTTGAATTGCTAATCCACAGCTGAGAAAATGGATGTGGTCTCACTGGTGATGAATTTCAGTTGAAACAGGGTCCGCTCATAATTCTGACATCCCAGGTGTCCCAGGTTAGTTGTAGTGGGGCCAGTCAGACCAACAGTATGACGGAATAATGGGCTGTTGAAACCTAGTAGCATAGCATTAAGAGCTGAGTTTATCGCACGGTGCATATTGGTTCTCAAACTTTTTTAAATGTCAAGCGATCCATAACTCTTGACAGTGTACACTCTCAGAGTAACACACCTGTAAGGATCCATTTGGAAGCCCCTCTCAAGGAACCCGGTTGCTGTATGCTGTATATGTTATTGAACTAGACCGGTGCGGTGGTGCCCGGCTGTAGAGCACCGAGTCGGTAACGATGGTATATCCATGTCCCACCCGGCTACTGTATGCAATACCTGTTCCACCCATCTGTCTGTGAGTGTCCCTTTTATGCCCATATATGGAGATTTCTCTATCTGTCTTTCTGTGTCCCTTTATTCCTATATATGGAGTTTTGTGTCAGGCATGCCCAAATATGAAGTATCAGAACAGGCCTGGTCAGAGGCTTTTGTGCTGGTTCTGGACAACTGGCTATCCGACGGACTCCACACCGGGCACTGCACTCTGTGGTGGTGTGGAATGCGTGTGTCAAATTTGAAGTCAGTGGGGCGAACGGTTCTCGAGTTACATGGATTACAGACGTACACGCGTACGTACAGACAAGAGTCTTGGTGCATTTATAGATACTGTAGATGTTGAACAGTACGTAGTGCACTGTTCTGTGTGGTTGGTATAGGCATCATGGCATTCGTGCTAGCTAGGTCCAATGCCTGGTGTGTACTCCCTGCATTTCATAACACTAGAGCAAAAGGCAAACAAGAGTGCGAATGTCAAGCGAAAAATACCAGTAGTGGTAAACTAGGCATGGCAACTGGGTAGCTCTGGAATCATTTTACACCGTAACCCACTCAACGCTCCTGATGTCAGGCGCTTCTTTACTGTTGTTTTATCAGTCTGGTATACAAGGCAGTACAGAGACAGGTGATATATTAAGAGAGACAATAAGCAAGTTCGTCCCTATTTAATCAGATACCCTGACGTCATACCGTAGACGTCATACCCCTTAAAGCCAGATTAAAGCAGCATTAACCAGATCCTGGCTTTCTGTACGATGTAGTGTATGCGATTGAGCTTGATGGTTGAAATACAAGCTATTTAATGATAGCTCTGCCCCTCTCTGTACTGCAATATATTCTACTCCTCGTGATTCACAGTGAGTAGGCTGCATGCCTGGCTTTTACACCTGCTATTAACATTCCATCTGCATGTGTCCGGATATGTTATGTGGATAACGGGGAACGAATGTTAATGCAAAGTGTAAATGCACTCAGGACCCAGTGAGATTCGGAATGTGATTGGATCTGTTAGATCACACCTGGAAGTGGTTTGCCATGCATGGGTAGTGTCAAAACAAATGCCAAATACAACCATTGTGATCAGATCTAAAATATAATTGCAACGTAAACTATGTGTTTAGATCGCTCATTTGTCTGGATAACTGGACATAGGTTGCCTGTGAAGGTTGCCAGGTGTGATGGAGGTCAGTGCGAGTGACACTGCAACGAGTTTCCAAAAATAGTCATTCTACGAGCTCACAAAGTCTTGCATTGTAGATCAGCTATATTTTTGCTGTACAAAACTGTCATATTACTAAGTATAAATTAGGTGGTTATAAAGACAAGATAATTATTGCAACAGAATATAAGACCTTGTATTGCATTTCACATTGCAGATGGTGTGTCTTTCTGTGTGGCTGCAGTAAAGTAAACACACAGGGCCTGTTTACAGAGAGTGCTGCACTCAGGTACTGGTCTGCCTCCATGTCTGTCAACCTCACAAGGAAACAGAGAGGGAAGTGACAGCAGCCCTCTTTCATGTGTGTCAAGGTGCGGTAAGGATGGAACATTTAAAAATCAATCACCTCTTTATGTGTGTGTCTGTGCGTGCGTGCGTGCGTGCGTGTGCATGTGTGTGACGTGCGGTGTCTTTCAGCCTCTGTCTCTGTGCAGTATGCGTGTGCACGTGCGTGCGTGTGTGTGGTGTCTTCCAGTCCGCGTCTGTACAGTATGCATGTATGTGTACAGTAGTGCATTCCATGCTTCACTGCCCCCTGGGGCGCTGCTTCTCAGGGAGATGTACCGTCGTGCTGACAGGTGTGCTGATCTGCAAACAGGGTCAAGATAAATGTATGTGTCATTCACCACCGCATGGGAGCTCTACTTCACGAGCCAAAAGTTGGGGGTGCACGGCACGCGCGCACGCACGCGCGCACGCATGCACCCACACTTATCCACACTTACACACACGTGCAGATGCACGCACACAGTACAGATGGAGGGGTGTAAACAGGAAGGGCTGGTCATCATGGTGGACTGTTCAGGTTAATAGCGCTAGGGGAAAGACACACTGGAGCCTTTCACTTTGTACTTTGCTGCGCTACAGCCTTTTTGAACCGGATCCCTGACCTGTTAGTTTTGTTTGTATGTATACTGTTCAGAAGGTCAGCTTAGTCCAGCCCTGTCTCCTAAGCCAAGGTGATGTAAACCAACCCCAGTCCTGTCTAAGTGAAGCCCTGCTGACTGCTGACCTTTGTGTCTTTTCCCATCCATCATTCCATGTGTGTGTGTGTGTGTGTGTGTGTGTGTGTGTGTGTGCGTTGCATCGTGCGTGCGTGCGTACGCACACACCTTGCGCGCACAGTCGCACACTTGCGCGTGTACGTGTGTGGGGGGTGGGTACTTGTGAGTCAGGCGGTTTGAAGGGATCTGTCATTGTCGCCGTATTGCATGAACCAGCAATCTGTCCTTCTCATACGCAGCCAAGCATATCCACGCCTGGCCGCAGCCTGCCTGTGGTGACAGGAAAGCCTTGGCAGTATAAATAAGTTGACATTGTTCTGGCTGTTGGAAGTGCTTATACCAGGATAATATATAAGGATATATCTATCTGTTTTCTGCCATTTCCAGCAGTAAGTACCATGATCCCCCTCACAGATTCCTGTCAAAGTCCCCAGGAATGGAAAATAATAAAAAATATAAAGCAGAATTTATTCTATTAAACAACAAAATAGAACATTACTTCTGTTAATATCAAGTTCCTTTTAAAGTAGCAGTGGGTCGTCAACAGTATATGTCCTTTTGATTTGATGACAGGGAGCTGTGTGTAGGCTACTTGATTCAGTGACAGACATGTACAGTACAGTAGGATAGATCAGACCATATACACAGTAAACTCTGCTATTAATTTCTTACTTTAGATTAGAGCTCAGACAAATGGACCAAATTGAAGCAAATGGATAGACTTTTGTTCTATTTGTACACTTGAGCTAAATGGACATTGAGGATGTAACTGTGTAGGTGTGTTGTGGTGGCGGTGTCCGGGCGATAACGGTGGTGTATACAGCACGGCACAGCAGATAAGAGGACGCACACACACTTGGCTGTGTTTATCAGTACTAGAGGCATTCCCAAAGGCTCCATATTTATGCTGGACTTGCTCTGCATCTTTATAGCTGACTCTGGACATTGGCCAACGTGCTCCTCACTCCTCTTTTTGCCCCCTCCTTCCCTTTTTCTCCTACACCCTTTCTTTTCCTCCATGTCTTGCCAGGACGTGCGTGCGTGTGTGTGTGTGTGTGTGTGTGTGTGTGTGTGTGTGTGTGTGTGTGTGCGCGCAACTGTCCACCCACATCACTCTGGGCTGATTTACTATACACTGTGGGGGGCGAGCAGGAAATGGAGGTCAGAGCTACCTAATAGTAAGTGCCAATGAATTCTTAATTAGCGAATCAAAATGGTGCAGTATCGCTGCTCGACCACTCCCTAATCACCAGAAATCTTAGATTGTGGGCTGGAATGCGGCAGATCTGATCATGCTACCCCCCTGTATTGTACAGTATTCTGCTGAAAGACAGGAATGCATGTATGGTTGGGGTTATGAGCATTTTATTTAATCTGAATCCAGTTACATTGTTTTTAATTAAATTCACATCCTTTTCAATCCCTTTATAGCCTAGATCATGATTTGTGGGGTTTAAAAGACAATTTCTAAAAATAATCATAGTATTACATTTCTTGTGAAAATTATAGTAATTTCTTTCTTTTTGGTCAGCCCATTGACTGGGAATGTCACTGACTGACTGACTTAAGTTTCGGCATCGGTTGCTGGTTGGTAGGGTAAGATGTCCTGAAGCAGAATAGAACAATCGTCACTCCAGGCTATGGGGTATACTTTGTCCTCGGTTGGCCTAACAACAAACTAGCCGAATCACCGAATGCATTCTCATGGTACATTGGCGTGAGCTGTGCACGCAGCGGACGGGCAAATTCAGTTTCCAGAGGCAGAGAGAGGTGTGTTTGTCCCTTCTTGTGTTTCCCTCATTCCCAATGCCTGTTTTCACTATGTAGGAGGAAGGCACAGTATGGGTGTCCTTTGCAAAATCAACAGTGCACTGTCATTATGGTATCTATTTTTGTCACTCTTAAATTGCTATCAAGCTTGATAAAATATTTTAGCATGTTTTATATGCATGCTAACCCACAATGACAGTGGTTAACACAACTGTTGGATACAACGCATGATTAGATGACATGTTCTGCTTTTGCATAGATTAGTTGTTGATGACTCTGCACCTCCCACACAAGGACATCAGTTTGCTCTTGGGAGAATTGTGGAAATTATGTTGCCAAGGCTTTTCTTCAACGACACTGTGGAAATTACCAGTACGCCACTGTGCCGATCACAGCACACTTTATTATGTTGTGATGACTTAGTATATAGTAGTATTAGTTATTGTTGTTGACATTTTATAGTAGCCTAGTATTATGACATTATTTTGAGTATGGTCAAATCCAGAAATCCAGTAAATGTGCTTATTTATTTGCTGTATACAAGGACAGTAAAAAAAAGTGAAAAAGGGAGACTAATAGTATGGTATGCTCATTGTAGCCTAATTATGCTAAGGCATATAATACAGTAGGAGATAGTAGGTCATACAAGTCATCCATCTATATAGGACATTTAAAAACATCAGTTAGCCCTAAGTGCTTTCCAATCATATAAAAGTAATACAATTAAAATGTGCAAGAGAAACTGAATACAATTCAACTAATGTTGTCTGGAGTACAGTAGGACAGTAGGACTTTCTGGCTTTTGCCATCTGCTGCAACAAGGCTCCGCCCATGCATTCCCTTCCATTCACGAGCTACTGTAACTGTACATAAACATCATGGCTGTAATGGGAACAATAAACACATAATGTTTCACCTGGCATTTCCGTCCGTTCGTTCATGTGTTGAGTTCGCTAATCAGTTGTTTGTCCACCCTTCTCATCCGGCCCCTCTGTCCATCCCTTCTTCTCTCCAGCAATCCATTCCCTCCCTCCCTCACCACCTGCCGCCTTCCCTCATGCCATTCATCAAGTGTCCCCAGCCAGGCTGTGTGCTGACAGGAGGCCTAGTGACAGCCTCCCAGGCATGAGACCCTTGGAAGAGACAGCGTCAGAGCCAATCTCCTGTCTGGAGGCTTGTGCTTAATTTATACACGTACAATGCTGTCGCACACCGAACACAGCAGATGTACAAGCTCACAAGGTGGTGCATCATGGCACTTTGTGAGCTTGAAGATCAGTTATTTTTGGCTATTCTTCTGTCTCTGTAGTCATAAACAGTCATACACAGGCAGATGTCAAATCATGTTTGTGTAGTGTTGTTTTTAAATATATCTGGCCTACATGGGGCCATACGAGAACGATGAAAGTCGGGAATGCACACCCCACCCACTGTGCAATACTCCTGTTATCTCATGTACCCATTGTCGGCTCCACACATATCGCATTTTATTCGCTCCGCCGCTTTCATTGGCTTCCTTCACTATGTCCACAGCTCTCATAGGCTACTTTCTTTGCCATTGCACACACTGGTTGGTTGGTGTGAGCTTGCCACCATTAGTGTGGGGATGTGGGAAGTGTGGACAGACGTTTACAGACATTTGTTTTTGTTCTTTGTTCTCTGAAAACATTGGCACTCGGCACTGCACAGTGCACAGCCCCTGGTCATATGGGACACACATGCCAAGTTTGAGGCAGTTTGATTGGACAGCACCCAAGTTATGACCGGGACACACAAACGTATACATACTGTAGTGTACACACCAAGATCTTGTGAATTAATAAATAGATGTATACTGCACATTTGTCATATTTGCTGCTATTGGCGGTGTTATCCTTTTAGCATAGCTTTTTTTTACTGTACTACTGCACTGATAACAAACTTGTTAATAAAGTATTAAATCGGCCCGGACGGATAGCTCAACCGTCTGGGCACCTATAGGCTGCCAAGCCCCCCTTCCCTGTCTGTATACTGTTCCTTATCAATAAAGCCCCAAAACAAATCTTAAAATAATTAAATAAAGTATTCAATCGATCAATCAATCGATCCATCAAACAATCAATCAATCAATCAATCAATCAGACCCACCCCAATCAGATGAAGTGTGCATGTGACTGCACCTTATCGGGACGGGAGTTGATGCTGCTCTGAGTTGTCTGTCTGAAATAGCGCTGCATGCTAAAGGAGCATTTTATTTTGTATCATTTCATAACAAAGAAATCATGTGAATTGCAGTGATCTGCGCAACAGTAGAATGCAAGACAGTATTGAATTTTAGAATGACGCTATGAAATCCTCTGGTTTGTGGATTTTTTTGTGACAGGCAGGCCTGAGATTGGCCCAAATACAAACGGTAGAAGTGACAGGTGGATGATTGATAGGTGAAGGGAGGCGGGGGCACCGTTCACTCCAACTCTGTGTGGACTGCTAGATTAACTTTGCTGACGGCAGCCAGGGGCTGGTTAGAATGTGTACAGCTACAGATAATTTATTTAATCTCTTGTCCTAACCTAACCTCTGCAGTAACAATGAAAATAGAGGGATTGTTTATTTCTTTTTTGTTTCTCCAGTTCATGTTATTGCATTTTTATGTTGCATTTTTTTATATTTTTGTGCGTGTGCGTGCGTGCGTGCATGCATGCTTGTGTCAAATGGACCTTCCATCCATTATTGAGCAGACCGTGCTGCACAGCGACAAAGTTGCAGCCGATTAATAAGTAAAGACAGGCATCCCAGAGGTTGACACATGCCTTCAGCAAGTGGCAGAGTGATGAATTTGTTGCAAACAAAATTAGACGTTCCCAAGCTCATCAAAACTTCCCCTTTATTAAATCCCAGCTTTCATTTGTCTCGCTGTTTGCTATCCTCAGAAAACACTGGAAAAGCAGTAGTCGCTGACTCATCAGCTTGAATATACTATACAACAACTCGATATGAATGCATTTAATTAGACGCTTAATTTTGTTTGTTCATTAAATATATTCTAAACGCACTTGTATCTGTGTGAATTCACGGTGTACGGTATACACATCCACATGTATTGTATACAGTATCAGAGTATGAGATGATGACATTGAGAAAGGCTGCACTGTATACCCAATGATCATCCACATCTCTCTCTCTCTCTCTCTCTCTCTCTCCTGTTGTTTTGGCTGCTCTGAATTCATCTAAACCAATCAATCTCACTCAACTTTCCTCAGAACTCTGCATCTCTCTCTCTCTCTCTCTCTCTCTCCGTGCCCTGCAGTGATGAGGAGGTTGGAGGGAGGGGTCGTGATACAGAGATTGAATTTCTCCCCGCTACTCTCTGCTCACCTCTCTGAGGGAGACTTCAGATTGAGTCACAAGGCATGTCAACAATACACCGCTGAAAACACAGCATGTACTTGTCACTGATTGGCATGTCTGATTATGAGCTGGCATCCTCTGTGTGTGCGTGTGCATTATACGTGCGGTGCATGTATTGTACACAGTCACATTTCACATACATGGTCACCCTCAAAAGGCACCCATGGAGTGGTGTGGTCGACGTGACAACAGCCCTAATGATGTAGAGTAGAGTGGGTGACCCTGGTACCCTGGCACCAGGCAGGGGGAGTGTTGTTGCCATGGAGATGCAGAGGAGAGAGGGCATACTGTACGTGTAGGCTGGTGTGATTCCACAGTTGTCGTCCACACACACACACACACACACACACACACACACACACACACACACACACACAGTGTATTGCAAAACACAGGATTACTTACATTTTTGGGACTGTGGTGAACTAATTACTGTACATTATATTCGGGACGGATGTACATGCATCCAGAGATTCCACAATTTTTTTGTGAGACCAGACTGGCACCAGCCTACTCGGGAACGATGCAAGTTGGAATTATATAATAATAATAATACATTTTATTTATATGGCGCCTTTCAGGGCACTCAAGGTCGCCGTACAACAGGTTGAAACAGTTTATGCAAACACAGTTAAAAGCAAAACATGTGGCATATGGCCTATATTGTATAAGCTCAGTTGAATATGTGGGTTCCATGCATGAAAATGTGACAAATCTCTGCTAATAACAAACGGCTTATTCTGCTGATGCTATATTGGTTGGGATTGATTGATTGATTGATTGATTGATTGATTGATTGATCTTTCTTTATTGATCATGAAATAAACAAATGCCATAAAAACATATATCTCACCCATCATAATCAAAAGGATAACGCAAAAAAGATTGCAGTACCATTGCGGTACAGAAAGAGAGAGAGAGAGAGAGAGACTGAGTTGTAAAAAATGAAGAGAGAGAGAAACGCTGAGAGAGGAGTGTAAAATTTGGAGAGTGCAAGGTCTCTGGGTGCATCCAATATGCTCTCTGATCAAGTTTGTCACGGGGTTTAAGAAACTTCCAAACTTTCTACATCAGAGACCTCACACTCCATCGTCTCGACTGCCTGATTTGACCCCCCCCCCCTCCTCGCATAATCTCCTTCCAACCCACACTCCACCAACTTAAAGTCGCCATTTGTCAGCCTAATGACGGAATTTGTGAGGAGTTTAAATTCACTCCTCTCCCAGAGGTGTCAGAAAACACGCAGAGCTGTCGTTGTCACTTGGGGAGAGAACAAGTGAGCTGCCGTGAGGCGTGAGGAGTTAATAATCACTTTATAGTTGGACAAGTTGGAGAGGCATTACAGAGCTATACTTGTGTGATGCTCAGTGAACTGGGATAGGTCATGTTCTGTGCTACTCAACAGGGATCATATTTTGACAGTAGCCAATGAATGTGTATAAAGTGCATGAGTATGAATTACAGCACTATACGCAATTTAAACATTGATCACTTACAACCCTGTATTTAGCGCTTTAGCCCAAATATGGGCACACACACGCCAATGCAAGGCCTTTCAAGATTATACGTCATATGGAAGCCAAATCTATGGAATTTTTAATGTTTGTTTAAAGCACTTATGACGTAAATCGTTTGCCAGCCAAGTCTATGGACTTTAATGTTTATAGGGAACTAAATGACGTCGTAGGACGTCATGTGGCCGATATCCAGGCACCTATATAGGGCTCAGCACAAGTGAGACTTCAAGGCAGCAACGCATCACTCTTCCATGGGCTATAGCCCGTAAGGCTATATGAAGTAATATAGAACTGGGCATAACGGGCGACGGATAAGGGATCTCTTAAAGGCAATGTCATGTGGCACAGTGATTGGTTTCATTATTGTAACGCCCAAACCACACCTATGCATAATGTAACGGGTAGCGGAGGTGTTATAGGGATTTAGACAGGTGACCAAAATATCCACTTTAGAGTGGGAACGCCCCTTCCCCACTGCTAAATCCCCAAATAGTGTATTTAGATTGCTTGAACAAAAATAGAGCCCCTGAAAGCATGTCACGTTTGAGTCCCAATCCCGACGACCTTTGCTGCGTGTCTTCACCCCCCCCCCCCCCCATCCCCCTTTCATGTCAAACTACTCTTAATCTATCAATAAAGGCAGAAAGCCCAAAACATATCTTTCAAAAAATGTATAATACAATGGGCGCCCCACACTTCACAAATTATTTTTCATTCTGCAACTCGACGGGCTTGCAGAATGAAGCTGAGAGAAGCCAGGCAACACGGGCACTCACCATACATAAATAATTAAACCGAAGGAATGTCATGGCTTTTTAGCAGGGTCAGCACACAACCACTAAGAGAGGTGGAGACAGGGAAGACCATGCAGTGCACGGTGGGGCGTGGTGGCCGTGTGCAGAGTCAAGGTGGTGTGGTCTGGTCAGGGAAGACCATGCAGTGGACGGTGGGGCGTGGTGGCCGTGTGCAGAGTCAAGGTGGTGTGTGAAGACCATGCAGTGGACGGTGGGGCGTGGTGGCCGTGTGCAGAGTCAAGGTGGTGTGGTCTGGTCAGGGAAGACCATGCAGTGGACGGTGGGGCGTGGTGGCCGTGTGCAGAGTCAAGGTGGTGTGGTCTGGTCAGGGAAGACCATGCAGTGCACGGTGGGGCGTGGTGGGGGTGTGCAGAGTCAAGGTGGTGTGGTCCCTGCGGTGTTCAGACGGAAAGAACAAAGTGTGTGCATAGGGTAGGGAACGGGGTGGGGTGGATGGGAAAGTGGGTAGAATGATTGGCTGGGGGAGTGTAGGAGTGGAAGCTTGTGAAAGGCAAGAGAGGAAGGTGAACGGAGATGGGGTGATGAAGGGGTTTGGATCGGTGGAGGTAGATGGGTATTGGATGTGTTTATGCCAGAGCATGACTTTGCGATGGATGACATATGTATGATAATAAAAAGTGAGGAGCTGTGTGTGTGTGTGTGTGTGTGTGTGTGTGTGTGTGTGTGTGTGTGTGTGTGTGTGTGTGTGTGTGTGTGTGTGCAGTGTGTGCGTGTGGTCTCAGACGACATGCCCACCCTGAGAGACAGTCCACAATCTGCATATATACATGAGGGGGTTCCCATGGGTCTGTGAGCATGTGTCTCAGCTGTGCATGCTGCATGTCAATGAAATGTACATGAATGAAAGTGTGTGTGGGTAGTGTGGGTGTGCGTGCATGCCTATAGCTGTCACTTTGGCTATATGAAGCAGTATTCAGTATTCCTGGGGCGATTAACCCCTGTTAGAGCTTTGCTGCTATGTTAGGTTCTAAGGAGAGACAAGCACACTGTGGACAACCCTGGGGAAGACATAATGCACGCACGCATGCATTGCACGCACGCATGGACAGACGTTAAGATCTGGGAATTCACAAAAATGTTGTATGACTCTACTGTACACGAACAAATATTATTGTAACTAATTGTTTAATGTATGTTTTAATTTGGAATTAATTATGGAAATACTTAAAGTAAAAAAAATACTATGAAGGACTTAAGGAAATGTACTTAGTTACTTTCCGCCACTAGGTTTGACCAGTGGGCACCAATGGCTGATGGCTGTCTGACAACGTGACTGAGTGTTCAGAATGGACACATGGATTCTACTAGGCAGACTTGGCCCGGGCCGGCCTAGTGGTCCGGGCACTATAGGCTGCTAATCCAGCCTTACAGCGTGTTGCAGGTTCGACTCCCGATCCCGACAACCTTTGCTGCGTGTCACTCCCCATCTCTCTCCCCACATTTACTGTCAGCTTACTTTGTCACTATCAAATTAAGGCAGAACCCCCCACCCATCTGACCAAAAAGGAGTGGTCAGATGGGTGAATGGTCCGCTTGCATTTTCAGAGCATGTTTATTTTAATGATCCACCTTGGTTAATGGAACCTACTGTACTTTAATTTCTTATTTTTTGGTATCACTTAATATTAATGCCCTAACACCAGTATAGACTGTGCTCAGAGAGAGAGAGAGAGAAATAGGAAATGGGGAATTTGGGCACTACATGTCACATTGCCATGCATAGTGGCTGACTGGCTGTACTGTACTGTATTTGTGTTGGTGGGTGCGTGCGTGTGCGTGCGTGCGTGCACGTTCTTGTTACCATACTGCTGTGCGTGCATGTGGATGTGTGTGGCTGTGCATGTTTCTCTGATGTGAGTCCAGTACTGCTGACAGGCCTATCGCTGCAGGCACTCCAGGAACACATCCAGATTCATGTGTTGTCAGTGTAGGCCTACTGCATGTGTGTGTGTGTGTGTGTGTGTGTGTGTGTGTGTGTGTGTGTGTGTGTGTGTGTGTGTGTGTGTGTGTGTGTGTGTGTGTGTGTGTGTGGGGGGGTGTGTGTGTGTGTGTGTGTGGGGGGGTGTGGGTGTGGGTGTGTGTGTGTGTGTGTGTGGGTGGGGGAGTGGATGTGGGTGTGTGCATGTGTCCGTCCGTCCACAACTGTGTGCTTGAATCTTCGTTTGCATACAGTATATGTGCGTGAATGCGTGCGTGCGTGCGTGCGTGCGTGCGTGCGTGCGTGCGAGCGTGCGTGCGTGTGTATAACATGAGCTTGTGCTTTAGAATTTTTTGTTTGAATATGTGCATTCATGTGGATGTCTACTGTATGTGTGTATGTGCATGCAGCATGTTTATCTACAAGTGTTCTAGTGTGTGAAGTTACTGTATATGATTGAGTGTGATGTGTGATAAAGTGCATGTCTGCGGTCTCTGCTGTGTTGGTTCAGACCAGGCGATCGCTGTGCATCATGCTCACCCAGAGATGCTTCACCACACATGCAGACACATACACACATACTACATACTGTCGATACAATACAGACACATTATCTAAAAATAGCTCTCTTTTTTTCTGAACGAGCCGTCTTTCCCCCTAGATCCCTTGTGCGCATGCGCAGATTGCACACACACACACACACACACACACACACACACACACACACACACACACACACACACAGACACACACACACACACACACACACACACACACACAGTCTTTCTCTCACAGAGGCCCTCTCGGAGGTGCGGAGGAGTCAATTCAGGGTGCAGATGGCAGCCTGTGTGTGAGACAAGAGCCTCCATGCTCTTCTAGCTTGGTAAAGTGCATGGGAGTGCAGCTCATTGACATGCAGGGCCTCTCCTCTCCCTCTTGTCTGGTGTGTTGGGGAGAGAGCATGCTGCATCAGGATGGAGAGAGAGAGTTGCTGGGTGGTGTGTTGGGGAGAGAGCATGCTGCATCAGGATGGAGAGAGAGAGCTGCTGGGTGGTGTGTTGGGGAGAGAGCATGCTGCATCAGGATGGAGAGAGAGAGTTGCTGGGTGGTGTGTTGGGGAGAGAGCATGCTGCATCAGGATGGAGAGAGAGAGTTGCTGGGTGGTGTGTTGGGGAGAGAGCATGCTGCATCAGGATGGAGAGAGAGAGTTGCTGGGTGGTGTGTTGGGGAGAGAGCATGCTGCATCAGGATGGAGAGAGAGAGCTGCTGGGTGGTGTGTTGAGGAGAGAGCATGCTGCATCAGGATGGAGAGAGCTGCTGGGTGGTGTGTTGAGGAGAGAGCATGCTGCATCAGGATGGAGAGAGAGAGTTGCTGGGTGGTGTGTTGAGGAGAGAGCATGCTGCATCAGGATGGAGAGAGAGAGTTGCTGGGTGGTGTGTTGGGGAGAGAGCATGCTGCATCAGGATGGAGAGAGAGAGAGCTGCTGGGTGGTGTGTTGAGGAGAGAGCATGCTGCATCAGGATGGAGAGAGAGTTGCTGGGTGGTGTGTTGAGGAGAGAGCATGCTGCATCAGGATGGAGAGAGAGAGCTGCTGGGTGGTGTGTTGGGGAGAGAGCATGCTGCATCAGGATGGAGAGAGAGAGTTGCTGGGTGGTGTGTTGAGGAGAGAGCATGCTGCATCAGGATGGAGAGAGAGAGCTGCTGGGTGGTGTGTTGGGGAGAGAGCATGCTGCATCAGGATGGAGAGAGAGAGTTGCTGGGTGGTGTGTTGGGGAGAGAGCATGCTGCATCAGGATGGAGAGAGCTGCTGGGTGGTGTGTTGAGGAGAGAGCATGCTGCATCAGGATGGAGAGAGAGAGCTGCTGGGTGGTGTGTTGGGGAGAGAGCATGCTGCATCAGGATGGAGAGAGAGAGTTGCTGGGTGGTGTGTTGGGGAGAGAGCATGCTGCATCAGGATGGAGAGAGAGAGTTGCTGGGTGGTGTGTTGAGGAGAGAGCATGCTGCATCAGGATGGAGAGAGAGAGTTGCTGGGTGGTGTGTTGAGGAGAGAGCATGCTGCATCAGGATGGAGAGAGAGAGCTGCATCATTTCAAACGCGTACTTGCGCTCTCTGCTTGCGCACTAGTTGGCCATGTATGGCCTACTAGTGTGCAACAAGCAAGTATGCACTCGACAGAGTGCAGTTCTAGTTGTTATTTAGGTTGTGTTAATACTTCTCATTTGTTAAATATTTTATAAAACCCACAGACACACTTTTACTTTTTTGGGGGGAAATAGCGGGGAAAAAATACAAGCACAGAGCATCGTATGCCTCATTGTGAGCTTGTAGATCGCCTATTTCCACTAGTTTAGTGTGACACTGCTGTAAGACGAAGTAGGTCATTATTTTATGGAAAAATAAAGCAATAAATAGTTGAAACATGGAGATACAAGGTTTCTGCCCAATAGCAACCATATGTTCATTATAGTCTGACCTCGCACCAGCCCACTCCATCCTCAGAGAGGATGATATTAGGCTTAGTGCCAATTACAGACAGACAGACAGACAGACAGACAGACAGACAGACAGACAGACAAAGTTTGCTGTGGTATTCAGAGGCTCTGTGCAGTGCAGTACAGTATATTGTGAGTGTTCCTGCAATTTGTGTGGTCTTTTGTTTTTGCTTATGCAGACCGGAGCAGAGCTGAATATTTTATGTGTTCATCCAGCCAGCCATTGATTCTTCTCTCCATCCTTGTATCCATCCATCTCTCTTTAACTACCCCATCCATTAATCGTGCCAGCTATCCAGCATCCCGTCCATCCTGCTATCCAGCTACACATTTACCGGCCCCTCCTGCAGTCACCCAATTGAGTTATTCATCCTTCCTTCCCTTTTCACCTTACCTTTCAAGCAACACCATCACACGATAAAAGCAAGCAACGCATTGATTTTTCATATTCAGTCATGATTGGCTAAGATTGGCTTCCGAATTTTCAGGAGTGGCCCATTTTGTACAAAACATGAACGCACCGTCCGATTGCGGTGAAACTGTGCAAAGTGTGCATGCATATTCCACTAGGCTGAGGAAGGATTGCCAATTGACATTTTTCAAAAAATGCTCCTATCCTGGTGGAGACCTGTTTTTTATGTATTATTTTATGTATTATTATTACTCAAAGGCAAAGGAAGACTATGGAAGATTTCCAGAAGAACAACTTCAAAACAACCGTGTGTCCTCCCCGTGGTTCCTAGACAATCAAGTGGGGAGGTTATATAGTGTCCTGCCCCCTGTCATGATGACAAGCGTCCCAGAAAATAATTTCCCATGCATTTTTCCCATAGACGTTTCTGTGTGTGTGTGTGTGTGTGTGTGTGTGTGTGTGTGTGTGTGTGTGTGTGTGTGTGTGTGTGTGTGTGTGTGTGTGTGTGTGTGTGTGTGTGTGTGTGTGTGTGTGTGTGTGTCAGCAACAAAGTGCTATCTATCACATTGTTCAGTCATGCTTCAATAATAATTGGGTGAGGATAAATGGGCCATGAGTTCAGAGCAGAGAAAAAAAAACCCAGAGAAAAAAATTATTCAATAACCAAGTGAGATGAGACAATCGGGGGCAGAGAGAAGCAGATCGTCCATGCAAAGCGAGGTACAGGCTGCAGACACCAAGCAGATGGATGCTCCACCCCTTGTACAGGGCCACATCTGAATGAAGATGTATGTGATACTGAGCCACAGGAAGACTGCAGCCTTGGGCTAGTAAGACACCCAATGACACAGCAGAATTCTTAGGAATTATGCGATAGCGCTGGTTAGAACACAGTGAAGATGAAGGTGTTGAAGGAATTAATAGACGGGGAAGACATTTTCTGCATTTCCTGTCACTCTCCACTGTGCCATCTGAAAACAGTATTGTATAGTGCCCATGCACATGCACTATACAATATCTAATTATTGTACAGTTTTTCTATACAGTGAGAGTTATATAGTTCATAGCATATTTTCCATTTTGATACACTTCAGGGAATATTATCAGAATAATGTTAAATCCGTGTTAAATACATTTCTTACCAAGAATTTTCTTCACCAATGTGTTTGTAAAGGTGTCTACTAACATAACCCACATTGATTTATATTCAACCACCCTAGAGGAATTTTTGACAGCTGCTGAAAGTTGGGGTACCATCAACAACCAATAAGGTACTGTATAAAATAGGTATGACGAGAGAGTCTGAAAACGAGAGGATGAAAGGGAAATGGAGAGACAGAGAGAGTCAGCATTATACCCAATGATCATTCTCAAAAACTGACAAATTCCACTGTCCTCTAGTGGTTTGTCATTGAAAAAAAGATGAAAGATTGGCTTTCCTTGTCCATCACATCAATCTGCTCTTTCATGGTGTGAAATTTGTAGTGACGGACAGATAATCTGCTTTTGTGAAGTGTTGCTTTTGTTAAAAAAATCTCAGTTAAGCTTTGGGACATAGAGTTTCATAACTATTTTGATTCGCATATAGCTGTGAAGGCTCTGGCTATTCTACTGGGTAATTTAGGAGATGATGGATTTTGTCATTCACTAGAAAAATATACTTTATATAAACACTGATCTCAAACATCACTGCCCTAAAACAATATTGGCAACAGGAAACCAAGCTCCAAGGGGTTGGGCGAAAAAACAATGTTGTGTAGCCTACAATATGTGAGCCCAATCTGTGCACTGGTAATCCTACAGTAAGAGAATACTGCAAGTTGCCAAGTATAGGACAATAGAGCTAGCTGTAAGTAATTCCAAAGCAATTACAATTGAAAGTAGCTTTGGTGACCGATGCCTGTATTTTACTTTATAGTCATAACCAAAGATATACTGTACATCTCATTCATTACAGAAATATACAGCCTTGGAATTATTTTTAGCTATCTGAGGTGTGTTCAGACATACACTTGACCGTATCCTATTGTAGAATAGAATACTGTACAGTTGCAGGAAGGTAATATTAGCATCAATCAATCAGCTACAGGACTGATCAGAGAGCACGGGGGGGGGGGAGGGGGGGGTTTACGTTCTATTATAAACGTGATAATCCTAAAATACTACAGTATTTTGGTATAGTATTGACGGTAGTATGTAACCACCGTCAAGTAGAGTTGGTATTAAAATTACACAACGAGGTGATCATTTTCTAATATGTTTATTTGATTGGGATCCATTTGAAACAGCCACTCGTGTGCATATGCTTATACTATTTTTCACATCGATATACAATCTTAGACTGTGAAAAAGATGATCTGATACTTTCCGAGTTTGCATTGGCAGTGGATTTGTCCACTAACCTAATATGACCTGACAGAACATATGTTATCCCATTAAAATTATAGCAAATTATAGCATATGTGTCCATTCATAATGTAGGCCACCACATGCACAAGTCAAAACCCAAGGCAACATCGAGTCTGGAATGCTAGTATAGACTATAAACACATACCATACGAATATCATATGTGTACAGTATTTCCTATCCCAGACCAAGACACAAACCATCCATCCATCTTCAACCGCTGTCTTCGGGTCTTCGGGTCGTGGGGGCAACAGCTCCACCAGAGTGCTCCAGACTTCCCTCTCCAGAACAACATTAGTGACTTCCTCCTGGGGTTCCAAGGCCAGTGAGTCGATGTGTTTCCTCCAACTGCGCATTGGTCTGCCCCGGGGTCTCCTCCCAGTGGGACGTGCGTCGAGGACCTCTCTAGGGAGGCGCCCGAGAGGCATCCTAACCAGATGTCCGAAACCACCTCAGCTGGCTCCTTTCCAGGTCGAAGGAGGCTAAGGAGCAGCGGTTCTACTCTGAGTCACAGAAACACAAACCATTGAAACAAAATTGTTTATAGCCAATAGAGCTTGATTTAATACAAATCCATATTTTACAACGGGGTGGGCTTGGTGATTTTATAATCAGCAGCTGAGTTGTAATGCATAAAAAAAATCACTTGTGATGTATTCAGATGTTCAATCTTGATCAGGATGCCCTCATGCCTCAGTATTTTTATGGTAATATTTGGGAGTAAGGCGTGAGTCTGAATTGCATTTCTGTATTATACCGGACATAAGCACGGAGCTGTGTGGAATACCAACTACTGCATTAGAAACAGAGGACAGAAAAGGACATAGCAGAGAACTGCAAATGTGTGTTACAACAGAAACAAATCAGGATAACGGACCGGTGAAAAAATAAGATTTCAGTCCAATGGGAAATCCTAATTCGGACTATTGGGGCTTTTGAAATATGAACTGCCGGACAAATGGGCAGGCCACAAGCCCACAACACGATCATGTGAGTACGCGAAGGAGGCTTGGAAAGTAATGTAATTCAAAGAGATTTGTGCATAAGTAGCCTACACAATAAATCCCCAGTGTTCATTTATCCACTGCAAATGGACACATTAAATTAACATTTTACTGTGCAGGTTGCAGGCTTGAATGTAGTAGACACTGTCCACACTATTCCAAGTTGATCCCAGACAGAGGGCAGTTAAGGATGGAGGGTCACATTCACATTCTGAACTTTTAGATTGACAATTTTTTGTTGTGCGATACTGTCATGCGCCAAAATATAAATCAGCCTGAAGGGAAAGGAAAACGGTTGAGCATGACAAGTGGAGAACACACAGTGCACTGAGTTGTCTAATGGAACCAGCCTTGTTTCTAGGCCTGCTGCTCTCAAAAGAGCCACAGCACTGGTATATGTACTGTAAACCCATCTTTAATCCTCTGCAGGTGCACAAACACCACGAGGGGGACACACAAAATAGAAAAATGGGGAATGGAAAAAACTGGTGACTTGTGTGTGTGTGTGTGTGTGTGTGTGTGTGTGTGTGTGTGTGTGTGTGTGTGTGTCGGGGGTGCTTAATGAATGGGCACCATGGCAACTCTCTAGAGTCTAGAGATAAAGTGATTGGATATTACGTAATACTACTCCATTGGCAGTCACTCAATCTCTATCATTCACTAACAAGCAGCAATTTATTCTTTTCAGTATGATTCAACGGGGCCATTTGTACTTAATCGTGTCATTACTCATTCTCAATTTCAATCTGGATATCTCAGGCTGTGAATTACTGCAGGATTTAACCAGGAGGGCATGGCGAGATTGGCGACATTCACTGTGGGCAGACATGGACATCCATGTTTGTGATTTTAAAAATAATAATTGAAAGTGAAAAATAGTTGAATACACAAAAGCTAAGGCACTGGTGTCGTACTTCTGGTTTACCGGAACGGGGTTCAACTCCCTGCAGTGCCCTGCTCAATGTGTTGTATTTACCGGAAAAATTGAGTGTTGCGGAGGATGAGAAACATTAGCAAATGAAGGAGTGTTGCGGAGGATGAGAAACATTAGCAAATTGCGGAGTGTTGCGGAAAAATTGCGGAGTGTTAAAAAAAACACTGTTATAGCCCATCGGTTTTTGAAATTTTGAAAAAAAAGTTATCCTCGTTTCTCATCATTTTGGACCGTGGGCTATAGCCCATATCGTACGGCATACTATAGCACGCCGTTTTTCATCATTTTTGAGGATTTGAAGAAAATTCAAAATTAAAAAAAACATGGGTTATAGCCCATCGTTTTTTGAATTTTTGAAAAAAATGTTATCCTCATTTTTCATCATTTTTGAACATGGGCTATAGCCCCTACCGTACGGCATACTATAGCACGCCGTTTTTCATCATTTTTGAGGATTTGAAGAAAATTCAAAATTTCAAAAAACATGGGTTATAGCCCATCGTTTTTTGAATTTTTGAAAAAAAGGTTATCCTCATTTTTCATCATTTTTGAACATGGGCTATAGCCCCTACCGTACGGCATACTATAGCACGCCGTTTTTCATCATTTTTGAGGATTTGAAGAAAATTCAAAATTAAAAAAAACATGGGTTATAGCCCATCGTTTTTTGAATTTTTGAAAAAAATGTTATCCTCATTTTTCATCATTTTTGAACATGGGCTATAGCCCCTACCGTACGGCATACTATAGCACGCCGTTTTTCATCATTTTTGAGGATTTGAAGAAAATTCAAAATTTCAAAAAACATGGGTTATAGCCCATCGTTTTTTGAATTTTTGAAAAAAATGTTATCCTCATTTTTCATCATTTTTGAACATGGGCTATAGCCCCTACCGTACGGCATACTATAGCACGCCGTTTTTCATCATTTTTGAGGATTTGAAGAAAATTCAAAATTTCAAAAAACATGGGTTATAGCCCATCGTTTTTTGAATTTTTGAAAAAAATGTTATCCTCATTTTTCATCATTTTTGAACATGGGCTATAGCCCCTACCGTACGGCATACTATAGCACGCCGTTTTTCATGATTTTTGAGGATTTGAAGAAAATTCAAAATTTAAAAAAACATGGGTTATAGCCCATCGTTTTTTTAATTTTTGAAAAAAATGTTATCCTCATTTTTCATCATTTTTGAACATGGGCTATAGCCCCTACCGTACGGCATACTATAGCACGCCGTTTTTCATCATTTTTGAGGATTTGAAGAAAATTCAAAATTTCAAAAAACATGGGTTATAGCCCATCGTTTTTTGAATTTTTGAAAAAAATGTTATCCTCATTTTTCATCATTTTTGAACATGGGCTATAGCCCCTACCGTACGGCATACTATAGCACGCCGTTTTTCATCATTTTTGAGGATTTGAAGAAAATTCAAAATTTCAAAAAACATGGGTTATAGCCCATCGTTTTTTGAATTTTTGAAAAAAAATGTTATCCTCATTTTTCATCATTTTTGAACATGGGCTATAGCCCCTACCGTACGGCATACTATAGCACGCCGTTTTTCATCATTTTTGAGGATTTGAAGAAAATTCAAAATTTCAAAAAACATGGGTTATAGCCCATCGTTTTTTGAATTTTTGAAAAAAATGTTATCCTCATTTTTCATCATTTTTGAACATGGGCTATAGCCCCTACCGTACGGCATACTATAGCACGCCGTTTTTCATCATTTTTGAGGATTTGAAGAAAATTCAAAATTTCAAAAAACATGGGTTATAGCCCATCGTTTTTTGAATTTTTGAAAAAAATGTTATCCTCATTTTTCATCATTTTTGAACATGGGCTATAGCCCCTACCGTACGGCATACTATAGCACGCCGTTTTTCATCATTTTTGAGGATTTGAAGAAAATTCAAAATTTCAAAAAACATGGGTTATAGCCCATCGTTTTTTGAATTTTTGAAAAAAAATGTTATCCTCATTTTTCATCATTTTTGAACATGGGCTATAGCCCCTACCGTACGGCATACTATAGCACGCCGTTTTTCATCATTTTTGAGGATTTGAAGAAAATTCAAATTTTCAAAAAACATGGGTTATAGCCCATCGTTTTTTGAATTTTTGAAAAAAATGTTATCCTCATTTTTCATCATTTTTTAACATGGGCTATAGCCCCTACCGTACGGCATACTATAGCACGCCGTTTTTCATCATTTTTGAGGATTTGAAGAAAATTCAAAATTTCAAAAAACATGGGTTATAGCCCATCGTTTTTTGAATTTTTGAAAAAAATGTTATCCTCATTTTTCATCATTTTTGAACATGGGCTATAGCCCCTACCGTACGGCATACTATAGCACGCCGTTTTTCATCATTTTTGAGGATTTGAAGAAAATTCAAAATTTCAAAAAACATGGGTTATAGCCCATCGTTTTTTGAATTTTTGAAAAAAATGTTATCCTCATTTTTCATCATTTTTGAACATGGGCTATAGCCCCTACCGTACGGCATACTATAGCACGCCGTTTTTCATGATTTTTGAGGATTTGAAGAAAATTCAAAATTTAAAAAAACATGGGTTATAGCCCATCGTTTTTTGAATTTTTGAAAAAAATGTTATCCTCATTTTTCATCATTTTTGAACATGGGCTATAGCCCCTACCGTACGGCATACTATAGCACGCCGTTTTTCATCATTTTTGAGGATTTGAAGAAAATTCAAAATTTCAAAAAACATGGGTTATAGCCCATCGTTTTTTGAATTTTTGAAAAAAATGTTATCCTCATTTTTCATCATTTTTGAACATGGGCTATAGCCCCTACCGTACGGCATACTATAGCACGCCGTTTTTCATCATTTTTGAGGATTTGAAGAAAATTCAAAATTTCAAAAAACATGGGTTATAGCCCATCGTTTTTTGAATTTTTGAAAAAAAATGTTATCCTCATTTTTCATCATTTTTTAACATGGGCTATAGCCCCTACCGTACGGCATACTATAGCACGCCGTTTTTCATCATTTTTGAGGATTTGAAGAAAATTCAAAATTTCAAAAAACATGGGTTATAGCCCATCGTTTTTTGAATTTTTGAAAAAAATGTTATCCTCATTTTTCATCATTTTTGAACATGGGCTATAGCCCCTACCGTACGGCATACTATAGCACGCCGTTTTTCATCATTTTTGAGGATTTGAAGAAAATTCAAAATTTCAAAAAACATGGGTTATAGCCCATCGTTTTTTGAATTTTTGAAAAAAATGTTATCCTCATTTTTCATCATTTTTGAACATGGGCTATAGCTCCTACCGTACGGCATACTATAGCACGCCGTTTTTCATCATTTTTGAGGATTTGAAGAAAATTCAAAATTTAAAAAAACATGGATTATAGCCCATCGTTTTTTGAATTTTTGAAAAAAATGTTATCCTCATTTTTCATCATTTTTGAACATGGGCTATAGCCCCTACCGTACGGCATACTATAGCACGCCGCTTTTCATCATTTTTGAGGATTTGAAGAAAATTCAAAATTTCAAAAAACATGGGTTATAGCCCATCGTTTTTTGAATTTTTGAAAAAAATGTTATCCTCATTTTTCATCATTTTTGAACATGGGCTATAGCCCCTACCGTACGGCATACTATAGCACGCCGCTTTTCATCATTTTTGAGGATTTGAAGAAAATTCAAAATTTCAAAAAACATGGGTTATAGCCCATCGTTTTTTGAATTTTTGAAAAAAATGTTATCCTCATTTTTCATCATTTTTGAACATGGGCTATAGCCCCTACCGTACACGGCATTTGTAAGTGTAAGGCTTAATTGGGTCGTCCACTCACAGTTAACAGTCTTTGTATTGAGTTTGTGCTTGAAATGTAGGCCTACTGTAATTCTGCAAACTGTTAATAAATATTTCAATCAATCAATCAATCAAAATTGACATTTCAACTATTGATCAGACGCTGTGCATTGACGACACCTAGTGGTCATTCATTTTAATTGCATGCATGCAGAGAAATCACAACATTGTGAGACGCACTGGGTCGTTGCCATGTTTTGCCACGGAAACCAGCGACCTGCCTTGTGTAAGTAAGTAAGTACATTTTATTTATAAAGCACCTTTCTTAACAATGTTACAAAGTGCTGTACAGTGACACAATAAAATCAATCATAATTAAAACAGGACAGTACAACAAGCAAATAAGAACAACATAATCAAGTCAAATAAAATCAGAAAAATGTTCCCGAAATAAAAACGTTTTCAGTGGACGAAGCCAGGCTTGATACGAGCAGACGTGGCAACGCGATCGAAACACAGGGGCAATCTCCCGTTGGCCGAGAGGTTGGAACTCACGGGCCAATGGGAGCCTGTGTCGTGTAATTTCTCCCTTTACACTGACTATAATTCTATCTATTTGAGACAGAAACGGCTAAGCAATACGGCAGGCTGTAGGCTGTAGTCAAAAGCACCGGACGAATGAAGGCAGGCAGAGAGTGTTCTGAAGTGTAGTGCAGAGTCGATCATTTTATTGCAACCGAGACCAAGACAGAGAGCTTCGCCATTGTCCCTGAGCCTGGAGCTCAGGGACTCCCTCGTACTGAACCGCTGCCGCGGCCAGTTTAAGACTCCCTAAACCTTGCATTTTACAGGACATATATACAGTGTTTTTGCATAGACACAGATATACGGAGGTGGAGACTGAAACTTTACATACCGGTATTCATCAACATATTGCCACTTGGTAAGCAAAGGTCTCTCCTGGATACAATAGAATGCTAAGTTCCCTATCACACCTGGCCAGGCCAAGCTACTTAACTAAGGCCCACGACACCTTGACTTTAAATATCAAAGACAGGCCTCTGCAGACACAGTGACTGCAGATAGTGACAGTTGACTTATTTAGCATGCCCTTAGCACAGTGACCAAATGTATAAGTCGGACATTTTAACATGGCTTATATATGAATATCATGAAATATAGATACCACACCTGCATGCTTTTGGGCGGCCAATAAGGGCAGGGGTAAAACAGAGAGAATTGTTCCGGATCCTTAACATCAACTAGCACAGAAAAGCTGTGTTGTAGTAACCAGCAGTTAGCTCAGTGTGATGAGTGTCTGTGTTTGTGATCCACAGGTCCAGGGTTCAAATCCCACATTATTCATGTGTCTCTGTGATGCTTTGCTTTGCACACTGACTTTCAGAAGGACAACTTTAAAGCAGCACAGAAATTCCCAATGATTGTGTGCCTCAGTGGACCAACGGATAAGTAAAATGATATCCGTAGTATACCTAGTAGAAGTGTGCCGGTTCGAACCCCGACATACTCAAATCTTTACTGACACTTTGCATTCCACACTAACATCAACTAGCACAGAAAAGCTGTGTTGTAGTAACCAGCAGTTAGCTCAGTGTGATGAGTGGCTGTACTTAGTTGTGATCCACAGGTCCACGGTTCAAATCCCACATTATTCATGTGTCTCTGTGATGCTTTGCTTTGCACACTGACTTTCTTGAATAAAAAATAAAAACTCAAAAGCACCAGGAGACATCTGCTGAATGCCCCAAGGTGCCTTGGCTCAATGGTGTGGAGCGCTTGACCCGTTGCCTCTGCTTCAGACAGTTGGCCGGTTCAAGTCCCATGTCATGACATCTAGGTGCTGGGAAGGACCATCGGGAGACGGTGCTCTCTCCCCCTGTTTCCTGAAAAGTAACGGTTGCGGGTTATGCCGTACGATATAGGCTATAGCCCACGGTCCGAAACGAGGATAACTTTTTTTTCAAAATTTCAAAAAAAACCCATCGTTTTTTTTCATTTATTCCGCAATTTCCATTTCCACAATTTCCATTTCCGCAATTTCCCCAATTTCGCAATTCCCGCAATTTCCGCAATTCCAGCAATTTCCGCAATTCCGCAATTTCCGCAATTTCCGCAATTTCAATTTCCGCAATTTCCGCAATTTCCATTTCCGCAATTTCGCAATTTCCGCAATTACCATTTCCGCAATTACAATTTCCGCAATTTCCGCAATTTTGCAATTTCCGCAATTTCCATTTCCGCAATTTGCGGAAATTGCGGAATAAATGAAAAAAAAAACGATGGGTTATAGCCCATGTTTTTTGAAATTTTGAAAAAAAAAGTTATCCTCCTTTCTCATCATTTTGGACCGTGGGCTATAGCCTATATCGTACGGTATAACCCCCAACCGTTACTTTTCAGGAAACAGGGGAGAGAGCACCGTCTCCCGATGGTCCTTCCCAGCACCTTGATGTCATGACATGGGACTTGAACCGGCCAACTGTCTGAAGCAGAGGCAACGGGTCAAGCGCTCCACACCATTGAGCCAAGGCACCTTGGGGCATTCAGCAGATGTCTCCTGGTGCTTTTGAGTTTTTATTTTTTATTCAAGAAAGTCAGTGTGCAAAGCAAAGCATCACAGAGACACATGAATAATGTGGGATTTGAACCGTGGACCTGTGGATCACAACTAAGTACAGCCACTCATCACACTGAGCTAACTGCTGGTTACTACAACACAGCTTTTCTGTGCTAGTTGATGTTAGTGTGGAATGCAAAGTGTCAGTAAAGATTTGAGTATGTCGGGGTTCGAACCGGCACACTTCTACTAGGTATACTACGGATATCATTTGACTTATCCGTTGGTCCACTGAGGCACACAATCATTGGGAATTTCTGTGCTGCTTTAAAGTTGTCCTTCTGAAAGTCAGTGTGCAAAGCAAAGCATCACAGAGACACATGAATAATGTGGGATTTGAACCCTGGACCTGTGGATCACAAACACAGACACTCATCACACTGAGCTAACTGCTGGTTACTACAACACAGCTTTTCTGTGCTAGTTGATGTTAAGGATCCGGAACAATTCTCTCTGTTTTACCCCTGCCCTTATTGGCCGCCCAAAAGCATGCAGGTGTGGTATCTATATTTCATGATATTCATATATAAGCCATGTTAAAATGTCCGACTTATACATTTGGTCACTGTGCTAAGGGCATGCTAAATAAGTCAACTGTCACTATCTGCAGTCACTGTGTCTGCAGAGGCCTGTCTTTGATATTTAAAGTCAAGGTGTCGTGGGCCTTAGTCAAGTAGCTTGGCCTGGCCAGGTGTGATAGGGAACTTAGCATTCTATTGTATCCAGGAGAGACCTTTGCTTACCAAGTGGCAATATGTTGATGAATACCGGTATGTAAAGTTTCAGTCTCCACCTCCGTATATCTGTGTCTATGCAAAAACACTGTATATATGTCCTGTAAAATGCAAGGTTTAGGGAGTCTTAAACTGGCCGCGGCAGCGGTTCAGTACGAGGGAGTCCCTGAGCTCCAGGCTCAGGGACAATGGCGAAGCTCTCTGTCTTGGTCTCGGTTGCAATAAAATGATCGACTCTGCACTACACTTCAGAACACTCTCTGCCTGCCTTCATTCGTCCGGTGCTTTTGACTACAGCCTACAGCCTGCCGTATTGCTTAGCCGTTTCTGTCTCAAATAGATAGAATTATAGTCAGTGTAAAGGGAGAAATTACACGACACAGGCTCCCATTGGCCCGTGAGTTCCAACCTCTCGGCCAACGGGAGATTGCCCCTGTGTTTCGATCGCGTTGCCACGTCTGCTCGTATCAAGCCTGGCTTCGTCCACTGAAAACGTTTTTATTTCGGGAACATTTTTCTGATTTTATTTGACTTGATTATGTTGTTCTTATTTGCTTGTTGTACTGTCCTGTTTTAATTATGATTGATTTTATTGTGTCACTGTACAGCACGTTGTAACATTGTTAAGAAAGGTGCTTTATAAATAAAATTTACTTACTTACTTACACAAGGCAGGTCTCTGGTTTCCGTGGCAAAACATGGCAACGACCCAGTGCGTCTCACAATGTTGTGATTTCTCTGCATGCATGCAATTAAAATGAATGACCACTAGGTGTCGTCAATGCACAGCGTCTGATCAATAGTTGAAATGTCAATTTTGATTGATTGATTGATTGAAATATTTATTAACAGTTTGCAGAATTACAGTAGGCCTACATTTCAAGCACAAACTCAATACAAAGACTGTTAACTGTGAGTGGACGACCCAATTAAGCCTTACACTTACAAATGCCGTACGGTAGGGGCTATAGCCCATGTTCAAAAATGATGAAAAATGATAACATTTTTTTCAAAAATTCAAAAAACGATGGGCTATAACCCATGTTTTTTGAAATTTTGAATTTTCTTCAAATCCTCAAAAATGATGAAAAACGGCGTGCTATAGTATGCCGTACGGTAGGAGCTATAGCCCATGTTCAAAAATGATGAAAAATGAGGATAACATTCTTTTCAAAAATTCAAAAAACGATGGGCTATAACCCATGTTTTTTGAAATTTTGAATTTCTTCAAATCCTCAAAAATGATGAAAAACGGCGTGCTATAGTATGCCGTACGGTAGGAGCTATAGCCCATGTTCAAAAATGATGAAAAATGAGGATAACATTTTTTTCAAAAATTCAAAAAACGATGGGCTATAACCCATGTTTTTTGAAATTTTGAATTTTCTTCAAATCCTCAAAAATGATGATAAACGGCGTGCTATAGTATGCCGTACGGTAGGGGCTATAGCCCATGTTCAAAAATGATGAAAAATGAGGATAACATTTTTTTCAAAAATTCAAAAAACAATGGGCTATAACCCATGTTTTTTGAAATTTTGAATTTTCTTCAAATCCTCAAAAATGATGAAAAACGGCGTGCTATAGTATGCCGTACGGTAGGGGCTATAGCCCATGTTCAAAAATGATGAAAAATGAGGATAACATTTTTTTCAAAAATTCAAAAAACGATGGGCTATAACCCATGTTTTTTGAAATTTTGAATTTTCTTCAAATCCTCAAAAATGATGAAAAACGGCGTGCTATAGTATGCCGTACGGTAGGAGCTATAGCCCATGTTCAAAAATGATGAAAAATGAGGATAACATTTTTTTCAAAAATTCAAAAAACGATGGGCTATAACCCATGTTTTTTGAAATTTTGAATTTTCTTCAAATCCTCAAAAATGATGAAAAACGGCGTGCTATAGTATGCCGTACGGTAGGGGCTATAGCCCATGTTCAAAAATGATGAAAAATGAGGATAACATTTTTTTCAAAAATTCAAAAAACAATGGGCTATAACCCATGTTTTTTGAAATTTTGAATTTTCTTCAAATCCTCAAAAATGATGAAAAACGGCGTGCTATAGTATGCCGTACGGTAGGGGCTATAGCCCATGTTCAAAAATGATGAAAAATGAGGATAACATTTTTTTTCAAAAATTCAAAAAACGATGGGCTATAACCCATGTTTTTTGAAATTTTGAATTTTCTTCAAATCCTCAAAAATGATGAAAAACGGCGTGCTATATTATGCCGTACGGTAGGGGCTATAGCCCATGTTCAAAAATGATGAAAAATGAGGATAACATTTTTTTCAAAAATTCAAAAAACAATGGGCTATAACCCATGTTTTTTGAAATTTTGAATTTTCTTCAAATCCTCAAAAATGATGAAAAACGGCGTGCTATAGTATGCCGTACGGTAGGGGCTATAGCCCATGTTCAAAAATGATGAAAAATGAGGATAACATTTTTTTCAAAAATTCAAAAAACGATGGGCTATAACCCATGTTTTTTGAAATTTTGAATTTTCTTCAAATCCTCAAAAATGATGAAAAACGGTGTGCTATAGTATGCCATACGGTAGGGGCTATAGCCCATGTTCAAAAATGATGAAAAATGAGGATAACATTTTTTTCAAAAATTCAAAAAACGATGGGCTATAACCCATGTTTTTTGAAATTTTGAATTTTCTTCAAATCCTCAAAAATGATGAAAAACGGCGTGCTATAGTATGCCGTACGGTAGGGGCTATATCCCATGTTCAAAAATGATGAAAAATGAGGATAATTTTTTTTTCAAAAATTCAAAAAACGATGGGCTATAACCCATGTTTTTTGAAATTTTGAATTTTCTTCAAATCCTCAAAAATGATGAAAAACGGCGTGCTATAGTATGCCGTACGGTAGGGGCTATAGCCCATGTTCAAAAATGATGAAAAATGAGGATAACATTTTTTTCAAAAATTCAAAAAACTACATTGAAATGTCAATTTTGATTGATTGATTGATTGAAATATTTATTAACAGTTTGCAGAATTACAGTAGGCCTACATTTCAAGCACAAACTCAATACAAAGACTGTTAACTGTGAGTGGACGACCCAATTAAGCCTTACACTTACAAATGCCGTGTACGGTAGGGGCTATAGCCCATGTTCAAAAATGATGAAAAATGAGGATAACATTTTTTTCAAAAATTCAAAAAACGATGGGCTATAACCCATGTTTTTTGAAATTTTGAATTTTCTTCAAATCCTCAAAAATGATGAAAAGCGGCGTGCTATAGTATGCCGTACGGTAGGGGCTATAGCCCATGTTCAAAAATGATGAAAAATGAGGATAACATTTTTTTCAAAAATTCAAAAAACGATGGGCTATAACCCATGTTTTTTGAAATTTTGAATTTTCTTCAAATCCTCAAAAATGATGAAAAGCGGCGTGCTATAGTATGCCGTACGGTAGGGGCTATAGCCCATGTTCAAAAATGATGAAAAATGAGGATAACATTTTTTTCAAAAATTCAAAAAACGATGGGCTATAATCCATGTTTTTTGAAATTTTGAATTTTCTTCAAATCCTCAAAAATGATGAAAAACGGCGTGCTATAGTATGCCGTACGGTAGGAGCTATAGCCCATGTTCAAAAATGATGAAAAATGAGGATAACATTTTTTTCAAAAATTCAAAAAACGATGGGCTATAACCCATGTTTTTTGAAATTTTGAATTTTCTTCAAATCCTCAAAAATGATGAAAAGCGGCGTGCTATAGTATGCCGTACGGTAGGGGCTATAGCCCATGTTCAAAAATGATGAAAAATGAGGATAACATTTTTTTCAAAAATTCAAAAAACGATGGGCTATAACCCATGTTTTTTGAAATTTTGAATTTTCTTCAAATCCTCAAAAATGATGAAAAGCGGCGTGCTATAGTATGCCGTACGGTAGGGGCTATAGCCCATGTTCAAAAATGATGAAAAATGAGGATAACATTTTTTTCAAAAATTCAAAAAACGATGGGCTATAACCCATGTTTTTTGAAATTTTGAATTTTCTTCAAATCCTCAAAAATGATGAAAAACGGCGTGCTATAGTATGCCGTACGGTAGGGGCTATAGCCCATGTTCAAAAATGATGAAAAATGAGGATAACATTTTTCAAAAAATTCAAAAAACGATGGGCTATTTTTGAAATTTTGAATTTTCTTCAAATCCTCAAAATTGATGAAAAACGGCGTGCTATAGTATGCCGTACGGTAGGGGCTATAGCCCATGTTCAAAAATGATGAAAAATGAGGATAACATTTTTTTCAAAAATTCAAAAAACGATGGGCTATAACCCATGTTTTTTGAAATTTTGAATTTTCTTCAAATCCTCAAAAATGATGAAAAACGGCGTGCTATAGTATGGCATGAATTGAACAAAGGGCATTGTTTAATTCATCAAAACATTTAGAGACAAACATAGACACTTATATGTAGTTTATGTAGTTAAAGCAACAGAGTTAAGCATTAGAAACAAACAACAATGGATTCTACAGTGTAAAGACACCAATTTAATTATAAATGTCAATAAAGTTGAATATCTAATAATATCAATTTAAAATGTATTATCCAATACAAATTTCCTTACCTTTTTTAATGTTTTAGTTTTGTATTGCTATTTTTATTTGCTAATTGTAGATTGACCTACTTTTTGTTTCTGGCATTCCGCTGCTTGTTATTTTTTATTTTATTTTCATCTGAAGTACTTTGAGCTGCATTTTATGTATGACATGTGCTATATAAATAAAGTTTAATATGTGAAGTACTTTAGTTGTCAAGGATGCAGACAGAGTTGAACCCAGGAGCAAAGTCACAACAAACTAGAGTATAATAATAAAGTATTTAATAAAGAATTACGAGATATCTTACACAGGGGAATGCAGGTAGGAATCAGGCATGAATCAGAATGACATCAAAGTCAACACATGAACAGGCAGGACATCTGTGACACAGGTTATGAACTGACAATGAGTGTTTGTACTGAGTCCAGTTTTATAGTGAGCAGGTTGATTGGAGAAGTGTTCACTGCTGGGCTGATTAGGTAGTTGACAGGTGTGTAAATGGAACTGGGTGTGCTGGAATGGGATATGGGAGGCCAGTGTGGAGACTGAGGGAGAGACAGAATGTGACAGAGTTGCATTTTATGTATGAAATGTGCTATATAAATAAAGTTTACACCACTGACTGTCCCTCCATATAAAATAAAGGCGAAAGTCACAAAAGAAAATTGATCAGTTACAATTCCAGACTATGAAGAATCATTTAATAAAGGAATACTTCCAGATTCAGTTAAAGATTAGCTACAATAATTGTGATATTAAAAGTTAAATGCTCGTCATATGACATAACAGAGAGGAATGGGCCGGACCCTGCGCGCTGTAGGAGTAACTCCCGATGGTCCTCCAGCACCTTGATGTCATGACATGGGACTTGAACCGGCCAACTGACTGTAGCAGAGGCATCGGGCCAAGCGCTCCACACCATTACGCCACGGCACCTTTGGGCATTCAGCAGATGTCTCCGGGTGCTTTTGAGTTTTTATTTTTTATTCTAGCCTTGAAAAGTTCAAAAATTACTGCAGCATTGAGCTGTAGGAGGAACAGGCCTTGAACATGGAATGTCTGTACTGAAACCCTGATGATTAGACCACTGCACCATCAGTCAGACACTCTCAGGCAAAGTCTCCTGGTAATTTTGAAGTGATCTTTTGTTCGTTAGCCTTCAGTTAGTAAAGTTTAAATAACACAGCATCATATTAATCAGATGTTTCTTAGCGCTGTTGAGGTCTTCTTTTGTATGATAGTGTAACAGCCGGGAATCGAACCCTGGTCTCCCACGTGGAAAGCCAACATCTTAACCACTACTACAATTTGAGTTATCCTCATTTCTCATCATTTTGGACCATGGGCTATAGCCCATATCGTACGGCATACTATAGCACGCCGCTTTTCATCGTTTTTCGCAAAGATTTCAAAAACAAATGTGAAAATTATGAAAAAACGACATACTATAGTTCATGGTTTTGGCCCATCATCTGACAGAATAGGCTGTGTATTTGCATACTGGGCCCTGATTGGTGGCCCAAAACTTGGTTGGAAAGTCCCTCTTTTATGTCTGGCTTCCAGGCCAGTTGGAAAAGGGCACACTGAGAGGTGGTAATAGTATGTTAAATTGGACATTTTCATGGTAAAAGATTAGCTGGACAGGGTTCTTTCAGACATAAGCCCCAACCGTTACATCTCAGGAAACAGGGGGAGAGAGCACCATCTCCCGATGGTCCTCCAGCACCTTGATGTCATGACATGGGACTTGAGCCGGCCAACTGACTGTAGCAGAGGCAACGGGCCAAGCGCTCCACACCATTACCCCACGGCACCTTTGGGCATTCAGCAGATGTCTCCGGGTGCTTTTGAGTTTTTATTTTTATTCTAGCCTTGAAAAGTTCAAATTACTGCAGCATTGAGCTGTAGGAGGAACTCCCGATGGTCCTCCAGCACCTTGATGTCATGACATGGGACTTGAACCGGCCAACTGACTGTAGCAGAGGCATCGGGCCAAGCGCTCCACATCCTTACGCCACGGCACCTTTGGGCATTCAGCAGATGTCTCCGGGTGCTTTTGAGTTTTTATTTTTTATTCTAGCCTTGAAAAGTTCAAATTACTGCAGCATTGAGCTGTAGGAGGAACAGGCCTTGAACATGGAATGTCTGTACTGAAACCCTGATGATTAGACCACTGCACCATCAGTCAGACACTCTCAGGCAAAGTCTCCTGGTAATTTTGAAGTGATCTTTTGTTCGTTAGCCTTCAGTTAGTAAAGTTTAAATAACACAGCATCATATTAATCAGATCTTTCTTAGCGCTGTTGAGGTCTTCTTTTGTATGATAGTGTAACAGCCGGGAATCGAACCCTGGTCTCCCACGTGGAAAGCCAACATCTTAACCACTACGACAATTTGAGTTATCCTCATTTCTCATCATTTTGGACCATGGGCTATAGCCCATATCGTACGGCATACTATAGCACGCCGCTTTTCATCGTTTTTGAGGATTTGAAAATAATGAAAATATGAAAAAAACGATGGGTTATAGCCCATGTCTCATTTAACCAACCTTTTAGAATTTAGATGGACAGTGAAAATGTTCTTCAGGAGACTAGAACCCTGACTAGAACGATATGGGCTATAGCCCATGGTCCAAAATGATGAGAAACGAGGATACGTTTTTTTTTCCAAAATTTCAAAAAACATGGGCTATAACCCATCGTTTTTTTTTCATTTTTTCATTTTTTTCAAATCCTCAAAAATGATGAAAAACGGCATTCTATAGTATGCCATACGATAAGGGCTATATCCCATGGTCCAAAATGATGAGAAACGAGGATAACTTTTTTTTTCAAAATTTCAAAAAACATGGGCTATAACCCATCGTTTTTTTCATTTTTTTCAAATCCTCAAAAATGATGAAAAACGGCGTGCTATAGTATGCCGTACGATATGGGCTATAGCCCATGGTCCAAAATGATGAGAAACGAGGATAACTTATTTTTTCAAAATTTCAAAAAACATGGCCTATAACCCAATTGGAAATTGCGGAAATTGCGAAATTTCGGAAATTGCGGAAATTGAAATTTGAAATTGCGAAAAAATTGCGGAGGAATTGCGCAGTGTTTCGGAAAAATTGCGGAAATTGCGGAAAAATTGTGGAAATTGTAAATTGCAGAAATTGTAAATTGCAAAAATTGCGGAAATTGGAAATTGCGGAAATTGAAAATTGCGGAAATTCAAATTTGAAATTTGCTTATGTTTCCCATCCTCCGCAATTTGCTAATGTTTCCCATCCTTTCCGGTAAATACAACACATTGAGTAGGGCACTGCAGGGAGTTGAACCCCGTTCCGGTAAACCAGAAGTCCGACACCAGTGCCTTAGTTTTTGTGTTGTTCATTTACAGGTCCAGGTGTGCATACGCATGTGCGCCTGTGTGTGTGTAGGTGCACGCTTCAATATAACCCATCGTTTTTTTCATTTTTTCCAAATCCTCAAAAATGATGAAAAACGGCGTGCTATAGTATGCCGTACGATATGGGCTATAGCCCATGGTCCAAAATGATGAGAAACGAGGATAACTTTTTTTTTTCAAAATTTCAAAAAACATGGGCTATAACCCATCGTTTTTTTCATTTTGTCATTTTTTAAAAATCCTCAAAAATGATGAAAAACGGCATTCTATAGTATGCCATACGATAAGGGCTATATCCCATGGTCCAAAATGATGAGAAACGAGGATAACTTTTTTTTTCAAAATTTCAAAAAACATGGGCTATAACCCATCGTTTTTTTCATTTTTTTCAAATCCTCAAAAATGATGAAAAACGGCGTGCTATAGTATGCCGTACGATATGGGCTATAGCCCATGGTCCAAAATGATGAGAAACGAGGATAACTTATTTTTTCAAAATTTCAAAAAACATGGCCTATAACCCAATTGGAAATTGCGGAAATTGCGAAATTTCGGAAATTGCGGAAATTGAAATTTGAAATTGCGAAAAAATTGCGGAGGAATTGCGCAGTGTTTCGGAAAAATTGCGGAAATTGCGGAAAAATTGTGGAAATTGTAAATTGCAGAAATTGTAAATTGCAAAAATTGCGGAAATTGGAAATTGCGGAAATTGAAAATTGCGGAAATTCAAATTTGAAATTTGCTTATGTTTCCCATCCTCCGCAATTTGCTAATGTTTCCCATCCTTTCCGGTAAATACAACACATTGAGTAGGGCACTGCAGGGAGTTGAACCCCGTTCCGGTAAACCAGAAGTCCGACACCAGTGCCTTAGTTTTTGTGTTGTTCATTTACAGGTCCAGGTGTGCATACGCATGTGCGCCTGTGTGTGTGTAGGTGCACGCTTCAATATAACCCATCGTTTTTTTCATTTTTTCCAAATCCTCAAAAATGATGAAAAACGGCGTGCTATAGTATGCCGTACGATATGGGCTATAGCCCATGGTCCAAAATGATGAGAAACGAGGATAACTTTTTTTTTTCAAAATTTCAAAAAACATGGGCTATAACCCATCGTTTTTTTCATTTTGTCATTTTTTAAAAATCCTCAAAAATGATGAAAAACGGCATTCTATAGTATGCCATACGATAAGGGCTATATCCCATGGTCCAAAATGATGAGAAACGAGGATAACTTTTTTTTTCAAAATTTCAAAAAACATGGGCTATAACCCATCGTTTTTTTCATTTTTTTCAAATCCTCAAAAATGATGAAAAACGGCGTGCTATAGTATGCCGTACGATATGGGCTATAGCCCATGGTCCAAAATGATGAGAAACGAGGATAACTTATTTTTTCAAAATTTCAAAAAACATGGCCTATAACCCAATTGGAAATTGCGGAAATTGCGAAATTTCGGAAATTGCGGAAATTGAAATTTGAAATTGCGAAAAAATTGCGGAGGAATTGCGCAGTGTTTCGGAAAAATTGCGGAAATTGCGGAAAAATTGTGGAAATTGTAAATTGCAGAAATTGTAAATTGCAAAAATTGCGGAAATTGGAAATTGCGGAAATTGAAAATTGCGGAAATTCAAATTTGAAATTTGCTTATGTTTCCCATCCTCCGCAATTTGCTAATGTTTCCCATCCTTTCCGGTAAATACAACACATTGAGTAGGGCACTGCAGGGAGTTGAACCCCGTTCCGGTAAACCAGAAGTCCGACACCAGTGCCTTAGTTTTTGTGTTGTTCATTTACAGGTCCAGGTGTGCATACGCATGTGCGCCTGTGTGTGTGTAGGTGCACGCTTCAATATAACCCATCGTTTTTTTCATTTTTTCCAAATCCTCAAAAATGATGAAAAACGGCGTGCTATAGTATGCCGTACGATATGGGCTATAGCCCATGGTCCAAAATGATGAGAAACGAGGATAACTTTTTTTTTTCAAAATTTCAAAAAACATGGGCTATAACCCATCGTTTTTTTCATTTTGTCATTTTTTTAAAATCCTCAAAAATGATGAAAAACGGCGTGCTATAGTATGCCGTACGATATAGGCTATAGCCCATGGTCCAAAATGATGAGAAACGAGGATAACTTTTTTTTCAAAATTTCAAAAAACATGGGCTATAACCCATCGTTTTTTTCGTTTTGTCATTTTTTTCAAATGAACAAAAATGATGAAAAACGGCGTGCTATAGTATGCCGTACGATACCTAGAAACTCCATTCACATTTTGTATTATTAACCTAAATGAACCTATTATTATTATTATATTATTGTTATTATTATTATTATTATTATTATTAACCTAAATAGGTTTGAATGGGGTTTCTAGGTGTAAGTATGTAGGACTAGTAGCATGACAACTTTTTTTTTTATGTTCCATAACCTGCCATTGGGCCCCATTATACATTTCTCAAATTTGAAAACGACATACTATATTTCATGGTTTCGGAAGACATGATTTTGAAGGTTTTAAAAAAATGATGAAACTGAAAATGTTACTGTAGGGCCACATTGCCAGGATTCAAACCCAGGACCTTTGGCTTGCCAGGCAGCCTCTACCCATTCAGCTGCCTCTTCTTATCAACACAATGATTCTCACACATCGTCATGTCAAGGACACCCAAAGTAATAGGTATTTGGCAACAGACCCCCATCTATGATTCAGATAGAAGAGCCTTGCCTTGTCTGGATTCGAACCCACAACCTGAGGATCATATACACAGTGTCTTAATAGAGGAAGCCGTGCACCATGCTCTCTGTAACATATCAGAGTTTTAGGGTGTTCTTCTGGACGTCACTCTTTAAAACATGTGTTGAGCAGAAGGACTGGACATGAACCCTGTGGCTCACATAGACAATGTCTTAACCCAGAGAGGCACCATGTTCTCTGGGGGGGGGGGACACTGGCAGTATACTACTAGTGCACTAGGGGGTCACTGGCAGTATACTATACTAGTATACTGGAGAGACACTGGGGGGGGGGGGGGCACTGAGAGACACAGAGGGCACTGGGAGGGGTCACTGGCTGGTACTGGTAGCATACTGGGTGGACACTGGGGGGTCACTGAGAGGACACTGGCTTGAGGTCACTGGGGGGTCACTGGGTGGATACAAGTTTTGGCAGACATGTTGCCTTCCTCAGTGTATATACAGTATATTTACCATCAATTTGACCACTTCTTCAAAACTACATGCCATCTGCAGGATCCCGGGGCAACCACAACATTTTTGATGGAAATAGGTCAAAAATGTAAAATGTTTCTTATGCGTTTAGTTTATGTGACTGCATCCTGGAGCTACAGAGGAGAAGGGGGGTTGGGGGTCACAGATGTGGTTAGGGACGACGAGTGAACAGGGGAATATTTGACATGTTCCAAATATGGTGCCATCTATCGCTCTATCGCACTCTCACTCACTCTGTCTGTCTGTAATTTCCAGGAATGTGTGGTGTGTGTGTACGTGCGTGTGCGTGCGTGCGTGCGTGCATGCCTGCCTGTCAAATATGGAGATGACTACAGAGACTATGGGCTGTATTTTGCGTGTCTTAAGTACCAGGTCTTATTCCCTAACTTGAGTAAACTAAAGACCTGGAGGCGTGGTCAATGCTCTTTGGCCACTCAGAATAGCCAAATGGCATTGATCACGCCTCCAGGTCTTTAGTTTACTCAAGTTAGGGAATAAGACCTGGTACTTAAGACACGCAAAATACAGCCCTATTAGTCTAGACACCATAATGATTTTAAATTACACTCATAAACAATGTAAATTATGTCCTATTTTCTGCAAAATGGCAAGTGAGTAAACAGCTGGGAAATCTATGAATCAAGAGCCAAATCCTCATGCCAAAGCAGAGCTCCACCCCAGCTCTGTTGAATTATGCAACATCGGATCATCCAAACGTTTTGGAGATTTGAGCTTTCACTCTCCTCTCGCAGTAGTAAACAACACTGCATTATTTATCGAAGGCTAGCAAGCAGTTATGGCTGATGTAGGTTTCTGATGGAGACTGAGTGAAATGCATGAAGCCATTTGGGTGCTGATGGCTGCCGACGTTGGTGCACAGAACACTCCTATCATGAGGTGATACTGTATGCCCACGAGGCCGTGGAAGAGACCCATCCATTCCGCGTTTTCCATTTATTCCCCTCTCTGTCTTTCTGTTACTTCTCTCTTGTCTGTCAAACATGGTCTCTCACTATCTCTTTCTCAATTGTGTGCGCTCTCTCTCTCTCTCTCTCTCTCTCTCACACACACACACACACACACACACACACACACACACACACACACTCTTATTCACCTCAGATTCCCCCCCATGCACAACTCTACGTATCCTTTGTTCTTTTTATCTTTAATGCAGTGCTCATGAATGTTTAAGAGGGAAAATGTTTTGAGTGCATATTCTTTATTAACACGTTGTTACTGTAACACGATTGTTACTGTAACACACGTTTTACACAACCTAACAGCATTCTCAAAACTGCACACACAAAACTGAAAACCTCACACAAAATGCTAAACCCTGGCTCTCCTTTTCCATGATGACTCTTTGCCATCAAATATCTTAACTGTTCCCAAAATGGAACTCGCGGTTTCATTTGGTACACACAGCCATATTTTCAAATGACACATATACATTGAGTACAACACAACTAAGCATTTGCTGCACACTACCACAGCATTCACAGCACAATGAAGTGAAAAAAAAACACAATCATAGAAATGGAACACACATGATTGACAATGACTATGGAGAATGAGCCATATTTCTCCTTTTGTAAAATTACTCAGTGTAAGCTTACTTTCTCATAGTCAAACATAACAGCATACAAATATATACAGCAAAAAAGTTGTATTTATTTATTTTTTACGGACGTGCTCAAAAGGTGAGTTGCATATACTGTACAGAGTCTAATGCGTGTGATGTAGTGTGATGTAGTCCAGATTCTGTCGAGCGGTTAGGTTGTGCAAATTGTGCCAAGTTTTCAATTTGTGTGTGTAAACAATCGTGAAAACTGTAAATACAACCACTGCCTACATCCTACATCCATGGCCTCACAACATGAGTAAATATGGATGTCAGGGTGGTACCAGTGGCTCAGTTTCCACCACCATGGAAACTGAGCCAAACACAATTGTCCATGTTTGCAGGTGGGAAGCCGGGCAGTCGGCAGGGGAGGGCATTCTCTGTCTCTATATGTGCCTGTTCAGCAGGAGGCAGAACTGGGAGGGTACAGCGTGTTCCTCTGTATGCGTTACACACTCTCGGTCAAACTGAAAGAAGCTGCTGGTGACTCTTTTTATATCGGAAGATACATTGTTGTCTGCACCCTCTCCACTATCCAGACCAACAGTAGTGGCTATATACAGAACTGTACAGACATGGGAAGAATTGGAAATTACTAAAATCGGGGAGGGGAAGAAAGCAATACATCTGATGAAGACTGTGACTCCCTGGAGAGAGGGATAGAAACAATACATCACATTATGAACTATCTGTAAATATTGTTGTGGTTGATCAAAGAATATTTAGATATCTAGGAAGAAGAAGATTACTCAGGAAGGCATGTAATGTCAGGATGGCACCAATAACTCCAGTGCAGACAAAATATTCAAGTCCACAACAGAGCCAGCAAGCTATCATTATCTAATGAATCAATAACATGGATCCAGAAAACACAAAACTGCCTCCACATGTAACCGCCCCACATATATAATTCTGGTATAGCAGGGTAACATTACACATAACACCTTATCATTTATACTGTAATAATACTGTAAACATCTCAACACGACAGACATGCTAAATAACATGGAGCATACAGTATGAATAATAATACCACTGTGTTAAAATATATTACACATGCCTCTTTACAGATTTACACCTCACAGGCTGTGTAGATACTATAATCCCAACATAATTACAGCAAATAGAAGACATTAAACAAAATACAAGACAGCTGTGAATCTATATTTGGTTGTAACCGTTGCATGTTACACAGAGTGCAGCCATTTACATGCATTTGCATAGATTTACCTTTTATGACATGCTAATGAAGTAAGGGAGATGCTGAAACAGCCCGAGTAGGTTATTGGCAAATAAAACAGTCAAGCCAAGGTCATTCAGCATCCATGGATACATACAACTTATAAAGTGGAATTGAGTATTTGTGTGTGTGTGTGTGTGTGTGTGTGTGTGTGTGTGTGTGTGTGTGTGTGTGTGTGTGTGTGTGTGTGTGTGTGTGTGTGTGTGTGTGTGTGTGTGTGTGTGCGTGCGTGTGCGCGAGCGAGCGTGCGTGCGTGCGAGCGTGCGTGCGTGCAGCGTGCATGCGAATGTGTATCAATGTGTATGCTGTATGGTGTGTGTGTTCAGAGAAAGAGAGGGAGGCTATACAGAGTAGTGTGTGTGACGTCTCCCGGGGGGTTTCCCCTGTGCTCTGTGGTCCAGGATTAATCGTCTGAATAAAAGAAAACATAATTAAGACCTTCCCTCTGCACACTCAGGCAATCAGAGAGAGAGAGAGAGAGAGAGAGAGAGAGAGATATGCATGAATGTCTTCTTGTGTGTGTGTGTGTGTGTGTGTGTGTGTGTGTGTGTGTGTGTGTGTGTGTGTGTGTGTGTGTGTGTGCGAGAGAGAGAGAGACTGTCTTGATGAATATACATGCGTGTGCAATTCCACACCCTTGCCCCAACCCATCTGCCTCATCACCTACAACATGCCTTTGGCCAAGATGACATTAAACTGTAGAAGCGAGCATAATTTTATGGCCAGTGTGTCTCAAACATTCACTTGGCATCAATTTCCCCCACTCTATAGCACCCGCGACGGCACGATAGCGAGGCTTTGACGGAAGCTTTGATTTGTGCATCAATCAGCTGTGTAGATGGGATTTGCTGAGAGGGGGAAGGCAATGATAGTGCCTCTTAGATAGTCCCATGGGCCATTGCTCTGCTGGCTATGTCGGGGAGGTTGCAGAATACCTCCCACCACGAACATGGTACGTGTGGCACACTCGTTAAGTCAGGGATTTGTGGATGAGGAAGCATCAGGTTTGGCTGAGCATATGGCTGGTGTGCGAAAGGTCATGTTCTCGACTCTCTTTGTCAACAGGGAGGAAAGGGGAAGAGGGATGAGAGGAAACAATAGACAGAGAAGATGGAGAGAACAAATGAAATGAACACAAATAAACATGGAGCCTCATTCACTAAGCTTGTCTGTCCATATGTACTTATCGGCATTCACGCAAATTACAGAGCCTGATTTATCAATCTTTTTTGACAGAACTTTTGACAGAACTCCTCTTTCTCACAACCGCTCGTGGCAGACTTACATTGGACCAAAGCTTGCATATGGCCAGGCCCGGATTAACAATGGAATTTACTGGAGCAGCTTGCAGGGCCCTGTGTGAGACCATTTAAAATAGGTACAGCTGTTGTTTCCGTCGAAAAATGTAAGGCAACACAGGAACCCAGCTAGTGTTTTCTTAACCATTCAGTGGGAGGAGACTCAAATATAGCAGATCCGGCATCAGGGAGCAGCCTTATAAATCTATGGGAGCATCGGGGATAGTGCTGGCGGTATGCTGAACGCACGCGTGTTCATTCGCTGGATGCAAAAAGTGTTGTTCTTGATTGTGTTATGCGAGAATAGCTCATGCATGGGACCTTTTGATTTGGTAAAGCTCCAGGGCCCTCAAAGTGGTTGATTAGGCACTGGTATGTCATTAGAATGCCTTCTTCATGCAAAATCAATTAGAATAGTGCCGAACCTCAAATATATCAAAAAAATAGGCCTATATGTCAAATGGTAAATGGTGCATTTATATAGAGCCTTTATCCAAGGCGCTTTACATAGATTGTACATCACATTCACCCATTCACACATACATTCATACACCGATTGGTTGGATGCATATTGTACACATGATGCAAATTCAACCGATTAAAATTTATTTTCAGTTGCGCTGAACTAAAAATGAGTTCCCTCATGAGTTTGCCAGTATTGTAAGTGTGGCCACTGTTTCGCATATAGGGCTTTCATGCCAACTCCAATGTCGCACTATTCATTCATAATATTGACCACATCACATGAAGGCAGTCTTACCATCTGATGAGGATACAGTATGGATGAAATCTAGCTGTGTCCATTACTCAATTTCCAATGTAGGACGGACAGTGGATATGTTCATCCAAAGGACAGATGAACATATCACTCAGTAATTAATAAAGCTCTGACAAAAGAATATCTGATTGGCAGATTCCAGCATCATATTTTTTTTACCTCGCTAAAGGTAAGTGAGCAATTGTTCAGAAATGGCTTATAGGCCTATATCCTTTCCATGTGCCTTTGGTCGTGAAGTTAAAATAGCGAAGAAATCAGCAAGACTTGGCTTTTGGTGACTAGTTTCTGAATTTTGGCGTGGTATAATGATTTCAAAAAGCTGTGCAAACGCGTTGGGAGCTAGTGGTCGTTTTGCAACTTTGAATGAAACAGGCATTTTAAGCTCCCGGCAGCCATCGTGGACGCCATCGTGTTGTATTGTAGATCTGTCCATTTTGAGGAGTGATGATGTTTTTCGTCTGATGTGAGGTTTCCGGTTGCCTTGGCCTTTATTGTGTTCATGAGGCATGGAGGATCTACACAGGATCATGCACCCTCCTGAATTAGGCCCATGCATGGTCTTTCTCACATGGAAGATGTAATGAGACAAGCAGGTGAGAAGGGAATAGGAATACCGTTAAAAATAAAGAAAGTGGAGGGAATATGGCTATAGTAACAGTGGTAGTAACAGTAGCAGTTGCAGTGTGGAGATTGATCAGTGGTGGCTGGCTGCTGTGACTTAACCAAGGTCTCTGTTGTGTGTTAATGTCCTTTCCACTTCTCTCTGATAGGTTCACCCTACCGAAGGCCCCCACAGGAGATTCATTATGTACTTATGCTGTGCTACACTATATGCCTTCTGGCTAAATGAAAGAGGCCCAGTCCAATCCCAGTAATGACATGGTGGGCTATAAAGGAGGTCTTATATTCATATGGATATCCTCTTCTGCAATAGGCCTACATACATATCAACTGCAACTGCACAGCAACAAAAAACTATAATAGGGAACGTGCGTGCACGTGTGTGGGCCTGATTTAACCAGCCTCACTGGAGGTGGCTGGAGGAAATTGCAGGGGGCAGGGGCGGGGGGGGCGACTTCACTGGCTTTGCTTCGCGGGCGGAAATCTTTTGGGGGGTTAATTCCGCAATAAATAGTTAAATCACTGCTTTCTTTCAGGGAACGCGCAGAGAGTGTTAGAGAGGCAGGGGCTGAAATCCCGTAAGAGGGCACTTTGACAGCGAAAATAGCAGATCTTCAAGTTCACAATGCGTTGCGCTGCGACATGTTGAGAGCTTGTACATTAGTTATTTTCGGGGCACAACCCAGCACTCTTTATCTACTGGAGATGCGGTGTACGACCTGGATTTTGAAACAAATTAGTTCAACGCAAAATGCTGCATTCAAGTTCAGGAGACTTTGGAAAAAAGCTATTCTCCTGAATGCTGCCTTCTGGTATGGTATGGAAAGGGGGTGCATTTTAATTTCTTTCACCATAGTAAATGCTGCATTCGTGGTCTGGAAAGGGCAGTTGTTTTACAGAAGAGTAAAAGAGCAGGGACTGAAGCCCCCTTTGATGTCTAGTCCCACCCCCTCTCAGAACCTGGTAGGTTGAATACAGTTGATTGACACCTGGCCCCCCATAAAGACGGGCGCAATAAGTGGTTGGAAATCAGCAAAGAGTCAGGAGGTAAATTGCAAGCAATCCAGGTCCTATAAGCTAAATGATGTTTGTTTCTGGCAGCATTTTATACTAAGCTATTCAATCAGTGTGAGACTCATCATGTCACACTCACAGGTAACCTTAAAACCTTCAACAACTCTTAAACCGACCTAACCTAACCTAACATACCTCTAGGCTTCATAAACTACACAGATTAAGTAAATAGCTTATTCACACTATTGTTAAATACCATATCTCCATTAGCAGCTTTCAATGCACAATACAAAACACTTAAACCCCTCTGTCGTTCTACTGTGGTCCAGTACCTGGCTATATGGTGCAACCCAGGGACTCTTGGACACACAAGCAGTATTACATCACTATCGACATCACATATATTTTGCCATTATATTATATTGCACTACAAAATATTGCACTTGCTCTTATATGTAGTGCATTGCACTGAATATATTGTAGCTACCTAGCATGACCAAACATTTCTCTGTTTCCCCAGGTGTTTCTGTCCAAGCCCGAGTTTGCTTGCATGTAATTTCAATGGTCATCAATCCCACCCATCCGTTCCCTTGTTTTTGTTTTGTTTTTTAGTGTACGTGTATGTGTCTCTTACTCTCTTATATAGTATAGTATGTAGTGTTAAGTTTACTTTTCTGTCATTTGATGTCTTGTACTGTTGTGTTGTGTCTTGTATTTGACTGTATTTCACTTGTATTTGAAAAATCTAAATAAAATATGTAAAAAAGAAAAAAAGAAAATCAATAAACCAATTAAAATCATGACTGCTTATCTTTGTGTGTAAATATACTGTGCAAATGATTAAAGTTCATATTCTGTGCAAAAATACAAATAATTCAATATACTGGTGCAAATTAAGCATAGACCTTTGTTACACGCCCAATAACTTTGTGTCCATTAGCTTGCCATAAATGTAACATGTATTGCAGTGGTTCTCTAACTTTTCAGGCCACGACCAAGCTTGTAGATTAGCTATTTCACAAAATAAAGGTTGAGTCTTAATATTTGACAAAATTTTCACTGTACAGTAGATACCAGGCTAATCACTTATACTATTGGTTTGTTTACCGTCGATGAGAAAACAATGTTGCACATAAAGCAAATCATCTTGTCACTTTCCCATTCCCAATTATGGAAATGTTGTCAGTTAACAACAACAGTTAACGAATTAGGGAGAAAATTTAGGAAGGAATTCATTTTTACAACATTCAGAATAGATGAGAATTTGGGAGATTGAGATTGCATTTTTCACACAGTTCACTGACAAAATACATGCAGTCTACTGTATAAAAAGGTCCCTTACTGTATAAAAAGGTCATACATTGAACGACCAACTGTAAATTAAGCTTTAGTCTGATAGCTATGAAAGAAAGAGTATATTCCGACCAGGCATCTAACCCTTGAGAAGGTTATAGCAGTGGAAAAAACCCAGAAGAACAGTGGCTCTCTTGAATGACCTTAAATCTGTAACCTTTACTTCCTACCAGGGATATGAACCCGGGTCCTGTGTTTAAGAGAACACAGTTCTACTGCTCATCCAAGAGACCGTCTGCGCTTGTCAAGGGGAAATATTGCGCGTATGAGCTTCATGCAGTATCACCTGTAGTCCTACTAGGTGTCCTATTATCCAACACTAGACCACCTCCAAACATCGCAGATGTGCTAGTGATATTAACATACTCTACTACCCTAACTACAGATCTGTTAAAACGTCATTTTATTCATTAAAATTAGTTTTGAATTGCAGCAAGTTGTGGTAGATATACTGTATTGATACTTTAACACGTTCACACTTCACAGTTGTTAATATTGACACTAACACCACCCTGGCTGGCACTGCATGGAGTGCATGCCCTTGAATGACAAGCATCGAGAGCAGCCAGTGTGCGTGCTGCTCTTTGAGAGGGGTGAGAATCTTAAATGAGTTAGAGTCAGGAGAAACGAACATTCAGCAGGTAGGACCCATCTGTTAGGGGTGTATTGATCCTGGAATACCATTAAGCTATTTCTTTAAAGATTCCACTGCATCAGTAGGCCTGCAGCTACGTTTCTCTGCCTGTGCTGCTATGCTGGCCTCAACCGGGTCCTGTTAGGGTCCTTCCACTCCTGTAGTGTTCTCTGATGTGCCAAACCCTACAGTGTTGCTCTAATGCTGTAATGCCGCTAATGAGGCCATTCTGACTCAGTGGATTGGTTTTGTTGCCAAATGCATGATATGTCCAAAGCACAGATTAAAGTGGACTGGAGGAGGGTTGGTGAAACTGTGCGTGCATGTGTGCACGTGCGTGTGCGTGTGTGTGTGTGTGTGTGTGTGTGGAATTGTATAGTGTTCCATTCTTACAACAGCTCATTGAAAGAGATCTGCATTCATGATTACATTACTCTTGGAGAGAAGCAGCTAGCACTTGACATACACTAGTAGAGTCAGAATCATCAACATTGTCTACACGCACACCGTATAGCAGCCTGCGTGCGCGTGCGTGCGTGTGTGACAGAGAACATGCATGCTTATAGAGTTGGAGGGAGGAACTAACGCTGCAATTTCTCAGTCTAATTAACGCTTCATTTACAACGACTCCAGCATACGTTTGCTACAAAATGTTTCCCTACAGACCCTGTCTCCATTAAAACACTGGGGATGATGCAGTCAGCATGTGCATGTGCATGCAGTGTTTGTGCGTGCACAAACACTGCATGCACTGCAGTATGAATGCTTGTGTTGTTGTTTTGCATTTTTATGTGTATGTCGATTACTGTACTACTGTATGTTGCCCAAATCTCCTGACACAGCCTGAGTTTAGCATGGGTAGAGGGCGAGGCTGGATTCTGACACACTGTTGGGAGTATTTGTGGGTTAAAGCCCTTGGGCAAATCAGGGTTATAGAGTTACCATCTGCATCCTGTCTCCCAGATGCACAGAGATCTGACTGTTCTATGAAACATATTCTCTCCTATAGTTTTGATATGCGATACACTTGCATTTTGATCCAAGGTTTAATTCTCAAAAGATCTTACACGCACAAGCAACCAAAAGGAAATACAAAACACATTCATATTTTAAGAAATATAGATATTTTAAGCAAAGATTATATAACAAATGGGTGAAATGAGACCTTAAAGGTAAAGTTGAACATGAAAGGAATTGAAATGTTTTATTCTTTACAGATAATTTCAAAATATCTCCAAACATCTCTACGTTAATGTTTTGCACACACCATTCTGTTCAGACATATGACAATTGCCTCATTTGAATTGAGAATTAAAATGGGCAACTTCTATTTCAATATTTGAATTGTCAATGCACTGATGTGGATGATGATGTCTTCAGGTGTCAATGAAACATTGTAAAAAAACTGTTTTGAAGCGTGACTTCAACTTCAATACACCTAAAAGCTTGATTAATCTTTAACCACTTTCAATCTGGCGTCCCTATTATAGGCAAAGAATTACCAAAAAGTTTCAACAATAGGCAATCCATTTGCACACATCACCTTCATAAGACAAATTATTAAATGGGGCTTAAGAGCTATATCCACCTGCATATACCAGTCTCAGTTTGACCGCACCTGGTTCTTGCACAATCAAGGCATTTCAGAGCACTACTTTATATACTATGCTGAAAACCCTGAAAGTCAGCTCTGAAAGTGTGACCTCACCCCCTAAGTATTGAACTCAGCAAGATGGCGGGCACGTGATTCACACCCACAGTGGTGTCACATTGGGGAGAGGTCGAGGATGAGGGGATGGAGAGAGACAGACAGACAGAGAGGTACAGTAAAAGAAAAACTAAAAATGTTGGAGAGGGGGTGTGGAAGACAGCAAGATTAGATAAGCAGGAAGAAAAAGAAGTGTAGTTTATAATAGAGTAGAGTAGAAGAGAATAGAATAGAATCGTGTTGGAGGCAGAGCAAAAGGAAGGGAGAACAAGGGTGAGAAGGAACATGAAGGGGAGAAATACACAGAAATAACAGCTTGGAAAAGCCAGCGGCAATACATTTGGTTCAAGCAGAGTGCAGAGGTAAACCACAGTGAAATAGACCAGGAGAAGACTACATCACTACATCAGGTAGTGGCAGAGAAGAGATTACATACCACCAACATAATCATATCCTCATATACTACTCCCCAGGGAGTCTGATGGAGAAGCCACATTAATTTCTCTCTCTCTCTCTCTCTCTCTCTCTCTCTCTCTCGTCAAATAAAAAGCAACATGTTTGTATTATTGTAAGATCAAACTCTGTATAAAGCATTACTCTCTTTCCCATGGGGACACAGGCCAATAAACAATGTTATTTTCCATATCCCTCTTTCTTTTCATGTTTAAACATGCTGTATACAAAAGTAATCTCTATACATACTTAAGGTACAGCATCTAACTCTGACCTTAACGTCTCTTTATATGCATGCGAGTCCCTGGCCTGAACCCCAGCCTGTCTGATTAACCATTGCCCGCCACTGATTTTTATTGGCTGTCCAACGGTGCGGAACTTAAACATTTATCACGGTCGATAGGCTATGCGGTGAGGAAAGTCTGTAATACAAGCCTTTATGGAGTAGAGAGGAGGTAAGTGGGATTGTAGACATGTAGTGTATATGGAGAAGTGGAGAGATGTGCGTGCCACTATGACCCACCATCTCTGGAGGAGAATTGAGAATGGCACAAAAAGGAAATCGTTAAGGGTCTGCTTTTCCGCAGTGTGGCCTGGCCGTGTCTACTTTGCATTAATGACAAACTAGTTTTGCCAGGCAGAGTTGGTGCAGTATATGGCGAGTGGAGACAGCAAATGCTTCCTGCATGGTTCCTTTCTTGCTAAGGAAAAATAAAAACCTGGTGAGCTAAGAATAACAGGTAAAAATGTATGCACCTTCCTATTAACTTACCCAAACATGCAGAGTAAAATCCTCAATGTTAATTTAACTCAGATGGATAAATGAACACTGAGGATTTTACTGTGTAATCTGGCAAAGTTATATGAAGGATCTTTTGTTTAGGTGCAGGTGCATGTGTCCTTATACAGGTTCTGGTTAAAGTTATATGAAGGATCTTTTGTTTAGGTGCAGGTGTCCTTATACAGGTTCTGGCTGTCCCATGGTGAACCTTGGTTGGACAAATCTATTCATAATCCACAAACGCTCTTAATCCAGAGGTCATATTAAAAACAAAAAATGGATCAGAAATTAATCTGGCATCAGGGCTGTCCCATAGTTTGTTATTTTTGTATTACTTCTGCTGCCCTGGACAACCAAATCAGCCTACCAAATCACCCTGTTCCAACCATCTGTGCCCCAGCACCAGGCTAACCAACCAACCAAATGTGGCTGTATTGGCTCAGTCACGTGGCCCTTTGTGGCTTTGTCAACTAAGAGTTTCATTAATGGAGAGAAGTTGGGAGGACAAAAATCAGAGGAGAGGATTTATGTGTGGTGTTCTGCCTCTTACTCTAAACCGAGGGGTGAAGAAACTGTTGTGGCTGGAGACAGAGATAACCACATGACAGCCCCAACAGGCTGTAGCTGATTTTCCAGTTGGGCAGACGGAAAGGCAGAAACTCAGTCATACTATGCAAATGCAGTACTTTTCATCCTCCTCCACATGGAAACATTCCGTTTCCATTTCATCTCTCTGTTTAAACGTCTGCCACATCTGCCTATGCCATGCTTTATATGTCATGCCATGTCTGTGCAAAGCCTTACCATGTTATGCTCTACATATTTGTGCTGCAGCAGTAACCAGCAGTAAGCTAATTTCATAGCTCCCTCTGAGCAGATTAAAAAGAGCCATGTTTCACTGTGTATATATGTATTTCTTATTTCTTTCCTTTTGCATGCAATAATCTGTGCAAAAGGCAGAATTAAGGCAGCGTTCCCCTAGAGCCAGCATTTTCCTTTTACATATTTGTAGGAGGATTGTTCACTCACAGGTGAAAGTTCCTGCATCATTTCTTTGCATGTCTTTACTTGCGCAAGCAGAGCGCGCAAGTAATCATTTCGCTTGGTCTCTTCGAAGTGAAGCCAAGTTTTCTTCAACCGTAAGTCTGTGCCTGGTTTGCTGGGACTAGTTACAAGTTACAACATTACGTCATATACACACCATGTACTCTGGTCCCAGTTCTCAACGATGACGTAATGTTGTAACTGGTCCCAGCAAATCAGGCACAGACTTACGGTTGAAAAAAAACTTGGCTTCACTTTTTGGAACCAAGTAACCACAGTATACTGCTAATCAAATTACAACTACATACTCTGTAGTTGTAATGTGATTTGTAATTTGTAAATCTGTGCCTGGTCTGCTGGGACCAGACTACACAGATGACCATATCTCTTACGTCATCACTGAGAGCTAGTCATACATATACACACCGTGTACTCTGGTCCCAGCTCTCAACGATGACGTAATGTGGTATCTGGTGGGACCAGATTACACAGATGACCATTTCTCTTACGTCATCACTGAGATACAAATCCAACTACAGATTTCGGAAGTATTTTAGATCATGTATATTTCAACAAATTTGAAAGTATTATTACAGAAATTGAAGTTAGAGACACATATTACTCTGATCATGATTTCTATGATCACTATAGTACAAAATGAAATACATTTAAAACAATTGACAATTTACAATAAGTAATAAAATAATTATACTGTATAATATATTTTAGTTTATATACCAGTTTATATACCTTTTTTTTCATCACATATCAATGATTCATTTTTCTGTAAAAAAGTAGTTAGGAAGCAAATAGTTACACGTAATGATTATACATTTCAAACGTTCCTTCACAGAGATACTGAGATGTGATAGTTTCCAGCGGTCGAAAGTACTTGCGCGCTCTGCTTGCACACTAGTAGGCCATTTATGGCCTACTACTGTGCAACAAGCAAGTATGCACTCGGCAGAGTGCAGTTCTAGTTGCTCCTATATTCAGCTATTAGTGTAGAATTCCGTCCTACACACAGAGATGGGCAAAATACATTGAAAATGTATTTTGATACAAAATACAAATACTGGGTCAAAAATGTATCTAAATACAAAATACAAAATACATCTTCCATCCCAGCGAAATACAAATTACAAAATACAAAAAAGTATTTCAAATACGTATTTCAAATACATGTATTTCAAATACTGCCCATCTCTGCCTACACAAACATTACATTCCCATTGACAATGGAGAATTTTACGTCATAGTGCTATTCAGAAGTCATTACAATAACCTGACTGAAGTATTGACTGTCTGTGTGTCGGGAACAACTTAAGATAACTTGAAAATTGATGGGAGCATTTTCATGAATATGGAGGGAATGATGATCAGGTAACAAATGGGCAAGCTTTAATGAAACTTTAATGAAAATCAAGGTCAAAAGTAGCCAACATAATCTGTCAATTTCACGAATGGGTATACTGTACACTACAGTATCAGTGCTTTCAGCTATTTGATAATGTGCATTTCCTGTATATTCTATTTCTGTATTTGTAAGTTTTAGAATAGGCCTACTATTAGTTTCGCTACCTAGATCCCTACTCCACACTATGTAGGCCTAAATCATTTTGTATTTTATTTTATGATCAGAAAAATAAGAGAAAAATAGAGTAGAGTGTACATCATGAACTCTGAATGCCATCAGTGGGGAAATTGAAGATTAGTCAATATGTACAAGCTATGTACAACATAAATGATTCTTGATATACATTGTGCTGACAGTCCTGTAGAAGTACTATGTTTTGGGTTTGTAATCTGAGTGAATTAAATTGTCCCCCACCTAACTTTTTAATCTAGTGGGGATGTCAGCATGCATGATGTAAGGTGGCTGCCAAGATTAATCATAAAAAAAGATGTTCCAGGTGCATCAGTCACTGATGCCAGCCAGGGAGCCATCACTACCATCACTACATTTACTACACCGTCAAATCCTCTGTGTTTATAACTCTGAGAGAGTACAAATGGAACAAGTTGACCCTTAAGGATAAAACAACAGTGAGAATTTATATTTATGGCCTGGAACTGGAAGATATCTTCAATTCACAGGATAATGGGACATGCCATCCCTTTTGTCCATGACAATGTAGAATGAATTATGAAGGACAAATAATGGTTTTCAATATAGACTATACACGACGATTACAGTATATCTCAGGATATGAAAAATATACATTTTTCAGGAAATTAAGAAAACTTATATTTTGAAAACAAAGCAATACTGTCTTATCAAAGTTGGGGTTGTGACTTTATATATTGTCAATGACTTGCATGAGAGGGAGAGCTGGTGGAGTTAGCTGCTTTAGCAGACAGTTTGATGGTCCAATGGAGTTAAGAGGTTTTGTTCCAAGCGTATTTTACTACTTTCCATTGGTTCAATATTTTCAAAACAACACACAGACATAAAGGCCAGGGTGTTCAATAGCACTGATTTATGCAAAATCAACGATATGTAAAAGAGAAGTGGGAAAGGGGGGGGGGGGCTGGAATTTGGCTATTGCGGGATAGGACAGGGAAACATTATGTAAATTACTATTTGAAATTGCCTGCCAGACCATTTTTTGCATGTCACTCCCCAGCTCTCTCTCCCCGTTACGTGTCTCTCTCCCGGTTACTTCCCACACAGAGTACAAAATACTGATGTTGGCATACAAAGCAACCAAAGGTATGGAACCCCCATATCTTCAAAGTGTGATCCAACCCTCCCATTGCAACTGCAGACTCACTCCCAAACTTCTGTCATCTGAAAACTCATCTCTTCAGACTCCACCTCAACACTTGATGTAGCACTTGCCAGACAATTGGACTCGAGTCATAGTGACTCGACTCGAGTCGCATATTTGACGACTTGCGACTCGACTCGGACTTTGAATGTAAAGACTTGCGACTCGACTCGGAAGGTAAAAGACCAACGAGACTTGAGACTTGACTCCGACTTGCTAGCCAATGACTCCCAACTCGACTCGACTCGAGACAAGATGACTTGTGACTTGTTTTGTTTCCGAGCATACGGTATTTGAATACAGCGTCGGTGTGCAGCGCAACTCCACTCGCACACTAAGGCAAAACCTTTATTTTCACCACACAGCTGCAGTAGATTGAAAAGTTGCTTCCTACCTTTGAGTTAGTGTTGCTGAAAGACACCCAGATCCAGCCACGTAGAGTCTGTGGGGGCTATGGGGCTATAGCCCCCATGAAGAATTAAATAGCCCCTTTTAGCCCCCATGAACATTTTCGTGGACATTTTATATTAACATTAGTTACATTACAGATTTTCTGACTCTGTCACAGACTGCATACTATGTTACATTCCGAAAATGTGAACCTCTCCACTGGCTGTTCAGAGGTGTTAAAATGGGTTGGGTGCGGCCACCAAGTACTCAAATGCTAATCAGGTTTCTTTTGTTTTCACCTAGCCAGGTATGTATAAATATGCCTACAGTACAGTGTCAGTGTGATGCTTACTTCATTCACAATGAAACCACCACCAGCTAAGAAGGGTCGCTTCGTCCAGACAGAGGAAGCTACAGTTCTCCAGTGATGCCAGCCTGTCGCCGCTTAAACCTGCCGAAGAAGCTACTATTCCAACGGCATTAATTTTCCAATGTAAATTTCACCCAGATTGGACTCGGTTCAGCGGCCGCATGCTGCTGTCCGCCCCCCCCCCCCCACACACACACACACACACACACCGACAGTCAGAGAACTGACTCACTAAACAACACTAAACAACGTTGGATTCGTACAGTGCAGAATGCAGATAAGTGTAGGCCTATGTTCTTATTATAATTGTGAGTTTGTTTTTTAACATGCACCGCGAGTCCACGGGAGCCGATCTACAAGCTCACAACGCGTTGCACTGCGAGTAGCCTAGAGAAGGCTGTCAAGTGAGCAGCGCAATCGCGCATGCTATAGAAATATCCTAATAAATAAATAAAAAGGTGTCGCTTGCAGGGGCAGTTTCCTTATGGGACTTGCCTCTAGAATGCATGCATAGGCATGCAAGTGCACTCGGCATTTATATATCATATATAGACTAGTACGAAGTATAATTAAATGATCACAGGCATTCTAGGTCGGGACACATGAAATCCACGTAAATGCCTTTCCGCTAGCTTCACGTCATTATATCAGTGTAAACGCGAGAAAACATCAACTTCTTTTTTTTCACCGCTGGGGGGGGGGGGGGGGGGGGGGGGAGGCGGGGCTGCGGATAGCCCCCATGAGGATCATCAGAACTATTCGGGTCTGCCCAGATCCAATTGTATATTCCATATTTCCATATGTACTAACTAAGTGTGAAGTTGTGTCTGTAAAATAGTGTCAACACGGAGGCACACAGTGACAGTTGTGAGCATGCGCAGATTGCACTACCTCTGCTCCAGCGTACAGGGACAAAACGGACATTAGGGGGAGCCATAGTACAGTGAAATACAGTGGGGAATATCTATTGATTCATTGATTGAATACTTTATTGGCAGAAATGTAATCGGTATAGGGTACAGTCAAACACTGATAAAAAAGGGATCACTGAAAAAAGTCCTTTCCATTCGGTCCTGGGTAATCAATTCATAATCATGACAAGTCACATAACAAAATTCAAATTCTAGACTTGACACAATCTTGTGACTCGACTTGTGACTCGGCTTGACTTGCCCACAACAGAAAGACTTGGGACTCGACTTGGACTTGGGACCAAATTACTTGGGACTCGACTTGGACTCGGACCGGAGCGACTTGAACAATTGTCTGGCACTTGCCCGAGCCTCGATGACCTTGCAGGCGTATGCAAAGGCTAAAATTATGTAATTTAGATAGCATATTATGTAGACATAGCATAGTGTATATAATGTTTCCTCTTATTATGGCAGTCAGACATCTCAAGAGCTACCTACCAAAATCAACCTGTTCAAAGCCTGTGTGGAAAGTATCCTTCTTTATGGTGCCAAAACATGGACAATGAATAAGGAACTTCAGGATCGTCTTGACGAAACATACACAAGACTCCTCATGCGTGTCCAGAACCTTTCATGGAGGAACCATGCTACTAAAGCTCAGATTTATGGAGGCATCCCCCCCATCTCAGTTGTTGTGGCACTGCTTTGCTGTACACCTTGATGACTATTTCTATGTATTAATGTATTACCATGTGTTGTTCTTGCTACTATAAATCTGCTAAATTATGCCTAAATTGTACATTGAAGTTGTCTCTCCATTGACTATGAAATAAAATAAATAGCTTAAATAAAATGACAGTAATGGCTACATGGTAGTGGTGTATAGGACATTTACTCAAGTAATGTACTCAAGAAATTACATTAAAAAAAATAGCTATAAAATTATGTAAAAGAATACATATTTAGCCCCATACTCGAATGCCCCTGTCAAAAACAGCTAAAATCCCTAAAACTAAATAAAGTGAAGAAAAAAAATAACTCATCTTTTACTTTCTCTAATAACAACCTAAAACATGAACCTTGGTTGAAAAAACTAAAGTTGTTCTTTAAGTAAAATTTCAAGGCAGGCTTACTGTTCTTTTACTTCGAGTATTTCCTTTATTTATTTATTTCAATTGACTATTACATCTCAGAGGAAAATATTGTACTTTTTTCTCCACTTTTAGTTACTTTTCAGATTTATATTGTTATTGCAAACCATATGTTAAGTTTAAGTATTAAACTTTAGATGATTTGCTTCAACAGTAAACATGCAGGGTATCTGCTCATTTCTAAAGTAGGCCTAACAGTACTTAAGACCTTTGTATTAATACTTCTAAAGAAACAAAACAGAAAAATAAGACCATTACTGTGTCAAAAGTAATCAACATACTATAAAACTAATTCAAACATTGGCCAAATCGTCAAATATTACCTTTGGGTACATATTTAGGTAGATATTTTAGTTTATGGTGGATTTGGGTCATTACAATATATTATAAATGAATATTGGATAAACTGTGGGTGAAATAATGTGGGAAATAAATGAATGGCATCTATCGATAGGCTTATTATAGCTTTTTAAATCTCGGCAAAATCTCACAATCCGCAACGACCCGCAATCTTGTGGTCCGGTGGTTGCGGATTTATAAATTTGAATAATTAATTATTGCAGTCGGATAACGGGCGGATTATAAATATACACACGCGGTACAGTAGGACCCAATAATGCTGGATGTTCAAACTACTGATGAAATACACACCACACAAAACAACATAGAAGTGGAATTGGAAAGTATTTTACCAAACTATTAAACAATGTCCATGTTACTCAAAAATCACACCCGTATGAAGTGAGTAGTGCAACTCCGTGTGGGGGTCCCCAGAACATCCAGACCCCCAGGAACGCGGCCAGGGGGCCGGTCCGGATCCGGTGTACCGCCCCGCGTCCAAAACGGTTGAGAAATGACAGAGTTGGTCTGGGCCGTGGCTCAGCGGTCCAGGCACCTTGGCTGGTAATCCAGTCTGGCAGTGTGCCGCGGGTTCGACTCCCGATCTCGACAGCCTTTACTGCATGTCTTCCCCCCATCTCTCTCCCCATTTCCTGTCAGCCTACTGTCTGTCCCTCCATAAAAATAAAACCCCCGAAAATACAGCCATGCAGCCAGCCACACACATAGCCTTGTAAGAGAGTGGTTGCACCACTCAAAAAATTAAAAGAAACTCACCAGGAGCAATGCCAGGAAGAATATTTCTGCCTTAATCCAGGGCTGGCCAAGATAAATAACAGAGTAAGGGCTAAAACTATACCGCTGCCTTTATGATTGGTGCTGCACCATTCCTTTTGCCTTGCACTCAAAATAGCTCCAACACTGCCTGCATTATTCTGCTATGGTCTGTATAGACAAGGCCACTATATAAATGCATAAGTCCTTCCTTGATGTGATTGCTCTTATTGTGTGTCTTGTTTGTTTTGGTTGTGTAACTGTGGGAGATGCCATCTACATTTATCATACCACCAGCTGCTATCTCTCTCTATGTGAATCTGACTCTTTCTCCCCTTCTCTTGTAAACCCAGGTCTCATGATTACAAAGTCTCAGACACAGTGTTAAAGCAGTTTGACTCGTATTCTGTGGGTAATTAAAAGCACCCTAACATTTGAGTGTGTGAGTGTTTGAGAAGACTGGCAGTGGCAAGTGGGTGTGTGGGGAACAGTTTTTATGGTTCACCTTGAATGCAGGCCACCATCTTCACTTCCTTCAGCTGAGGCCAGCTCAGTCTGGATACAGTCCTTATGTTGGATTTGTTGTTCTGTTGATCCTTCAGTTGAATCTGTTCTAGATGTAGAGGTTGGAAATCCAAGGTTATAAGTCCAAAAAGCAACACAAAATGTGTCTATTTTCCACAGTCTTCTTGAGAGAGCCAGCAGCTTACAGGTGCTGTCAATTGTATGTAAATGTCACCTTGTTCAGCCACACCCGATCGGCCTATCAGAGGCAGAGGCCAAACCCCTCCAATCAACCAGCCTAAAGGGCTATCCCTATAGGCTGATTTTGTCATTTGTTTTCCATTAAAAACATGGCAGGCTCGCAAACAATCAAATTAATAATTGGTGTGTTACATTTAGTTACATTTAGTTGTGCTCATGTTATGGGTATGCCAATGTGCAAGCAAGCATTGACAGTAGTCAAGTGTATTGTAAATGCTTATTCACATACATACTGTACCTCTAACATAACATTATTCATTTTATTAGCGTTTGTGTTGCTTACAATTACATCACATCAGTCTTATGCGGTCTGCCATATTTTCTTTACCCTGCTGTAGTTTTAACCTGAACCGGAAAACAAACATATACAAAATAAGTTTTGGGTTTCACCTGCATTTAATGTGAGAATTGGTGTGTGTGCAGTGTGCACACTGTAAAATCCTGTACATTTAACTCTGAATGTTCTTATATTACCGTAGTAGTACACAGAATTACAAATGGCTAAATTCAAACTGAAGATTTTACACAGGTACAGTGTAGTATCTAACTGAGCCCTCTGATGCTCGTATGATGTAAATGCACCACAGCATGCATAATTGCATTCATACATAACCCAATAATTTTGGCATTTAGATGTAGATATGAAACCAGGTTTCCTGTAGCAGGAAAAACTACAGTCAGAGCGTAACAGTGAATTAAAGCTACTGTGCTTCAATCGTTTACAGTATGTCCAGAGTATTGGTAACCTTTGAAACAAAACACATTTCTGCTTGCACGGTTTCTGTCATAAACACCCCTCAGTTATCTGGCTAACACTGTTAGAGATTTTGCACAAAAGGAAGTCTATAGCTAAACTCACTTTCTTTGGCCTGTGCAGAAATTTACCAGCTGCAACATAAAACAGAACAGAACTGAGAGCTATGAGACTTGGGAGGAGAAAATTGAGATTGAGGATAGTAAGTAAGAAGGAATGAGGGAGGGAGAAAGAGGAGGAGACAATGACGGGGAAAAAAAGACAAGCACTGCAATGCATCATTGCAAGTTGACAAACTGCTTCTCTCTCTCTCTCTCTCTCTCTCTCTCTCCCCGGAAGTTCTCAAGTTTGGGAGGAATCTAAAGTCCCTGCTGAGTTGGAGATGGATGCATTGCTGCTCTTTGATTTCTGCAGGCTGTGCAGAGTCATCCTAGCACGGGAAGCATCAAGCATCCTCCCTTCCCCTGGATCACCCGCAATGGTCAGCCCCAAACAACCCTCACTATCTTTCTCTCTCTCTCTCTCTGGCTCCCCAGTGTGGGCATATAGTTCAGCACTTTGTCTTTTTTTTTTTCTCCACTTCCCCTTTTCTCTCTCTGACCTTCAAGAACAACCTTCTCTCCTCAGTCTGGGCTACACTCAGAGAAGAAGGGATGAGCCGAGCATAAGTATGGGCAACTCCCACAATATTTGGCATGAAGATAAACTCTTTGTCATTCCTGCAGTGTACACAGTAATGTCTCTCTCTCTCTCTCTCTCTCTCTCTCTCTCTCTCTCTCTCTCTCTCTCTATCTCTCTCTAGTCTCTCTGGTCAAAGTCACAAACTATAGCCTATACTGAATATACCATGAGAGACCACCACACATCAAATGTATTCACTCACAGAGGCAGTGTTGGTTAGGATGCATTGCATGTCATATAGCAGTCCCCTCAGGCCACACATTATGGACGACAAACTATTGATGTGTCTCATGGAAGTAGAAGGCCCATAATATAAATACACTGCAGCTGCATAGTAGCACCAAGTGATGAGATCCTGATCACCTTGTCTCCTGCACAGGGAGGGGTTCTTCTCTTGGAGTAGCACAACAGAGTGGGTGTGGCTAATGTCTTCACTGCACCAAGCCAAAACTCACACACTGCACACAGTAGCAGACAGACAGACAGACAGACAGACAGACAGACAGACAGACAGACAGACAGAGACACACACACACACACACACACACACACACACACACACACACACACACACACACACACACAGTATTGCACCGCACACGTTTCTGGTGTACATGAATCCCACTTTTATTTTAGACAGAAAACGATGTTTGTTTTTTTCTGGTCTGTTTTTGGTTACATTTAAAACCGTTCTATGAAAAACTGTAGCACCAGAGCAGATTTTTATTGCCCATTCTTTGTTTAAAAATGTCAATTTGTGCTTTTTTTTTTCTTTCTTTTTTTTATAGTTTAGATCAGTTTTGATTGTGGAGAGACATTTCCTTCTTGAATATAAAAAAAGACTAGCACTTCATTTCTTTTCCATGTCATTTGCAAAATAAAATAGAGAAAATCTTATATCCTTTCCATTTAAATCACAACAAATACATTTAAAGCAAATTAAAATTGGGCGGCATTTAGCATAATCCAAGCAGGGAATTAGCTTTCATGATGAATAATATTATATATTTATATATTTATATGTATACATATATTATGTTTATATACAAGTATGGCACTTGATTACACAAAAGCAAGAAAACACTTTTTCACAAATGAAAGCAGTGGGCGCTTTGGTGTGTGTATAAATTAAAGAAGTCACAGACGTTAGCGTTTTTGCAGCAAATCCACCGGATACTGTTTTGCAAGTCAGCTATAGCAATGGAATGGTTACATATGTTAAGGTCAGTGGTGCAACACAGGCAACTAAAAACATGAATGACGCTGATGTATTTTAACTAGGTCGATCCATAGTCATAATTGATTTATATATCTATGCATATATAAATCTGGATGGTAGATTTTTTCCCCCTCAACCTCATGTTGTCACTTAAATATAGGTTGGTGTCAAAAATCGGTGGAAAAAAACATATTTTAAAAACACCGTCGATAGCACATATTGGGTTAGGTTTGGCTCTCAAGTGTTCACCTCTTTAGTGCAATTTGCATTTACTCTCTTCAAGTACAGTAACAGCCCAACAAAGAGTAAATACGTGAACACGTCAACATGGTCTCCATTTAGCGCTTTACAGAGTATAAAGGTTACTAAAAAGTTGCATCAGTGCAATAATAAATAAGTAAACAAACGTGTAATGCACGCTTGCCATGAAGTCCTTAAAAGACAAACCAAATGAAAAATCTGCCCACTCTTAAGTCATAACACGATCAGGCGTGCGGAGCTGTCCATCATGTCCATCGGGGGTTTTCCATGTGTCTCCCCCCTCCCCCCCCCACACACACTGCAACATTGTCTCGGTTTCGGACTCCCTCCCCATGTGTCACACATAAGCAGAGTCACTGGACTGAGTGCGGCCAAAATTGGGCACACTCATTCTCGGCAAGTCCTTATTTCTGATTTCATAGATGGACTTCCTCCGAGCCTGCACGCCGCGGACAGCCGTTTTGATTTTTCTCCACCCTAGATGATTGAGTTCTGCCAGGTTCAGAACTACACAAAACCCACTGACAGCAAACATGAACACCAGAAACACGGTCTTCTCCGTGGGTCTGGAAACGTAGCATTCGACATCTTTTATGCAGGGGTATCGATCACATTCGTACACCGACGGGACGTTGAATCCATACAAGAAATATTGACCCACCAAAAAGCCTATTTCCAGGGCGTTTCTGAAAACCACTTGAATGATGTAAAATCTCGAGATACCCTCTTGTCGCCTCATTTTGGACTTAGTAGTTCTCATGGCCGAGCTGGGCATCTCTTTGACTTCCAAACAGTCAGGGTCGGCTTCTTTGGTGGAGTTCTCTGTGTTCTGAAGTACTCCGTTAACAATAGCGTTTTTACTCACTGCCTTTTTACTATCTTTCACTGAATCTGTATCGGCCTTGTCCAGAGTCAAATAGACTGTTGAGTAGCGCCGCTCCTTCTGCTTTGCCGACTGATGCACCGAGTATGTGATAAAGCAGAGACTCGGAGTGCACACCATAATGATCTGGAAAACCCAATATCTAATGTGTGAAATGGGAAATGCTTTGTCGTAGCATGCCTGGTTGCAGCCCGGTTGTAAGGTGTTACAAACAAACATGGTTTGCTCGTCATCATAGACGGTCTCTCCAACTATTGCTACGATAAGAATCCGGAAGATGACCACCACAGTTAGTAGGATCCTAAAAAGCAAGCATAACAAACAATGTGAAAATAAGGGTGCGAATATGTGTTATTTGGTAATATTTAATTGAAATATTTAACTGTGCGCTGCCGTTGCGGCTCATGCGCTCAGCGGAGTCCTGAGCTGGCGTGTTGGTTGGTGTGCGTGGGGAGCTGTCCGGTTCTGAAATCAGACGCTCTGCTCTGAACAATCTCACTGCTCGATTGGAGCGCGGATTTAGAATGCATGCCGTGTGTTTCTTACCATGTTGATTTTTGTTTCGATGAGTCTTTAGCCTATGTGGTCGTGTCGATGTGCTTTATCAGTATCGAAATAGTTATTTGTAATGGGCATGGACGCTATATGTGTATTGCTTTTGTGACTATTGTGTCTGAGCTTGTTAGGCTAATGGAATGGATGGTATAACGCCAGCTCTCTCCCCCTCCTAAAGTGCACGACCCTCACTCAAGCACCACAACAAGAATGAATGGATGGATAAATGAATCGATGGATGACACATGTGTTTTAGTATAGGTTAGAGTGATTTAGTTTTCAGCAACATCCCGGGTCATAAAGAGACAGCTGTTAGTTGGATTAGTTGGGTCTCACGGCGGGGAAGAAGACAAAAAAAAAGAAAAAAACCTGTGAAAGAAGAGAAAAATCCACAACACAGAAATGGGGGACTGGGGACCATGCTAAAGAGGATCCTGGAGGCTGCTGCATTTCTTCAGTTGTTGTCGATGTTGGGATAGGATTCATCTCTCTTTTTTTTTCTTACCTTCCTATCATAGTAGAGTGCTGCTGGACAGCAGCCTCCAGGAGCCTCTCTAGTATAGTCCATTCCCCCATTTCTGATCATCCGGAGAAGACGAGGGCACAACGGCACTCTGCTCCTCAAAATCCTCCGAAAATGTGCTTTTGTTTTTATTCCTCGTCCCGTTTCTCTCCCCTCTCGTTGCTGTCAGTCTCCGGAATGTCCGATTCGATCTAGAAAATGCATGGAGAACGAGGCGATGCTATAGAGCTGCCGTCCGCCTCCTCTCCGCGCGTCTCTCTGTGTGTGTGTGTTTGCAGCCTGTGGTGCGAGGAGCGCGAGGGCAAGTGAGCGTTCTTCTGTGTGTGTCTGCTGCCGAGCGCTCGCGCGACGTCGCCTGCACACTTTTCCTTGTCATGGGAGTCTGAAGGGCTGATTACTATAAGCCCTCCTTTTTTCGATCTTCAGATCAGGTTGATGGGCAAGAGCGCTGCGTCTGGATGGAGGGAGGTTGGATTTAATGTCTTGCCAGCGTTAATCCGCCTTTAAGTAGTAGGTTCGACCCCCCCCCCAACCCTCCACCCCTCCACCCCCACCCCTGCGTCACGGCGCAGACAGGTTGGTGGTGGAGCGTGGCCAGGGGACGCCAGGGTTTCTCATTTTCAATATTCGATGTGTAGTCATCGGATGATCGGCGTCACGGGATTAATCGGTATTAAAAAAATGATTGCTGATAAGCTCAGTGCACCGCAATGGGTGTCGCTGTGGTTTAAAACGTTCTAGAGGTGACTGAGCTTATAGCCTGACCGGTGCCTGCCTGGGACAGATACTACTACACAGGGCTTGAGGACCGTACCGTGCACCCCGAGCTCAAAGGTCAAGCTGGAGTCTTGGGAACTGTTTCCCTATCAATTATTGTAATTATTATGTTAGGCTATTGCGACTCATAGCGTATACGTGTTGATTTTTAACAGAAGCCGAAGCATACAGTAGCTATAGGCTGTACTGTACTGTACTGTACTGTACTGTACTGTACTGTACTGTACACCTTTATACAGTCGTGAGTATAGGCTATTGCACCAGACATCCTTGCGTGCTTACAGCGGCATCTGTCGATATGTCGCAGGCTGCTCGATGGGCTGGCGAGGCTGCAGTTTCCACCCCAGGCAAAAATGATGCTCTGGATACAGTGACTGAGTGAAAGAAGCATCCGAGTTGTTAATCGCTTTACACTGCAACCCAGCCCACTGCCTGCCTCCCGTCTGTCTGTGAGCGTGGCTTTAAAAATAGAAGCAAACATAGACTCCGCCCTGTATGGATTGCCCAGAGAGATATGATCAACTCATTACACCGCGCTGTGCACGCGTGTGTACACTAAAATTAGACCCATGCGTGTATAGCCAATCTGATAATAACACCTCAATGCATCATTGTGTGAAGTTACAATTCTCACACACACACACACACACACACACACACACACACACACACACACACACACACACACGATTTAAATTACAATTGCCATGGCCTATACTACTACTAGTTCAGCATGCTTATACTCCGTGCACGGATAGTATGTAAAATAACTGATCTATACAATTTATTTTTGGCAAGCAACTCCATCCACGTGGAGTATAAATTACTCTTTGGCATACCTGTTCTCTCAGGTTGGATTACTTGTCACGTGACAGGCCTTGTGTTTACACTCAATGGAATATACGTGCAGTTAATTTCTCATATGGTGGCTTATCTTCTCCGCTCAGTAATCCTTTCCGCGAACACATAGGACAGGAAGGTTCACACATGCTTATATAATGGTCTACTATTTTGTGAATCCTCTTCTTATAATCAGCAACAACAGAAAGTCAACCCTGCATTTTCTGGTTTAAGTCTAAAATGATAAAGCATTCAAAGGGTAGGCTGTTATAAAGACACAAATACATTTATTTAAAAACCTGTACATTATATCCACATAAAAATTGCACTTGGGTGTAAACAAACACTGGTGATTGACGACAACACGAATTTTGGGGCAGTAGACCAATAAGTTGGTTTTGCACGGAAGGAGATAAAAGTTCAGTCTTTAGAAACACTTCCTGTGGACGATCGAGGGGCCAGCCTCATCATACTCTTGCTTGCTGATCCACATCTGCTGGAAGGTGGACAGAGAGGCCAGGATGGAGCCTCCAATCCACACAGAGTACTTCCTCTCAGGTGGAGCTATGATCTAGTAAACACAAGGGGGAAAAAAACAGTAAGAACCCCAGGCACATGCACATGCACATGCACATGCACATGCACATGCACATGCACATGCACATGCACAAATTCTGGGTAGACAGTAAAGATTAGACAAGTTATTATAGACTACATAAGTAGAACACATACATGAAAGCAAACACATATCAAAATGCATTACCTTAATTTTCATGGTGCTGGGGGCCAGGGCAGTGATCTCTTTCTGCATGCGGTCAGCGATACCAGGGTACATGGTTGTACCTCCTGACATCACGTTGTTGGCGTACAGGTCTTTACGGATGTCGATGTCACACTTCATAATACTATTGTACGTGGTCTCATGAATACCAGCAGATTCCATACCTATAAACAATGAACTCTGTTTTTCTACAACGTTTTACCCTCAGAGCAAAGGGCACATTTGCATCACTGTAAAACAGGTGGCCACATGCACACGCACTGGCAGCTGAACAGGTTCTGAAATGGACAGCTCCCATGAACAGCTGCACTCCAAGGAGCAAAATGTCAACAAATCAAAGCTACAGCTTTGCATGCTGCTAAAGACCCCCCCCCCCCCCCTCCTCTTCCCCCCCAACGATTTGCTTATCCTATTTCTACACAAAGTGTAGGTGATATCTTTTGGCTATAGTGACTCATGCAGTGCTGAAATATAACCATGCGTAAAAACCATTCTAGGAAGGAGCTCGTATTTTACGCACCGATGAATGACGGCTGGAAGAGGGTCTCAGGACAGCGGAAACGCTCGTTGCCGATGGTGATGACTTGGCCGTCGGGCAGCTCGTAGCTCTTTTCCAGAGAAGAGGAGGAAGCGGCCGTCGCCATCTCGTTCTCAAAGTCCAGTGCCACGTAGCACAGCTTCTCCTTGATGTCACGCACGATCTCACGCTCAGCTGGAGGTATCAGATTGGAATGTTGGCAGAGAAACATATTGATTTGTGTAACTTCACAATGTTTTGAAAATAGACAGTTTACAAGCTCATAACGCATGTGATGCGAGATTGTAGATCAGCTATTTTTGAATAATAATAGGGTAGAATAAAATAGGGTTAAAGTGGTTAAACTGATTTTGATTCTATATTAACTCATTTTGTAGGGACAACCTGGAATCCTGTCAAGGAGCACTGGGGTTGTATAGGCAGGAGGCCTAAATGTTAAATGTATGTGTAAATATTGACTCTGGCAGGACCTATCATGCAGTGGTTCTCAACCTGTGGGTCAGGACCCAGGGGAGTCCAAACATGATTTTACGGGTGTCCTTAGATGACAGTAAAGTGACAATTTAAGACCTTTTTAATGCTTAAAAAGAAAAAAGAAAAAACTGCATCAAAAGTACTGAACAAATTATACTATGAAAACTGATCAAACATTGGCCAAATTATGAAATAATATCTGATCTACAGATCTAATAATAACCGATACTGATCTACAAGCTTTGTTTGTGGAACAGAGTAAAAAAAATAAAGAATCCTCAACTCCTACAAATGAAAGTGCTTGACTAGTGCTGTCTCGTTCTGGCTGCATTGCGGCTTGTGCCTACCGGTGGTGACGAAAGAGTATCCTCGCTCAGTGAGAATCTTCATGAGGTAGTCTGTGAGGTCGCGACCGGCTAAATCCAGACGCATGATGGCATGGGGCAGAGCATAACCCTCGTAGATAGGCACGTTGTGGGTTACACCGTCTCCAGAGTCCAAGACAATACCTGGACATGACAAATACACGTTCACACTCATTAAACCATTAGTTCAAATCGAGTCATGTCATATATTCTTTAAAAGCCTATTGTCAACACAACTGCTCACGCATAATTACGCAGCCATATATGCGAGGGTGTTGACACTTTTCTCACATACACACCTGTGGTACGCCCAGAAGCGTACAGGGACAGCACGGCCTGGATGGCCACGTACATGGCGGGGACGTTGAACGTCTCGAACATGATCTGGGTCATCTTCTCTCTGTTGGCCTTGGGGTTCAGGGGAGCCTCGGTCAGCAGGGTGGGGTGCTCCTCAGGGGCCACGCGCAGCTCGTTGTAGAAAGTGTGGTGCCAAATCTTCTCCATGTCGTCCCAGTTGGTGATGATGCCATGCTCGATTGGGTATTTTAGGGTCAGGATGCCTCTCTTGCTCTGAGCCTCGTCACCGACGTAGGAATCTTTCTGACCCATACCAACCATGACACCCTGACAACACACAAAGATCATGACGTCTTAATACTTCACAACACAGACATCTCAGCGCATCACTGGACATGCAATTGCCATAGTGTATCATTGTGACATAGACTGATACCAAATCGGTCATAATGGGCCTATAGTTTAACTTTGTAGCTGGTGGTGCCAGCAAAGGCTATTAATAGGTGTACGACCTATACGTTGCTTATATGTTAGGCCTACCTGGTGACGGGGGCGACCGACGATGGAGGGGAAGACGGCACGCGGTGCGTCATCTCCTGCGAACCCAGCCTTGACCAGGCCGGAGCCGTTATCACACACAAGAGCTGTAGTCTCTTCATCGTCACACATTGTGTCACTTCTGTTGACATGCACACGCACGCACACACGCACACATGTACACAGACAGACAGACAGACAGACAGACAGACAGACAGACAGACAGACAGACAGACAGACAGACAGACAGACAGACAGACAGACAGACAGACAGACAGACAGACAGTTCAATCAGTGCCCATTCATAAATAATAAAAACAACAACAGGACTGTTGATAATAGCTAGCTATAGGGTTAGTAGCTATTTCAGAAAATATTCATGCTTCACAGCATGTTATGTAGTAGGCATATCTTGAATTTTGTACCAAGGACCCCAATGGAAACAAGCCATAGGCTTTCTTGGGTTTTAAATCCTCTTCTTAGCAGACCTTGTATTGAACTGGTAATTCAATGTTAATAAAGTATTCAGTCAATCAATCAATCAATCTCATTTCCGATTTGCAAGAAAATGCAATTATGTATTAATTATGTATAATAATTATCTTTTTACGGTTGGACGGTTGGATTCCCATAAGTATCATTTAAATACCATGTCACATCAATCAAAATCCATGATCCCTAAATGAAAGCCGAGGTAAGCTGATTGACCAGGCGCGTTCTGTTATGTGGTAAACCTTCGTTCCAGTTTAGAAGATGACATTGTTGGTTAATATACGGTAGTCAAAAAGCTTTCCAGTGGAACCGTTGACAAAAACCCTTTATCCATCATCGTATGGTAAACTCCTCTGGTTAACGATGGCATTATTGAGTTCTTCAATGGGTATTCCTCTCAGGCTACTCACCAGCAGTTCAGCACCGGGCGCCCGATCTTGAGAATAAAACCAGGGGTGCCGAAATGTCAGGACGCAACAATTTATATACTCTGACAAGAGTCCGTGAGATGGGGCTGCGAGCCCGCTGAAGGTGGGTGTCGAAGTATGCCCTTCTCCATATTTGGTAGCCCCTCGCCCCATCGATATCGGCCCATGTAGGGATGAGGGAAACTATGGCAGGGAGACAATGATCGACATGGCCAATCAAACAGAAACATTATATTGTCCCATAGGTTTCCATAATGGGACAATATTATTGTGGAGGACGCTCAAATAAGAAACGATTGGAACCGTATTGTTTTCGACTGAGAGAGGCAGGTGCAAATAAAGTTAGAACTGTAGCCTCTATATCAGTCATACAACTTATGAAAACAACATAGGCCTATTCATAAATGTGGCGGCGGCGCGTGGGTTAGTCTACCAATCGAGGCACTTGTTAAACACAGCTGGCAACAGCAGTTGCAGATTATGACTAGAAATTCCAAAATGCCATGTTGGGATTTTCGCATCAACGCTGCTGCTGTCTGAATATTCTTTGAGTATAGCTGGGTCCCAATTCGTCCGAAATCAACAAGATCATGCACTTGGTGACAAGTTTTTGATTTTTGGCATGGTGTTAGCCAGAGGCGGAAAGTTCTTATAACGGCAGGGGGTTCAAGCAGCCACGCGCCCCCCCCCCCCCCCCCCAGCGGTGGAAATAAAACGAGTTTTGTTTTTTCGAACAAAAGCCACCTTATTAGCATTTGAATGCGGCATGCGCGGCGGCCCAACACCTATCTTGTAACCCCTTGTAATGTGACTACGTGCATGACAACATGACCACTGGGGAGGGGACATTTCAGTGGACAGTCAGTGGGTGCATAATTTACTGCAGTGCATATAGATATATTTTGCCAAAATGCAGTGGGTTCAGTCGCGCCTTTGCCAAAATGCCAGGGGGTTCAATCGCGCCTCTGAACCCACGGAGTTTCCGCCACTGGTGTTAGCTATGGTTATAACTTTTCAAAAACCACCGCAAACGAGTTGGGCTCGCCCCCTAGTGGTCTGTTTGCAATAAATCTCAATTTAAAGTAGGCTATATGGATGGTTAAAAACCAAAATAATTGATAAAAGAGATTTTCCAATGGATTGTATTAGTATTGGGTATGCTAAATAACATACCAAAAAATGGGGGGAAATAAAGTTTGGAAAGGCATCATTTTCAAGATGGCGTCCACGATGGCTGCCTCAAGCTTAAAATGCCTATAAACTGGGATTTAATAAATAAAGAATCATAACAATTTTGCACTTCTTCAATTTTGCAATATCTAAAACTTGTCACCAAGTGCATAATTGATATGACTTTATGTATATTAAATCCCAGCTTGATAGGAATTTTGCAGCTATCGTGGACGCAATCTTGAAAATGATGCCTTTGTAGAAGTTATTATTTCCTACATTTTTAGTACCAGTATGTTATTTAGCATACCCAATACTAATAGAATCAATTGAAATGTTTCTTTTTATCAATTATTATGGTTCATTAAATATTAGATTCATTGCAAACGGACTACTATATAGGGCGAGCCCAATTTGTTTGCGATGGTTTTTGAAAACCTTATGCCCATCCCTAACACCATGCCAAAAATCAAAAACTTGTCACCAAGTGCATCATTGTTATGATTTTTCAAGTATTAAATCCATAGACTGTAAAGAAAATATTGACAAAGCGTTCTCCGGGTCTGATATGGACGTAAGATGAAGCCTGTCAGTCCTTGAATTGTAAATCGCCATCTTTCTAGATCCGTTTGGGCCCAGCTGGCCATTGGCTGGCCCAGACAACGAGGCGGGACTTCCCCCCTTCTTCTTCGTTGGTTTTTATTTTGACTCGAGTGGGGGGTGGATCCCGATCATAGACTGTAAAGGTAGTCACGCCCCTCAGAACATACTCGACTTTATGGTCATTTTTTAAATAAATGGGACCATAATTTTCCAAAAATAATATTATGACATGAGAAATGAGACTTTAAACTAGTGACTGGAAGCAGAAAGTATTCATGACCATGTTTATTACGGTAATACAGTCTGGGTGAAGTTGGGCCTAAATACATGGACCTCTATGGACCTTATGGGGTTTTTTGGGCCCAATGACAGCGCCACAACAGGCCATTATATGAACTTTCAGGAAGTGGATTTCCTACTGGCTTCACACAAATCCAGCCCCCCTGATTAAATCCCAGTTTATAGGCATTTTAAACTCACTGCATCCACCATGGATGCCATCTTGAAAACGATGCCTTTCCAGAAGTTATTTTCCCTGTCATTTAGCATACCCAATACTAATAGAATCCATTGGAAAATCTATTTTATCAATTATTTTGATTTGTAACCATATACTGACCCATTTAATATTAGATTCATTGCAAACAGACCACTAGGGGACGAGCCCAACTCGTTTGCGATGGTTTTTGAAAACATTATAACCATAACACCATGCCAAATATCTAAAACTTGTCACCAAGTGCACGATTTTAACGAATTGGGACCCAGCTAGTAGGGATGGGATGCTGACGATTGCTATGGTGTAGAGTTGACGCCACTGTGTAGACCTATGGTTACGTTGTTGTTTTCTTAACACCCGTCAAAGGTCAAATGTGAGGATATATTTATCAGAGAAACATATATTAGCATAAAATCAATGAGTATCCATTCTCATAATGAGTTGCTCGTGAGCATTTGGGTTATTGATGGATGGCATTGGCATATGGTGAACTGGCTTTGCAAAATGAACACTTGAAAATGAAAATGTTCTCATACCGTATTTTATATTTGTAGTATAGGCCTAACCTATATATTAACTAAGGCCTACCAGCAATGAACATTTACTTATACCCTGAAAATGATGAAACACGTTT